>NW_026294514.1:35931625-36212760 GCF_007827085.1 Peromyscus californicus insignis
GCTATTTTTAGTTCCAGCCTTGCTTATTTCAGATGGAGTGCTAATAATGAACGTGCTGTGTGCTGTGCATTCTCGAGTTTGAAGCGGTAATGGTGCAATTCGCCTGGAAATTTCGAGAGTGTCCTGAATAAGGAGGAAAGATCCCTCTGCTCCATGGTGCAGCCGCTTTTTATTTCAACAGACAGCCCCAGGACACCACCGTTTTGGTACAAGACAGAGAGGAAAGAATTGGCTCTTACAAATTAAACCCAGTCCTATTGTTGCAGAACAATGCCGGCCCTTTTGGTTGGTGTCTTAGATTGGAGAAGGGACTTACTTCTAGCTTCTAAGATCTGGAGGAAGGACGGAAAACTCTACCACCTCATCTCACACACTTAATATATTTAGACAATTTAATGGACTTCTGTGGTTTAGTTCTTGCATCAGTCACTCCAGGATAAAAATGCCACTTGAGAAAGTTGTTCTGGGGACCAAATAAGATGTTTACAAAAACATGATCACCTAACAGAATAGGCAATTGATTGATGCATGCTTTCTATTAGTAGAGGAAGGCCATGGAATTTAGAGGGTATGTGTTCCATCTTAGCAGTTTCTTTATATTTTCAGTGCCTGACAAGCTCTCTTCCTTCATTTGTGACATGCCATTCTTATTTTCATCTTCTTTCTCTACTCTCTCCAGCCGGCAGTTGGTTAGCAAATGTTCATTGAGTTCATTTGGGGAAATAATGATGAACAAGCCTGATATGGAGTCAGACACTGCATTCTCAGCACTAGGGAGAGGGGGGCAGGATGATCAGAATTGCAAGGCAAGCCTAGTCAAGGTAAGACTGTGTGGCAAAATAAAATAAAAGAATAGGCACAAAACACCAACTAGATCTCTGGAAAGCACTCCCAGGGATGTGATGAAGGGAAGGAGGTGCTTTGACTAAAGGTAATCCCAGGCAAATGTTCCAAGAACAAAGTGGTTAGCTTTGCCTGGGGTCAAGAGGCAACAAAAGCTCTAGCACTTGATGAGTGTGTTGGAAAGCGAATTTGAATCGTCCAGAGATGCTGGGGAGGATTGCCTCTTCAGACCGGCTTTCCCTGCTTTGTTCATAAGTACTTCTTTCAGGAATACTGCTCTTTCCTCTCCCATCAATCATTCTTCTTGCAGAGCCCAGGGCCTCACAGAGCTTTAATTTTCACCTGGAGGAATGACAAGCTCCTACCTCTTGCTTCAGCTTTGGCCTTTCTTAGGAGCCTGCTTTTCACATTTCTAATGGGTAGTTGTTACACTTGGATCTGCTGTGGTCATCTTGGACTCTTTGTGTCTAAGTACAAACTCCCTCCTTTCCCAGTTGAAACTCTAAAGGAAATTCGACTTCTGGTCCTCTCCCAGTTATGTTGGCTTGCTCGTTCTGTGCCAACTGAAACACCTCTTTGCCTATTTCTGTTCTCACAGTCTTCTCACCAAAGTTTATTTTTCTTTCATATATTAAACACTAGCAAAGCCTCTAATGTGCATGTTATGGTTTGCTTTCTGGGTAACATATTGTGCACAGTATGGAATTGATCTTCATATTTACAGAGGTAAAATAATAAACAAAAGAGTATTGGAATACATAATTGCAAAGAATGGTTCATAAGATGGAGAAATCCACACAATGCTGTGATAGGGAACAAAAGAGATGAGTGTTGCTGTGATCTGAATGTTTGCGTCTCTCTAAATCAGTGGTTCTCAATCTTCCTAATGTGAGACCTTTTAATACAGTTCCTCACATTGTGGTGACCCACAACCATAAAATTATTTTGTGGCTACTTCGTAACTATAATTTTGCTACTGTTTTGAATAGTAATGTACATATCTGACATACAGAATATCTTATATGTGACCCTTCTGGGGTTGAGAACCACTCTAAACTCATATATTGGAACCCAATCCCTAATGTGTTGCCATTAAGAGATGGGGCTTTAAGGAGTGATGGCTGAGCTGGGCTCCATCCTTACCAAGAGGATCAGTGTCTTTACTAAAGGGGCTCCATAATCCTTCCATCCTCCATAGTGTACAGATCACTTTGTACTTGATAAGAAATAGGCTTCATAAGACCCTGAGCCAACTGCACCATGGACTTTCCAATATCCTGGACTTGAGTAACATTACTAATGTATATTAATACATCTGTGACACCTGAATGTTCTAAGACAGGAATGTTACATGGCAGGGAAAGTCAGGAACCCATAGAATCTTAAGAAGTCATGTTGTAATTGCTTTTTCTCCTTCTATCCCCCTTACCTTTCAGATCTATGCTATTTACTGAAACCAAGATGGAAAAATGTGCTGTAAAGACACACCGAGCTTCAAATCCCAGCACGTGTACCTATGCTCCAAATGCTGAAATCATACCCAGACTCTGCCTTTGGGGTTTCATCTTGTTTCCACCTCTAGGATCTTGTCTATTCCAGAATGTCATGTGCATCTTGTAGTTTAGAGACTTTGCTGAGACAAGTTGTCTTCACTTGGCATAATGAGTTTGAAGTTCATTTTGCTGTTATATGCATTGAGTGGTTTGCTTTATTGCCCAGTGGCATTTGTTTCTGGGTATACAGAGAATTTTTATTTTTATAATTAGAAAGACATTTGGTTTGTTTTTGTCCTTGAATGGGTAGAAATAAAGCTATTGTAGATATTTGCACAAGTTTTTGTTTGGTTTAAGATTTTGGGGGGAGCATTCTGGGTGAACACATAGAAATGAGCATTATTAAGTATTAAGGCAAATTTACATGGCTCTAATGAGCCTTTATATAAACTTACTGATTTCAGTTTCCATTAGCAAAATGGCAAAATGCAAGGTGCTCCAAGTTTATGCTAGTACTTAGTATTATCAGGCTTTACTGTTAAACATATCAGTTACAACAGGTGCATAGCAGTATTACATTATATTTCCTCTTAGTTTTAAGTGATTTCTTTTCCTTATAAAGATTTTGCTTTGAAACTAATTTTTTTAACTTGAGCTCCATAAAAGCTGTGGGTGATTAAACAGAAATCTCAGTGCCAGGTGTGAGATATCACTTTCTTCTGTAAGTTTTTCATTAAGGAGGATCCAGAGGTCCTCTAAAGTAACACAGGCTCCTGCCATTCTTCTTGGATGTCTACCAGAATTGGATGATAAGACCATATTGCTGAAGATACCATGTACTCTGATCCTAAGTTATAGAGAAGTTAAGATGGGGCTGAACTGGAAACTTCCTCCCTAGCTTTCACGGTGCTGGAAATCACCACTCAAGCTTCTAAGGGAGAAAAGGCATCAGTGGTCTGACAAAGCCATCTCTGACACCTACAGATCACAGTACCAGCCCACAGTGTAAGGTGTGCACACTCGTGCAATAGTGGCACAATCATTATCGGAGTAAACAGCCATTCTATGAGCGGCCTCAAGACCTTCTGATACTGTCCACACCAGGGACAGTGGCCAAAGATCTGTCGTGTGGGAGGTCATAGGCCCTAGAAGGGAGAAGAATCTTCTCGAAATAATATCAATCTGTCTTCTAAATAATCATTTTTCTAAAGATTTATTTATTTATTATGTAGACATGTATGACTGCAGGCCAGAAGAGGGCACCAGATCTCATTACGGATGGTTGTGAGCCACCATGTGGTTGCTGGGAATTGAACTCAGGACCTCTGGAAGAGCGCTGGAAGAGCAGTCAGTGCTCTTATCCTCTGAGCCATCTCTCCAGCCCCTAAATAATTATTTTTTAACATTTATTTGTTTAATGTTTGTGTGCATGTACCTGTGCATAAGTGTATTGCGTGGGGGGGGGGGGGGGTTGTTATGGACAGAGGACAACTTGATTAAATTAGTTTTCTTCTTCCACCATAGGGTTCCAGAGATGAAATTCAAGTCATCATGCTTAGCAATGGCTTACCTACACATTGTGCACTCTCACTGGCCCAATATTTATGTTTTTACCCATAAATGCCACTCCCAGCCTCAATCAGAATAGTTTCTCTTTTCAGTGAATGGTGGTGAATGACTACTCAAGGTGCTGAGAACAAGAGATGGTTACGTGTCCAGCTCTAAACAAGACAGTTATACCATCCACCCTCATTTCAGGGTACCATCAAGAATATGTGACAGAAAGAATGTTAAGAGCCGGCATATACAGAGATAGGCTGCAGAATGCCATTTTCTGGACATGACACACCCATTGTAATCATGAATTCACAGGAGCTGCTGTTGCTTGTACTGGATCTGCACAAGAATGGGTGTGTCAACAGTCAGGCATGGGTGAGTGAGAGACTCATGGGACCCTACCCCTCACCACTGAGGTATTGGCTACTGATAAAGGAAGGGGGGAAATCATTGCCTTCACTTGTATACCCCCTGGTGAAACCACCAGGCTTCAATAGATAGTCCTAAAGCACAGATGACTGTGATCAAGTAAGGCACAAAGCAAAAGGACAGGAATCTGGGGAAAGGACTTTTAAGGAGAGGGGGTGGTTAATAAGGCTGGAAGATGGATAAGAAATAGTGGGAGAGTGATCAATGTAGTATGTACACATATGTAAATATATGTATATACATATGAAAAGCTTTTCAATGCCATCATGAGAAGGATATGCCATCTATGCTAGTTTTATTACTCACTTTTATCTACTCAGCTACTTGTTATGCTCTTGCTGTTTTCCCACTAGGCATTGTTAACTTAACTGGGGAATCAGTGGGCAAAACCAGACTAGAAATACATGTAGAGTCTTGTTTTATTCTATTGTGGCAGGACCACAATCAAAGGAGTAATTAATGAACATATATGTCAGATAATGAAAACTATAGGAAAGATCTATGCCAGATGAAAGCTTAAAGAAGTAAGATGCTATTTTGGAAAGTGCATCTTGGCAGACTTCTCTAACACTGTGGTAAAAGAATTCTGAAGGCTGTAAAGATAACATGGAACTGCGATCTGAATAAAGCAAGGTATCAGCCACACTCCCATCCAAGGAAAGAGCAGGGGCCCAGCCAGAGGTCAAGAGCATAAACAGAGGCTCAACGCAGGAGTATACATTTGAAGGACAGAAAAGAGCCCATGATGGCCAGGGGAGAGAGCTGATGGAAATGAAATTTCCTAGAAGCAGGAAAAGAATCTTTTAATAAGAAGACATCTGTGGCTAAGATGGACCATGAATTTTCAATGTATGGAAGCATGCTAAGATTTTTTTCTGAAATTCTTTTATTATAATTTTGGAATGTTTGGTCAATGGATTAACTGTTTATTGAGTTAAGTTGATAATAGCTTAAAAGTCTAGTACACATATACACACATGCACACACACATACACACAGACACACACACACACACACACACACACACACACACACACACACACACACACACAGGTCTAGAATACAGAGAATTTTGCTCAATTTCATACATTTAAGTTCCTGTTGATTTAATCTATGGCTTTGCCGACTTTCCTTTTGGAGTCTTCTGTATTCTACTCTTGGATAAAACACCTTTCCACTGTTTCAAGGGGAAACTGCACAAAGTCTATTTAAAGCATACCAAACTACTGAGCAGAAACAATGACACCAATAAAAGTCTTGTGTAGAAGGAAAGGGGGCATTGAAAAACCTTTCACATTGGGTTTAACCAAATGTCAAGGTAGCATTTTCCTTTCAATGATAATTTAACTGGATCAGTGGGTTCTTGTGTGTAAGTCTCCTTTTACAAGAGAGAACTGGATTCTACTATATGAGTAATGATTATTCATGGGATATACCTCGTAATTCTTTTTGGTTGGCTGTAAAAGATTCTCAAATTGTGCTACTGATACCTACTAAGACTCAAAATGTTCTAATTGATTATTAGAAAGGGACAGCCAGATAAAGGGATTCTTTTAGTGTTTAGGATAAAACACTTTCTCGTCATCAAGGAGGAATCACAGCCTAGCGAACACCAGGTGAAAGGTACCATTGGTGGGAAAGCCTGGGGAAGAAAGGGTTGCATGTGGGATTGCAATACATTCTGCCCCTTGCTGTAAATGGGGAATGGGAAGGGCTTCAGTAGCTTCAGATAATCATGCAGCATGGTTAACAGACTGGAAGTTAGCCTTAGCTAATTTTTTTTTATAGCAAGTGAGTCCTTACTTATGAAATGCTTTTAGCACCAGTACATGGTTTAATTAAGCTTGTTGCTGGTAAATAAGTATAATACTGACGTACAAAATGTATCTGAGTGTAAAATGGAAATGTTTCATGGGAAAAGGGGGTGGAACTATTACTCCATGTACATTGCTTAGCCACTTTGTATGCTAACCTGGGCCAGTATGCACCCTCATGTGGCAAGCAATGAACAATGCGCTTTCAGCATGTCCCACATGTCTTGATGTTTACTTGTAATCCTCAGTTACACACATCCCACAAGCTACAATACATCTCACTGCAGTTCTGAGGACTGAATAAGAGGACAATGACAATCCAGAGCTTGAGCAATGCTTGGGACCAGTGAAGAAGTATCAGACTGCTTTTATCTACTTCTGTCACATCCCAGAGATGTCAGCTGCCCAGAAAAAAAAAGTTCTTTCCAAGTTGATCAGAGCTTTTTCCATATGAGTGTAACCAGGCTTGAGTGTAGAGTATGAGGTGAGGGCACAACAGAAGCAGACATACTCAGGAAATGGAAATAGAGCCTAATTTATGAACCGTCAGCAATGGCTTGAACACAATCAAGTTAGACTTATAAATAGAAGAAAGTTGATTGATTGCTATTTAATGGCTGTGTGGAACCAATGTATCACTGTACATTTGTAAGATCAGTGAAAAGAAATATTATTTTAATGCTAAGCTATGCAAAATATATGAAAAATCACTTATGAAGGATATATATCTATATTTATAAAATGCATCAAAGGCTACTATTGATTTTAGATTATTTTGTGTAGGTATGCAGTACAGAATTTACCACTGGACAAAAGGACATGACTTTAATAATGATGTATCACTTCATTATTAAATACTTTTTGGCCCCTGATAACTAAGAGAAAGTGATAATTCTCTTTCCTCAAATACATTTCTCCTCCAGAAGAAACCATTGGAAACAAAAAGCTTGTCGGAAGCATTGAAGTAGACATGTAACTTTAAAAACGTATTTGCTCATGGAAGTTCTTTTTCTGGGAGTGCATGAGCCATGGAGTAAGTCTTCCGGGGTGGGTCACTTCCATGAAAGGGAGGAAAGAGCCTAGTCAGTGTGGAGACACTAATGAATAGGCTCTCTCAGAGAGATGTCTGAGCCAAAGGTGCACTCAGTACATCAATTATATCCTTCTTTCTTCTTTGTAATTTGCAGAATGGAAACCTAGGTATTGTGAGCAAGAGAATAATCCTGGTAGGAAATGAGAAAAGATGTATGCTGCCAGGGCTTTCTGGGGAGCGAGGAGCGCCCACTGTAGATTTCTAAAGTGAAGGAGTTTCTACATACAGGACTGAGAGAAAGAAAACAGCCTCTGATGCTGCTGACAGTGAGCAGGGTGGGAAGTCTTTCTCAAGTACCCCAAGAGAGAAAGAGAACTTCAAACGCCAGATTGTGTTTTCAAAACTCAAGACCCCTTCCATTCCTGGATAGCTATATTTAGTTTACAGTTTAAAGAAAGTTTATGGTAATTGCAAGTACTCAGAAGGAAAAGACTTAATTCCAAAAGCATAGTATTGCTCAATTTTCACAAAATATTCTAAGCTATTTTGGGCTTTCAGAGTCCTACTTTTTTTGGTTTAAAAGAAAGAAAAAGTTCTGCAAGATCCTTCTGGGCCTGTTCAAATATAGCAGACTGGCATGTTGACCTTCAGGCATTGGATAACAAAATTATTGGAGGAAAGGGGGGAGGGTTCATGAAAAGTCCTCCATTATACCAACTTTTGGAATGCAGACAGAAATCATATTCATGTTGAAAATCAAGCTGCAACTGATAGCTTTAGATAAACTGTCCCACAAAAGGTCACAATATTAACATTTTTCCAAAGTATAAACTGTTGGTGGGGCACAGGCAGCCTCTCTGGTTCAGGGTGAACTTGACTGCCCCAATGACAAGAGAAGACATTTAGCACCCTGACCTGCTTTTACTGACAGCAGAGGAAATGAGTCCCTGCTGGAAGCCTTCACTATTTGCATTTTGTCCTCAGCACAACCCTGAAGGCTCCTCCATATGAAGTGGCTCGGGATGTGCAGAAGTTTCCTTAGTGGTCAGTGACATTGCTCTCCGAGGCAATCATGGTGTATGCTCTAGATTCTGGACTCATGGTTACCTTTTCCTTTTCCTCAGGGCCTTCCATGCCCCTCTGGAGGGTCTCAACTTGATCACCACTCCAGATGTTTTGGCCTAAATGCTCAGAGGTCATCTTCTGTGTGACCTTCACTGCCATGCAGTTTTACCAACCTTGACTTTCATACATGTCTCATCCTGGTTCCTCCTTCTCTTTCTGCTGTTCCTACATAGGCACTTCTCCTCTTCCCATTTATTCTAGCCCATGAAATGGCCCTTCCTAGCATCCCAGAGTCTAGGCATGTTTGGATCCAAAAACTTACCTTTAGACTTTCTAACTTAGCCCTCTTTAAACATCATTTTAATATAACTTCCTATTTTCTTTCTTTTAAAAATAAGTTTCCATTTATTATTTTTATTTTATTTTATTGTTTTTGTGTGTATTAGTGTTTTGCATGTGCATATCTGTATACCATGTGCTTGCAATGCTGGAACAGACCAAAAGAGGGCATCGGAGTTACAGATGGTTTTTGAACCACCACCATGTAGGTGGTGGGAGTTGAACTCAGATCCTCTGGAAAAGCATACAGTACTCTTAGCTGCTGAGCCATATCTCCATCACCCTGGCCCCCATCCTGCAAGTTTCCTTTCTTTTTTTTCTCTTTTCTGAAATTCTTTTTTTTATTATTTTATTTTATAATTAATTTAATTTTACATATCAGCCACGGATTCCCCTGTCCTCCCTCTTCCCACCCCCCATTCCCACCTCCTCCAAGGCAAGATCTCCCCTGGGGATTCAGCTCAGCCTGGTAGATTCAGGTGAGGCAGGTCCAGTCCCTTCCTCCCTACACCAAGGCTGAGCAAAATGTCTCAGCATAAGCCCTAGGTTCCAAAAAACCAGCTCATGCACTAAGGACAGGTCCTGGTCCCACTGCCTGGGGGCCTCTTAAATAATTCAAGCTAATCAACTGTTTCACTTATCCAGAGGGCCTGATCCAGTTCCATGGGGGCTCCTCAGCTAGAAGTTTGCTTTCTTAATTGCTGTAGAATGGATATACAAGAGAGCATCGAACCATTTCTCAAAAAATGACAAGGCCATTCTTTGTATCTGATCCTGGGCCTGGAGACTACTAGTGTGCTGCAGGATCACAGAGACCATGCAGAGACCCCCATGTGCTTTACAGAGCAGAGGGAGACACTTTCTTCTTTAGACTGCAGCCTTTTGTTTCTTGTTTTATATATCTTCGCATTCTCTAGGTCTTTCCTTTCTGAATGGAACGAGCCATTACTAGTACAGAACACTGTAACCATTCTCCATGATGTTTCTATATAACTGTTCAACTCAGTAAAACCACTTAGCTTTTTGGATAAGTAGTGATCAGGTTTTTGTTTCAAGCATTTCTCTCTTTAGAGATAGGGATTAGAATGTGTGAATGTCTTGCCTCCACATACTAATTGAATTCTCTTGTTAATTGCATATCCTCAAAAAGATCTGAGTTTATGTGACAGGGCATTTTACAGAATGAAATGAAACATCAAGAGGCATCTGGTCTGTCACTCCTCAGATATATCTGAGGCACATTGAAGCCACTTCAAGGGTCAGTCACAGGAAAGAATGCTTGAAACTTCAAAGAATGTGATCAGATGTCACAGGAAGATCAGACTGTCTTTGGGCACCCGAGGATTCTCCGTCTGCTGCCTTTGATAAGTTCAAGTTTATGGAGAATTAATTAACATGACATGAAAAGAGATAGTTGGGGTGTTGATTTTCTCTAAAAATTCATTCTTCATGCCAGTACCATTTAGAGACTTTGTTCTACTCTGTCTAAAATGGTAAATCTTTGGTCCATGAAATGAAGCAAGGGCTGAGAATGCTCCACTGTTGTGGGATTATAAGATAGAGTACAATGTGTCCAAGGGAGAAGAAAATGTAAGAGTATTCAACACGCAAGAATACTGCATGGAATGCCCACAGGCCTGACATCACACACTGAGAAGAAAAACATGGGATGCTGTTCCAGTGCTTGGGAAATGTAGTTCAAGCATGTGGGTAGATTCCACAAGCAGACAGTTGCCTGATTCCACTGCTTTGAGATAATAGACTTTGATCTTATAAGGATACAATAGAGACTTTGCACTTAAAGTTCAATGAATATAAAATTAAACCTTATAATAATTTATCTTACGTAGTCTAAAATCCTTACAAATCAGCTTAGCGAAGCTGACTCTACTTGTCATATTAGGAGTTCCAGCAAGGGAAGCATTAGGCAGTGACTAGGAGTGAAGCTGTTCCAGGGTCACTGGGAGAGAAGGACAGGTCCTTCTCCCACTCCAAACTCTTCCCAGGTTTCTGCAGCAGTGTGTGATTCCAACATTTAACATGCACTATTTTGAAAATCACATTTTCAGCATTTAAACTCATTCTAGATCTTCACAGTCACTACATTAGAGTGGCAAGCATATTATACACCTCACACTCCAACTTGGATGAACTGAAAGATCTGCTTAATGGGCTGTGCTGAGTAAGTCTCTAAGGTCATATCCAGGCACCAAAGCTTCATTATCAATGTAAATTAATAGAATGGGAGGTTGTAGCAGCAGCAGCAGCAATTTTGTCACTACTATACTGGGCCATGCAGTAACTAGCACCTCATGTAACATTATCTGGTAATTTCCCTTGCTTTTAAAAGCAGAGGGACTTGGTGAGAGCTTACTCATTGAAATGCCTTCCTTGTAAGGATGGAGGTATGAGATCATTGCCTAGAATCTACATTTGAAAATGAAATCTAGGAGGAGTTGGGAGAGGTGGAAGATGATGATAAAAATGTATTGTATGAACATTAAAAAAATTAAAAACCAAAACAAGTCAGGAATCTAATATTTCCTTGTAATACCAAAGCTGGGGCTAGGGAGGGGGAGATAAGTCAATTTCTGACGATCACTGGCAGGCCAGACTAGACTCCTTGATTATTTCCAGGCCAGTGAGAGACCCTGTCTCAAAATGAAGTTGGAGTCTGAATAAGGACAACTGAAACTGTCCACCCACAGACATACCTGTGCACACATCAATATGCCTGCACATACAAATGTACCTGCACGCTTGTGAACACACAGATAAGAAAACAAGAGAAGGGACATCCTGCCTCTAGAGATAGCGTGATCATGTACCTTATTTTGTACACCAGAGTGCTTCTAAGAGCAAGAAGGTCCTATCTGAAGCCATGACTATGTGGTCATCTGAAAATTTGGAGAGGCAGCCTCCCAATGTAGAAAATACAAAAGGAAACATTCCTCATTTGAATATGTCTGTCAGAGTGTATTTTTTTTTGATGCAGTGGCTTTTCCCCAGCCATGGCTTCCAGTGACCAGAGGAGCTGGGTCAGATTCCAAAGCCCTGAGAGATTCCTTGTGCAACACATGAAAGTAATCATCACTTTGGTGCTTTTCAGTGGATGGTTATTGTGATTCTCCGATCCTTACCTTACTTCTTCCACTAGCTACCTTAGCAATATGTTGGTTCTGATAAGTGTGCTTGATGAAGAAGTGGAGGCTATTACATTGGATGAACTTGGGAATTACCAGTAGATGCCGATTGTCTACATTATTTTTACTTTTACTGGTGGGTGATTCAGCTGGACAGTAGGTCTTGCTTCTTCTAAGATATATTTAGTCTGTTCTTTTGACTTACTTTGGGATGAACTTCATGTGTGTGTGTGTGTTGTGTGTGTGTGTGTGTGTGTGTGTGTGTGTATGTGTGTGTATGCCTGTGTGTACCTTTGAAACAATGTCTCATTATGTAGTTCAGGATAATAAGGTATATAATCAAAGCTGACCTTGAATACTTGCCTCAATCTCCCAAGTCCCAGGGCTACAGACCTGGGCCCCATTTAGCATAAATGTATATGCACATTTATGAACACGAGATGCTCACTTCCCCTGTCTCTTTATCTATGATTAACAAGATTTGAAAAATAATCAATGATCATTGAGATTAATTGGTAGTAATGGTAATAAAAGCATCGAACTATTCAATGTCTTCTTGCTAAGAGTCCATGTTCTGGGTACTCAGAAGAGTTAGACATTGTGAGTCACTTTGGTGTGTATGTTCACAGGTGTGAGTGCAGGTGTGCCAGAGTATGGTGTGTGGAGGTCAGAGGACAAGCTTGGGTGTAAGTCCTTGCCTTCATCATGTTTGAGACAGGCTCTCTTTGGTTGTTCACTGCTGTGTATGGTGCATGACAACTTCCGTCATCTGGAATTTCTGGTGTTTCTCCAAACTCAGGTCCTCATACATTCACAGCAAGCTCTCGGTGGGAGACCAGCTCCCACATTTATGACCAGGCAACTCTTGAGTAGGGTAGAAGTGAGAAATATTTAGATAGAAGGATAGAGGGGAGAGAAACAGATAGAAACACATGATAGCCTCGGGAGGGCCTGGACTCTTATCCACCAGCCCCTACTGTCTCTTCTAAAGGGCTGTTTATAGGAACTCCAAGGGGTGGATCAAAAGACCTCCCCCTAGCACAGCCAAGTGTAAAGCCTTCAAATTACCAAGTAACCACACATGTGGTCAAGCAATTAGAGGTAATGCAGCCCTGCTGGGTGAAGTAAGCTCAGTGTTCACTAGGAACCTTTGTGGACCTCCACAATTCCCCCTTCTTGATATAATAAAGCTCCACCCCACCCTGCCAGACCCCTCAGATAGACTGTGCCTCTCTTAGGTCATTGTCCTTGATTAATCTTCCTTACCCATCATGGAGATATGCTTTCCATCAAGCATACTGACTTGGAAGGTATCAAGAAGAAAGTTACCCACCTTTGGCTACCAGCCTCTGGCAGGAGAGGGTACTGAGCATAACTCAGCTCTGTCCCTGGTCCCTACTGAGATTGCAAACACCCACAGCAATCTCCATAGCTGCCACAGTAATGGAGTAGAGGATAATAAAGATGAAATATCCTTTTTAGAATGGGTCTAAGGTGATTACAGCAGTCTCAGCCACACCAAGCCCCTTCCTTGGATCAAAACCCTCCTAACAGATGTTCAATAAAACTTTCAAGAGACTATTTTGATTCCCAGGAGAAAACAGTCATTTCAAAACACTTCAAAGTATCCACTCAAGTAATCAGAAACCCATGCTAATTATAAAAACACTTTTTTAAACTAACTCAATTATGGGAAGCTTATCCCTTTGTGGGAGGTCTACCCCTTTCTAGACAGAAACAGAAGGAATGGAAAAATCTAGGAAGAAGACAGAAAAGCTCCCCTAATTATAATATATTTGCCTAAATTTTACAATTGTATTTTAAACTATCATAAAAAGTATTCAAATATATCTGAAGATAAGACATATTCTTTTAAAAATTAATGTTATCTAATTTGTCCAGACTAGACAGATATTGATGGATACAAACAATTCTAGTATGAACTTACCTTTAACATTTACACAATTTACAAACTTACAGTTAACATTTATACTTACATTCAACATTTACACCCTTCACAAACCCACATTCAACATATACTTATTTATAATTTTTACAAACTTACATTCAAAATGAAACTCTATAGATTTATTTTACAGACTTTATATTAAAAGGAAACTCTATAGAACTATTTTATAAACTATATTCAAATAGAAACTCTATAAACTTTTAGCACATATCTAGAAGAGATTTCTTAGAAGACTTATTTACCAAACATATTCAAGAGGAAACTATTAGCAAACATCCATAGCAAACATCTAGAAATAATCTCTTAACAAAACTAACATATTCAAAAGCAAACTCTATAGGACTACTTTACAATCTTTAGCAAACATCTAGAAAAGATTTCTAACTTATATCCAAAACAAACTCTATTAGCAAGCAACTGGAAGAGGTTTCTTAACTGAACTATTAACAAGACAGAAAGTACACAAATTATTTCTCAAGTTCAGAGCTTATAGTCAGGTTTGATACTATTCTGAAAGTTTTCTTAGAGTTTGAAGACAGAGCCTAATTTATCAGTGGCTCTTAAACTTAACTGAGAATAACATAGGGTAAAATTCCCTCTTCTTAATTTTTTAAAGCTGCTTTAAGATTACCATGAGTTCTTACAATGATGCCAGTGTTTCCCTCTTGTATCTTAAGCACAATTCAAGTATGTAAGTTTTTTTCACACCTGAAGCAATTTCCCAGTGAAAGGCCCATTTTGCTTTGTTTTCTAGAAGATTTCAAAGTAGCTTATTAACAAATGGTATTAGAACTTTAATAATCTCTCTAGAGGCAAGCTGTTCACCTGCTCTTAGTTCTCAGGAGGTAAGATTAAGCTTTCTAACATTGCTTTGAAAAGAAATTGCATTCTGAGCTAAAAAAAAAAAAAACAACAAAAAACAAAAAACAAAAAACAAAAAAACAGTTTCTGGGAAGTAGCACCATTTTGAGCTGAAAAACTACATTTCCCATAGTGCCTTTCTGTATAGTCATGCTGTTCCATTAGGTACTATGTTTTCCAGACTGCTTTTCAAACTACATTTCCCAGGTTGCCTTTTGGTTATGCCATGCTTCCCATTTTTGAATACACAGCTAAAGTCAAGTTTCTAGTTTTAACACAGGAGGTTTTTGAATCAAGCTTTTGCTTTTTCACCATGGGAGATCAGGAGATTTCTGTTCTCCCTGAGCTGATATTGATAGGTGTATTTCTCCAATTAGATTGGTTTACTTACTACTGTTCCCAAAGCCGTTAATGCCTGTCTGCATGCACTTCAAACAGGCATTTTGGTACCAGAAGCAAAAACCCTCGGGGCTTGCTTTCCACCTTTACCAAGTCAGTGAAAATAAAAGTACCAAATGTGTGAGACCAAAATGAGCCATCTTAGAAATAAGACCAAAATGCCTTCACCCAAAAACTAAGGCCTAAGATTTCTCCTTTTGGGAATAGGCCATTAGTTACTGAAACCAGTCAGTTCAGATTCCAGAAACCAGGAAGTGTAAAAGTACAGAGTCACAAGATAGTCACGAGGTAATGCCTGCCAGACTATGGAATGTCCTCTCCCTGGTTTCCAGGGTAACTGACTACAGAAATGCCCCCACCTGAGGGCAGTCAATGAGAAATGGTGGCGGGCAACCACTCCCTTAGAAGTAATTTCTAGAAGTCCCTAGAAGCGAGCCAATCAGAATTGTACCCGTACTAGCACCCCTAAATGATGTAACCTTGTGATTTCTCCCTTTAAAAACTGAGCTTGCAGACAGGCGGGCACTTCCTCCAGCCTCCACTGCGTTGGATGTATTGGACAAAGTCCCTGCCTAGGCTTGTATTGCTTTTGGATATCCAGAATTAAACCTTGCTTTTGCATTCTGGTATGCTCATCTTTGGTGGTCTCTCTGGGGGTCACGATCTGGGCACAACACTTGAAACAAAGCTTTTTCAGAAAGATTTTTGGGAACTCAAGCCCTGCCTCCCTCATTGCAGGTAGGATTTTTAAAGCCCCCACTGCTTTCTCCATGCTAATAGACCCTCCCCAGGTTCTGCACCACCTCTGTTGAGGCTTCACCTTGAGGGAGGCTGTCCTTGATCCACTTTCTACCTGCACTAGGCTCTAACTGTAGGGAACTTCTGGCTGCTGTTTTTACTGGCTAGCAGAGAGGATTTGCCAAGTTCCAAGAGGTTTGTTTTTTCTAGAGCCATTACAGGTGATTCTCCTGTAATAATAAGTAATAGATGTTACTTCAAAGGTGAGTTAAATTTTTGTCCTTACAGAAAGAGAAAATATCTGAGAAAGAAAAGATCTGAAAAGCTTCTTAGCTTTTTAGAGAGCTATTACTAAGTTTTTTCCAAGAAAACTTTCAGTTTTTGAGAAAAAGATTATTAAGTTTTTTCAAGACTTCTGTTCTCTAACCTTTGGCTTTAATGGCCCAGAGGAAACTAATTCTGATGGTTTGATGTTTCCATACAGTGGCAGCATCAGCAGAGTGAAAAGTTTTATTTCACCTATATCCACCTCAGGGAAAATTCTTTCCCCTGCCACTAGGGACTTAAACTGTTCACAGGCCAAAAAACTTCCCACAGGAATCTTTTTCTCCCTGTTTCTTTTCTCCTCTTTGATGATTTTTTTTTCTCTGATTTTTCACCAGGATTTTGCACTCACAGTCCCATAGTTGGAAATTCAAGAACATAGTTTCTCTGTCTTGTTGCTTGTCTTATATGCTATATTCCTACATTCTACTTTTCTAAGTTTTTTCTTTTTATCCTAAGTTTTTTTCTACACTCTGTTCCTACATTTTGCCTTATATTTTTTTTCCTTAATTTTAAAAATTAAGAGGTAAAAATAGAGAAAACTAGATAGAAAGAAATCTACATTGCAGCCTTACTTTTCAGTTTGGCATTCCACTGCCTAAACTTCACACCCAAGAATAAAATACCATCACCTTCATTTCTCAATTTGTTATCTCGGCATGCTTCACACCCGTGACACCCCCTTTCTCCTATTGCCATGTCTCTGGGTTCCTATTCCTTGATGCCATTTGTGGGACACTGGCTCCTTCATTTATTTCTACCCCAGGGACTCTTGAGGAGAGAGGGACAAAGATTTATATAGAAGGATAGAGGGGAGAGAACCAGATAAAAACACAGGATAGCCTCGAGTGGGCCAGGATCCTTATCCACTGGCCCCTACTGTCTCTTCTAAAGGGTTATTTATAGGAATGCCAAGGGGTGGAGCAAAGATCTCCCCCTAGCACAGCCAAGTGGAAACCCTTCCAATCACCTTGTAACCATGCACGTGGTCAAGCAATCTCTTAATGCAGCCCTGATGGGTGAAGCAAGCTCGTATCTCACTAGGAACCTTTGTGGGCCTCCACAGCTCTCTAGCCAATAAGATATCTCCACAGCCTCTGGAGCATTTTTTTAAGGCAACACAAACAATTCTACTCCAAAAGGTATGCGACTATGACTAAACAGTTACTATTAAAGAATCATGTAAATGTAAGTATAGAAAATACTTGAAATAAATAGGATACACTCTGAAGATTTTTAAACTTAGAAGTACATGTAGGTCTTGGCTAATTAGCAGCAGACCATTGGATATTCTGTTCACTCATTCAGGTGCTCACCATGCACAGGGCCTAAAGCAAATGCATTTCCCTGTAGCAACCGCTGCCTCCTGGGCTCTCTCTTATCTCTTGATTCTTCTGTTTCTTTTACTGAAATAGATTGTCTCTCACATAATATATCCTGATTATGGCTTCCCCTCCCTCTACTCCTCCCAGTTCCTCCCAACCTTCCTTCCTATCTGCATCCACCCCCTTCCTGTTTCTCCTTAGAAAACAAACAGGCTTGTTAGGAAGACTTGTTTCTCACCTACTCTAGACTGTCTTGAGATATGACTATAATTAACTTGTGAATTCTTGCTTTACTTTCCACAAGAGAAAACAGAATTATCTATTAAACTAGATCACAAATGTTTTTGTTAAGAGCAGTTTGTGATCCATCTTTGTATCTACCTTCCAGATTTAAGAGGCTTCTGAATATACCTAAGTTGAACTACATGAAATTACCTAAGTTTGATCCCTTTGGGTCTGTAACAAAAGGTAGTTTTATATGACTAAACCTACTAACGATTGTTCAGAAACAATGGTAGAATGAATGAAGCTATATTTAAAATTTTTAAATCTTATCTGTATATGCATGCATATTTATTCATATGGATATACAGAAACATTACATGTATATGATGATAGAATCTTAGAACTGAGTTTTGGGTTTAACTTGTTTTAACTGAGGCGTGATCTTGATACATAACCAATTGCCCTAAAACTGCTGTATTACTCAGGCTTTCCTCATCACCCCTGACTGCTTTTAAGTTTTTGAGTACACACCCTGCTTCTACTAGGTGTCAGTTCAGTAGCTTCCAGACATGAGTTTTTAAAACAAAAAGGAGCATGGCCACCTTCTCCGCCATAGAAATGGCTGTAACTAAGATAACATCATGAATTACCCTCTCATTATTAAGTTATTTTTCTGGGACTGTACACTCTTTGATAAAATTATTCTGTCTAATAATGTTAGTAGTAGGTAATCTTTCTTTGGGGATGTTTATGATATGGCAGACATGGTTCTTAGCACTTCGCATCTGTTGCCTTGTTCTGGTCTTGTCTCACTCTGTTGAGGTAGGTAATGTCATTATCTTCATTTTTCAGATAAGGAAATTGAGTCATCCAGAGCTAGTCATTTTCAGCCAATCATACAACTCACAATGAATGTGGAGCTGGCTGTCAGATCCAGGTATTGTGGCTTCAGTCCTTTCAAACACCAAACAGACTCTCACCAATAGGAATGTATGTGCTTTAGAAATGAGAATGCATAGAAAATCTACTGGCTTTGTGAAATACATAGCATCTAGCAAGTACTGCATGATTTGAAGTTATAGACTCAGAAATGTACCTAAAGTGTGAAGGTTTGCAGCTGACTTCTCTTATATAAAGTTCAAAATAATTTCCAGTTGTAGAACCTTACCTCACTATCCTACACTAATTGGGACTTAAAGCACAAATTCCCTACAGATAATTTATGACAGGAAAAATCATAATACATCCTACTAAAAGGCTTAAGTAGTTAGACAGGTTTATTCTTTATTACTATTATTTTTGTTTTTTTTGAGACAGGGTCTCTCTGTGTAGTTTTGGTGCCTGTCCTGGATCTCGCTCTGTAGACCAGGCTGGCCTTGAACTCACAGAGATCCTCCTGGCTCTGCCTCCCGAGTGCTGCGATTAAAGGCATGCACCACCACCGCCCAGCTAAACAGGTTTATTCTATATTTGATTTTAAATGAATAAGTGAGTTATATTTCATCGTAAGTGGCTCACAAAGGCTATGGTTAGACACTTGGTCCCAAGCCTGTGGTACCAGTGAAAAGAGACTAAATGTTTAGCTGGAGTGTGGGAGGAAGTTTGATCATTAGGCATGCCCCTGATGGGGATAGAGGGATCTTGGCTTTCACTCTCATGCATTCCTACACCATTGTTCTAACTCATTACAAACACAAAAACAACACAGTCAAGAAACCATAGACTTGAACCTTTGAAACTGTGAATGGAAGTAAATCTTTCTTATTTAAATGCATTTAATTAGTTGTTTTGTCTCAGCTAAGGAAAGCTGGTGTATATAGCATGAAAATACACCAGTAAAATTGTGCTTTCTGTTTCTTTTCTATAATATTCTGTTTTTCAGTACATATATTTGCTAATTTTTTTATACTTTAAAACTATCAATTTATAAAAAAGCTACATAGATAAGAGAATAAGTAAGCTGGTTAAGTGGACATAGTACTCAACAACTTGATATGTATGCAATATATAAATATACATGAATATATGTAATGTGTATTACATATATGTAGTGTGTATGTATATATTTAGTAAAATGCTTTGTCTAAATTTACACATGTATGTGTTTGTATAATTAAAAGATATATAATGCAATAAGTGTAATAAGCCAGTGTGGTATTCTCTAAGTTTGAATGAGAAGCACTCCATTGCCCTCCATTAATCAGCATTAAATAGTGACAAAATATCAATTGGGAGGATCAAGATCTTAGACATTTTGCTTTAAGATCTGGGCCTTAGTTAGACAGACAGAAAAAAAAGGATGGTGAAACTGGATTATTTTATGTTGCACAGACAATTATCTTCTGCAAGTATTATAAAGCACGTCAGATGTCTGGCCAAGATTTTAGGAAATGCAATTGGACTTCTAAGGTAAATCAAGCATACCCTACCCTTCGACTCATTGGGGAGCCATACTCTACCTTTTGGCAGTCATAAATTTTACTTCAATATGACATAGCTCAAAAACAGTAGGTCAAGCCATTGAAAACTGGGAAGGCTGTCCATGTTCAAGTGGCTCTTTTCTGTGGCTGTCTTTTGGCTTAGGTCCTGGAGAACAGGTGGGGTTGGGTTGGTTGAGCAATAGAGGCTTATCATTTTCAAGTGAGGGCTTTGGGAATTGTTCAGTTATTGCATCATTTCTATGAATTGCATTTTTAAAAAGTGTCATCAAGACACACTTGGGGAAGCAACATGCAGGTAATTTGGTCGTTTCCCAAATTGGTAATTTGGGTAATTCTCGTAATTTGGTTGTCGCTACATAAGGAAACATACTGGAAAGACCAAGCTCAGCTGCTCTCCCACTGGCAGGAAAAAAGTGTCATGAGGAAGGGTTACCTTCTTACAGGCCGTGATGGAGCCAGCCAGGCTGCCTGCTGCACTGCTACTGTTCTGCTGTGGTTCCAAAACTTCATGCATCAGCGGTGACTCCACATTGCTGTGAGTGCCCCCAAATGCAAAAGAAAAGAGAGAGCAGTCCAGTGAGTCACCTCTCTGTTTAGAAATGCAGAGCAAATCAAGCGTTGCATGACCGCAAACCCATCTTTTTTGATTGTGCTCAACACCACCAGTCTTCCTGCTCAAATTGGCCTCTCCGTGTTGCGTTCACATTGGGAATTAGAAATATGACGGACAATCATATTGTGAACAGAAAACTGCAAGCCATTGCTCCCCAGTGCTTAAATGGACACAGTCCCATCTGTCTGACTTGTAACATGGCTAGCCACTTTTCTTAGAAAGTTTCTAGAACCAAATAAAGCCTTCTTACTTGTCATATTAATTCAGCTCTGCCAAACCAACACATCAAAAAATACTCATCTCATTTTTTTTTTCAAAATGAAAGTTAAAAAAAAAAATTAGCCAGGAGGATAGCGTGGCATGACACCAGAAAGAACATAAGCCCAGCAAGGCCAGTCACCTGCTTACCATCTCTATGGTGGCAGAATGTCCTTCAACTTGTCTGTTTCTAAAACTTGAAATGCTTCCCTAGTCTGGACTTAAGAACAATTGGTAGAAGTGATCCACTAGCTTACCAAAGCTACTTGGGAGAGCAATAGCCACAGGACACGGAGGTATCTTCCTGAATCCCTGCCCACAGAGCTTGAGTGACTCCAAAAAGGAATAAGGCATTATGTTCTGTATTCACAGACCAGGTGTGGTGGGCTAAGATTAACTTAAGATGATCTTGTCTGTCACATGTTTTGTAACATGTCTATCAATAATTTGTAACCTATATTAGCCTAATATTCCTTCTTTGCATCTTTCTTCCATCTTTTACTCCAAAAGATGGAGCAAAACTTCATTGGGTTTGACTATGTACAGAACTGCACAAATATTTTTAAAGACTTAGAATTATTGATGCATTTTTAAAAGGGGATTAAAAACTGAAGGTTTTATTTATTTTCAAAATCTGCTTTTCATTACATAACTGACAGTTGAAAATTAGGCCCCCTTTAAACGTCCCGTGAATTTTTAAAGCATCGCTAAATATTGTTTTCCTTCTGAAAATATGACAATTTGGAATTTAAAGACATCCTCATATTTCAGACACGTGCTCTGCTGTGATTGTCACCACACAGATACACACAATTCATCAAAGAGTACCTTTTGAAATATTATTTAGTGGTTTCATATGAAATTTTTTGAGATGTAGATAGCTTTTCTTAAAAAAAAAAGTTTAAAAAAGTAAGTCAATTCAAATAAACAGCATGTTCTTAACAGCATCCTAACTCTCATTTCAGGTTATAAATTAGTTTTATGAGATCAGGATATGAGTGCAGTCTGTTGGCCTTTCCATTAATTATAGTAAATGATGGTGTTTTGTGACAAATCATAGGATCCAGCAAAGTTTCCATAGCGTTCAAACTTCTCATGTGTTACTTTCTGAGTAATTGATGCCTTGAGAACTACAATGAATTCAGTATAAAGGAAGGGGGCAATACCCACATTTTCCTTGCTTAAGGAAGGAAAAGTAAGAGGAAAAAGTAAATGGAAGGGAATAGTCATGGAAGATGTGGAGTCATAGAGTAAAAGAGGGAAGAAAGATGCAAAGAAAGAATAGGTTAATATACGTTAGGTTACAAATTATTGATAGACATGTTACAAAACATGTGACAGACAAGATCATAGCCAAGCTAATCTTAGCCCACCACACCTGGTCTGTGATTACAGAAAATAATCCCTTATTCCTTTTTGGAGTCACTCAAGCTCTGTGGGCAGGGAGGGATTCAGGAAGAAGATTCCCCTGTGTCCTGCTGCTATTGTTCCCCCAGGTAGCTTTGGTAAGCTAGTGGATCACTTCTACCAATCGTTCTTAGGTCCAGAGTTAGGGCATATTGCACATCTTTTTTACAGGGTTAGGGAACTGAGGAATTGGAAGTAGAAGAAGGGTCGAGAGGTAAAACTGAGGAAGGTTCCAGACTACTCGCTGCTGATGAGAAACAGTAGAGATAGCAAGTCAACAAGCTCCAACTGCCCTAGAAGGAGCTTCATCTGGTTTAAAGAATTGATTAGACCCCAAGTCACCAAGAGGGTGATGTAGAAATAAGCCTCTGTAGCTGCCCACCAAGCATCTGCTACTGGGCTTTAGAACCGTTCACTCACCCATTAAAAATGAAGAATTGGAAACTCTGTCCATAGATTTCCTGGTGATAGTCTGTCTCCTTTTATTGCTGGGGCACACTAGCTGGATGTAAAGATGCATACAGGAGTTTACGTTTTGTTACCTGTCTACTAGGCTCACTCCATTTGCTTAAGTAAGACTTATAGAAGTAATAAATAAGTTAACTATGTATACACACATTTAATCACTGTTGTGAGAATTAAATTTAAAAAAAGAAATTGAGTAACATCATAGAGTCAGTGTAGTATATTACTTAATGGCAAGCATTATGTACCTTCACCATACCAACACTGGAAGCAGATATACCCCCCCACATCTCCCAAATCACCAAAGATGGGACTTTGGTGATATTTAATATCCACAACAAAAATGTAGGAATGTTTGCCTTTCAAAATCATGTTATTTGGTGTGGATTTCCAGTCTGTGACTCTACAATTATCTCCATCTGTCCCATGACATTTTGGGATAGAGATGGGAGTTTGAACTTTTATAAAGATTTTGTCCTTAGTCTCCAGGGAGGTAAAACTTTGGATGCTGCAGGATGAGGCCAGACGGTGGTGACATGAAACTCATGTGTTTATTAATATGAATTCTACTTGACATGAAAATAATTGTTGTCAAGATACACGTTACAGTTCTATAACCAGCTCTAATGGGCAAGCCTGTAAAGTCTTCCCTGGGACATTTTCCTTTGATATGATAATATTTATGAAGACCAGCTTTCCAGACTGATTTTCATGTGGAAGCTTATAAAATCTGTTTCAGTGAGAAGGAAGATAAAATGGGAGAGAAGATATAAAAGCAAAGTATGATGGAAAGCAGTGACTTTTAAGCTGGTCCCTCCATCAAGAAGCCTTTTTTACAGAAAAAAAAGTCATTTGTGAACAAATGAGGTGTTCAGGGATCACTGCACTGCCTGTATCATTGACTCCTGTCGAGTGAGGGAGTAGGCCAACATCCAGGGTCACATGATTTCCCCAGAGACAAGTTTTCTATGTATTCCTACTTAAAACTTGGTTCAGGAGCTAGTACCAATTATAAGAATCTGTGGCTTGTTAGAAACCTGGGAATTTGGGTCCTTCCTTATAACTACTGAATTAGAATAAAAAAAAAATTTGGCATTGAAGTCAGGTGACTTCCATGCCCACTAATGTCTGAAAAGTACTTTTCTGTCATGCTAAGTGATGTGCATTCTAATTTGCCATGGTCCTTTGTACATGGTGTTTTTCCCCTAGGAACGTTCTTTCTAATGCGCCTCCCTCTTTTATTAATAATCCCTCCTCTATCAATTGTGTCTCAGCTTATAAATTGCTTCAGCTTTCTCCTTCCTACCCCACCCCCGACCAACCATGGAGAGCACAATTCCTCTCTGACATCCTCCCAAATTCCCATGAACACACAAACACATTGACACTCCTTACTATTCCCATTACAATCTATGAAGTGAGATACTCACTGTCCTCTGTATCCCAGGAGCATCCTGAGCCGCATCCGCTATAGCACTCATCAAGAAGGCCGATCTGTGGATAGTATTTCTCTGCCTCTCCCTTTAGGATGTGAGTTTTAAAAGGGTAGCAACTACAGAGGACCCAGGATAATGCTAGGCAGCAAGCAATTGCTGAGGCTATTTGTTCCCATCTTTCTGGGAAATCAGTTAACCTCAAAAGATTAGACACAAGCATGTGTTCGCATTCATTGTTTAATTTTCAGCAGCAGTGACAGATGGTAGGATAAGCTGTATCTGAGAAGATAATTTAAAGTATTTCCCAGGATAGTTTTAATGAAAAAAAAAAACCTGCTGTTATTGTTGCTAAACACAGTGTAAAGTCAAACACTTTTAGTAGATTATAAAAAATAAAGTTTGGTCTCGATTTCTCTCCACTTGAAGGGTGCTTTTGGTAAAAAGGAGTGATTATCATTTGCTGTTTGGTTATGTCAGCCCTTGTCAAGGATGTGTACTCTTGAGCTCTCTACTAAATCCTTTCATCTCAACAATGGAAGAAAAGACCCAGATCCATCTGACGAGGTCTTGAATGAAAAATTGAGATACGCTCATGATTACCAATTTAAGAAAGTACTGCAATCGTGAATTATTTAGAAGAATTCAAAATATGTGTTTGCACAGCTTAAAATGAAAGGTTGATCTACTGAATGTCCTTAGTTTATCCTCATCCAAAGAGATTTACCTGCTATGTGCAGGTCAGGCATTTAGGTCAATCTTTCAAAAACCAGTTTGTAGTACAAATCACATGATGTGCTGGTCTCTTGCGTTTCTCTCCTGAACCACCTCTTGACTGAGACTTGGTTGTTGTCTTTCAATAAGCTTTTAGTTTGACTTCTGTGAATGCCCTTTTCAGCTACGCCTGGACCTTGGTCTACTGAGCCTTATATTACCAATACACTTCCTACCACATTTTAGCAAGAAGCCTCTGAAATTGAGTGTCTGTGCAACTTTCTCATCTCCTCATCCTTGATACAGTCCTTGGCCTGCCTTTAAGAAATACACTTAGTTCAGCGTCACACACTCTCCCTACCTTGATATGCCTTCTTAATACTTCCCTGTTTGGTGACCCTTTCATCTTGCCTCTTGTCTATAAATTTCTCCTTAGTATATTCAGAGTTAAGTCCGGATCTGAATTAATGTTACTTGTACCCATTGTAACAGCTTACATAAACTCTATCCTGCCAACTTGACACCTGGTACAAAAACAAATTTGTTTTATACTGTGTTCTCTAGTTGCATCAAGTAGGCAAGATTCTATGTTCTTTTTATTTCAATTTTGTGCCCATATGTATGCCCTACCCCCCACCAGTTTGGAGATATCCATGCAAATGAATTCTTGATCAATTTAACTGTGGCTGAAAGGCCCATTAAGTCCTCATGAGTGCTAAACGTTTAGAAAATTTATCAGAGGAACCAATAAGTCAACCTTGAACATATTTGGAGATCATCTTACATTTATCTTGTTCCAATATTGAAAGGTTTTCAAATAACTGAGGAATGGAGTGTAGACCTCTGATATTATACACCAGTAGAATAATGATAACAATGCTATCAAGTGACCATCCTTTGATGTTCCTACATGAAGACATTTTAGAAGTGAGTGAAAAACAAACACCTCACTACCTGTTGTCACTATTATACTTCAAAGCAAGTATAGACAATACAACAACACTCTGATGCATTATCAAGAATGAAAGACATTACCTTGGGAATAAAAAATAGTTGATGACCCTTCCCTACCATTTTTTTGTCCTTGGATCACACAGACTGTCCTTGCATACCCAAGCTTGGGTACCATCTTTGTGCAGTGCTTAGTGAAGACAATAAAAGACTACAAGAGGTCTTTCATTATTAATCATAAAACAAGTGGGTTGTTCTTGGCAGAGATAATGGCCACAAATTAGCTATGCTCTAATTCAATCTTGATGATTAAGTAGCAGACAAAGAACAAAGGCCTGATTATAGTCTTGTTACTTTCTCTGAAATATAATTGGCAAAGCCAAAAGCCAGTAATTTCTCTGTTTTTGGTACTACTTGTTCTGAAGTCTTTTATACTAAGAATTGTGTTGAATATTGTATAATTAAAGCTCTTTATTTGGAGATCTCAAAAATCTAGCAGCTATGTCCATAAATAATCTGGAAACACATCTTAATTAGATACTAGGCAAAATGACTGAATTAAATAGGAAATACAACCAACAGTGATTGTTCATATATGAAAAGGATTGTGGTATCTCATACTGTTATGGACGGTCCATAGTGGTGAAAAGAACTACATCTGCATGTATGTTTGCAGAGCAGTGTCTGTGTGTCAGATACTGGGCTTTGTAAATGACAGGCAATATACACACGGCTTTAATCACTACTATGTAGATTTTTAGACTTCATTTTTTTTTAAATGTTGCTTCACAGTCTTGGGCCTCACCAAGATCCTAATTTGGAAACTGTACCACCTTGCTCAGGAAACAGATCCAGCCAGCAAACACAAAGACTTGTGTGTCTTTCTGTACTAAGTAAGGCTATGGGGGAAATTCCTTCAGAACATACAGGCTACCAATCACATGTACAAAAACATGAACTAGTAACATTAAAACAATACATTCACATCACTATTGGTAAGTTAATTTTTCATGAATAAGTGTTCATATAGGAATGTCACTTTTGATTATTTATTATATGAATAGTTATACCAAAAGAACATCACCTTTAAAAAATAAAATAAAATGAAAGGTGTTTCAGCTGCAAAGATAAACTATATTGTGTATGTTGCTTCATTCAGCTACATCAGACCTTAGTCCAGGTGAACTTAGGAAACATGTTATGGGTGTTGTCTCAGCTCCCTCCTGCTCAGTACTTCCATCAAACTACCTAGGCAAGAGCCTCTCTGGATTATACAATTCTTCACCACACTATTCATTTTTCCCAAGGTTGCTATGGTTTAATGTCTCAGTATTTGCACTCAGTAGTATGTTTTACTTAGTTACTAAGTTATGCCTACACTGTAGAGAAGAAGTTGAGTGTTAATATATAACCTAATATTACGTTGCTGTCAAATAACAGCCCTAGATTTGTTCTGCCAATTCTGACACTGCAGTATCTTTCTCCACTGTGTTTGCTACCAATCCCTCTCAGTTTTTGTTTCTATGACAAAGCCAAGTGACACCAAATGTGGCCAGCTCCAAAAGCTCCAGTGTTCAAGAAATCTAGCTGTAAGAGTGACTCAAACCTCTCTAATATTAAGTTGTTTTTCTGCTCACCTATGGAATGTAGACACCATGGGCTACTATGGTGGTTTTATAAGATTATTTCCTGTAAAATGGCAACATCATACATGGTGTGAAAAGTGCTCAATATGAAGCTGAGAAATGATGCTACCATAAGTCCTAAAGATTTGTTTATTCCAAAAAGACTCCTTGTTAGGCTAGCACACATTGGGAAAATATAATATATGCAGAATTCTAAAATAAATACACACATTTAGTTTTGTCTTTAGACATGAGGTTTCAAGATATTCAGAACAGACGTTTCTGTATTTAGGGAGATTTGTGAGCATTATCATGATGTCACAAAATGAAGACTCATAAAGTTCTTTGGAAGTCCAAAGACCACAAGAGAATTTAATTAGTCTATGAAGACCATAAAAAGACCACAAAATAAGTGTCCTGTTCAGGCACACAATGTTTTTTCTATCATATGGAAAATATTAAACTAAACTTCAAAGATACCAAAAAATATTATATGGCAAAAACCTGAATTAAAGATGTTTCTAGAGTAAACAGGTTGTTTTACAAAAAAAGACTGCTACTTCAACTTGCAAAAAAAAATCAATAAGATTATTTCAATGAATATGTAACAATTATTTTTTTAAGGTAGCTTGTGCTTTTTTATCATGTGTTCCTGTTTGCTCTATATATTTGCTTAGCAGAATCTTTCTCCCAGAGATTCCAGAAGAAAAGATTCTTCATTTAGCATGAGCATCCTGTCTCACAATTGAAAGGGAGTCATGTGACTGGAAAAAAGGTACAGGATGGGCTGAGCCATGCAGGGAGCAAAAGAGGAATGACGGAAAGTGTGTTGGTGGAGAATACAGATACGGGCCACTCCAATGTGTCTAGTGACTTTAGATCTGGAGTATAGATTTTGAGAAATGTTTGTTGGTAACTAAGGAAAGAAACACATTTTTTGATCATCCAGATTATGAAAACTAATACTCTATTCCATTGCCAAGAACAATATGCATTGGCATGTTGTTTCTGGGAGTAAACATTCATGGCTCTTCTGGAAAGCAACCTGATCAAGCTTTCCCCTAATTTCACCCATTCTTGATTATTACCTATGTATGGTGGTTTGAATGAGATATCCCCTATATGCTTTGGGCATTTCAATACAGTGAAAATGGGCTGAGTGATGTGACTGGAAGAAACAGGAAAGCCAACAAAGCCAGCAAGTCCTTAGGCCAAAAGTCATGCCCCACAGCAAAAGCATCTGGGTTGCTGGGGAGAAATCTGTTATGCTAGGTCAGTGTCTGTGAATCTGCATCTTGCATCTCCTGTACCTCCCTCCTGAGACTTCTGGATTAAATCATAGTTGTCTGTGTCAATGAATAATGGAATAAAGTTAAACCCAGAGAATCCCATGGACTGCTTCACTGTGAACAATGAGACAGGAGCAGCTCTCAGAGTCTGCTGGGTGGCATTGCTAGTACTGTGTAAAATAATACCATGTCACAAACACAGGGTTTTTTAAGATGTGCATCATGATACATAAGGTTAGCAATCCTAATGGCTTCATTTTTCCTTCATTATCTTTATGAGCTCAGGACTTGAGCTGAACTCTTTATTGGACACATGAGAATGTTTTGCAAAAAAACCAAAGCATGTGGGAAGGTTATCAGAAAGCACTAGAATGGCACTTTGGAATGATTTAGAACAGACCTTAAGAAAAGGCTGGGGAACAACCTTGAGCAGGTGGTTCTGCATCAGACTTTGGCATGCGTATTAGCATTTAATGATTTTCTTTGAAAAATGTGCCTGTTATTACAGTTATGGTTTACTCCTTAAAGCTCAAGTAACTCACCCCCTCCTTATAAATGCACTTTTGTTTAATGTCTTTAAAAAGCACAATTTGTTAAATCTCAAAAAAAGGTACAAATAGGAAAAAAAACTTACAACAGAGGAGGGATATATCAAAAATTGCAAAAGTATAAACAGAACCCACAGATTAGGAGCCATATTTCTCTGCACAGTTGAATTAGTTTCCAGTACTTGAAAACAGGAAGAGTATACCTATAAAAACACTGGGAGGGGGGTAAATTGACCTATACCAGACACTAATTCCTGAATGTAATATTTTAGTAGTATCAGCTGTTATATTCATTTTATTGTAAGTACTGATGTAAAGTATTTGATTATTTTACTGCAGATAACAAGTATCCCAGACATATCATTCATCTTACATTTTCTTCCCTCGAACTTTTTTTTTTGTTTATCCTTTTTGAACCAGAAAAGCTTTTGGTTTACATTTTTCCCAAAATAATTTATTTATCTAAAGTGCTTCAGGTTCCAGCATGTTTAAGAGTAAGTTACAAAGGTTTCAATAGGCCCCCTGCCTCCTCCACACATAGTCACCAACATGCTCTACCAGGTTGGTCTGCTTATTACAACTGGCAAACCTACCTCCAAAGGTATGTCATTATCGCCCCAAGTTCACTGTCGGCGTTAGGGTTTACATTTGTGCTGTAAATTCTGTGGATTTGGAAGAATGACATGCGTCCACTATTATGGTGTTACATGGGGCACTTTCAAAGCTCTGAAATTCCCTTGTGTTATTTCTATTCAACTCTACACTACCTAGCCACAGATTTTCGGTTTATAAAGCCATATGTTCCCGGATTGCGTCTTACTTTGCTCTGAGTTTTGGAATCAAGAACTTTGAAACACTGTTGGAATGCAGATGGTGTCTTTTCGTCATCTTAACAGAAGGCTTTGTAACTTATCATAGCTAGAATAATTGATCATTTTCCCATCTCCAGGACAAAACTATCCATAAAGAAATCATGATTCAGTAAATATATCTTTACCTCTCAATCTTAATACATGTCAACTTCTCTTTAAGGTACAGCATTTGTACCTAAGAGAGGTTTACAACTTCAATGGGAGTAAGTTAGAACTGCCTTGCTTTATCTTTTAATGTATTATTTAGTTCTTGATATGGAAAGGGTACCTGACTCACAATGAGATTCCACGAAAGATAACAGTGCCCCTAACTAGGCATCTTTCTATAAATGTGACAGATTCAATTATGAAATTGCATTAAGGATCTTTTGATTAATCTTCAAGTAAGTCGAATATTAAGAACAAAGTCTTAATTTCTGTTTTGGGGTTTTTTTTGTATGTGAGAGCGAGAACTGATACGACTAAAATGTGAGTGTCAGTGAATGTATCAGATGCATAGGAATAATCCACATGTACCCCAAATGAAACATTTACATTTTTAAAATTCAATAGTTTATTTATTTTAGACCATATAAAATGTCTGTAAGTCCTAATGACAGTTTTTGAAGCTTTTAGGAGTGAAGGAATAAAATATAAAATTATCCACATGTTAAAGTCTTATACAGGAGAAGATTCACAGTTCATTTCAATGAATCAGATTTAAACATTGCTTCTTTGTGGAGTGTAGAGCCTTGCTGCATAGTGGTTTAAAAACCTGAATTAGGTTCCCAACTGGCTTTCATTGTTTTGACCTTGGGAATGACATTTAATCTTGTTGAGCTCTCCTCTGCTAAATGGGGCTGATGTCAATCACTTTATTATAGCCATTGTGAATGAAAGGAAGGCAACCTCAATGAAAAAATAAACACACTTCATTGAGTACCCATTTTACTCACTGCAATACAACTTTTATAGTTGTCCTGGTATTACTGCAGAGTGCTTGCTATTGGCCTATGATAGTCTTAAAGATACAGAGTCACAGACTCAGTGTTTCCTCATTTCATTACTCAAGGAGCTGAGTCTAGAAGAACCTGCTCCCCCCAGTCTATGGTCTTGCCTAGACTCCCATCTGTGTCTGTCCTTGCATGATTTCCAGCTATGTAGGAACTATTTTTAATGGGATCTTCTTACTGTATTGAACTTTTGGGTCTAGAGAACAGCAGTGCAGACTGGGAATAAGGGTTGGCTTGAGAAGTTAACCTTGGTGGTTGGAATCAGGTTGGATGCTAGGCATACTGATCAATGGGTCACATCAGTGGGTCTGGACTTCCGTGAAAATGCAGTAGAAACCAAGCCTGATTTTAAGATTTGCAACACAAAGTTCTGCCTAAGGAAAGTTTTTACCACCTGTCTAATGATATTGAAATAGCTCCAAATACTTGGGAGCTCAATCTGCAAGAAGACAGGAGGACACTGACGGGATGGAACATAGAAGTTCATGATATTGAAGTATCTCTTAATGCCTTAGAGCCTTTTTAAGCTGGAAGAGGGCAGGGCACCGAAGGGGTAGAACACAAGAGTTAAATGTGACAATAAATAAGAGGCCAGGTGCATGCCATGTTTTGCATTTCCACAACTGCGCCATCAAGCAGTAAGTCTACAACATCAGGGTCAAAACATTCAACCATGTATCCCAGGGGCTAATGGATACTGGAATGTAGAAGACCCTGATCATGACTTGGCATTGTAATCCCCTGGGCCCCAAGCCCCACAACCAACCTGGATTCCTGGGAGTGTCTCTTGGCAGGCAAGGCAGCAGAGAGGCAGGTAGGAGAGTTTGGTTCAACTACCCACATGGCTGATGGAGAGGACCACACCCACCATAAAGGGGTTAGAAACACCAGCAGATTTGGAGAGGAAGCCAGAGAAGAAGTGATGGGGAAAAAAAGAAAGAAGTTTTAGTATCGTTTAAGGGGAAAGACAAATTCACAGAATGCCAGTTTTTGTACAACAGTGGCTACATGACAAGTTCCAGCAAATGTTTTAAAATTCAGCAAAGGGTCTAAGGATTCCAGAAATTTGCTTGTATGCCATCTGACTTGAGTTGACTTGGGTCAAAATGGATTTATATTTGTGACTGATCATCACACCACTTGTGCATCAAAAAATAGCTTTCATTTTGCAGATAAGAGTTTCAGGCCTTCTCAATTCATTTTACACACATTTTTTTTCCTGACAATATTTTAAGAGAAAAATAAGGCAATATATCATTTTAGATATTTGTTCTTTGAAAGATTTGTAGCTAAGGTTTCTGTATAATGTATGTGTGTAAGCCCTAGCCCCTTTTGGAGTGCAAATTGGTAGTGTATTATTTTAAATCTCAGTTATCATGGTGTTACCATAACTATGAAGGGATAATACATACAGCTAGGGGTAGCTACCCAGCTAAGCTGAGGGGGGAAAGAAAACTGTTAGTAAAGTAATGTTTATCTTATCTCATAGCCGCTGGTAACTCACTAAAATACAAAGTAATTTTACTCTGTGAATGAAGCTATCAGAGAAGTATGAGAGACCTCCCAGCAGGAAAACCCTGGTGTGGGGCAGAGAGGGAAAAGTACACATGAGTGACCATCTTTGGCCATATGAAAATATCTTCATTTATTCTTGCAAGGTATTTTCAGAGAGCACAAAATTCTAAACTAGCAATTGGTCTTTTGGACACATTGAAAATATCACCCGTTTGCTTTGGTGAAATTGGCCATTAGTCTGAATGTTGGTTTTGAAGTTTTAAGGTCACAGATCTTTTTTTTTTTTTTTTTGGAAAGATCTTTCAAATATGTTTGTAGTCGGATGATACTTGATAGTAAATTCTTTTATATTGTCTGTTCTTCTGTTCTTTTGGTAGGTGTGGAATGTTTATTAACAGACTGGGGAGGGGGCCTCATGAGTTAAGACCACTTGTTTCTCTTGCAGAGGACCTGGGTTTGGTTCTTATCACCCCTATGGTGCCTTACAAACATCTGTAACTCCAGTTTATGAGAATCAACACCCTTTTATGATTGGCAAGTAGCAGGCATGCATATTGGTGCCCATACATACAAGCAGAAAATATTCATACATTTAAAATAAAACAAGTAAATCTAAAAAATAGAAGTATTAGCAATCTTAGTTGTTTTCAGGGAAATGATTCATAAATGACTTATTTATGTATAATACTAGAGCTAAAATTCTAGGGGATTTAACCTGTTACCTGGTCGTGTCAGGACCAATGTACCTAGAAGGAACAAAAATGCCAATGGGCTGTAAGGTTAAGAAAAAATGTTGGTAAGATAAGGGAGATTAAGGAGTATTTGTTAACAGAAGGAAGAGCTAGCTTGTTGCTGGGAAAGTTTTCCAAGATAACAGTGGTGGGATAGAGGAGGCAATAGTCATCATCCAGCCTAAAGACACACCGACTTCCCACCATAGCAATAAGCTATACCAAAAATAGTCTATCAAGGTCAGTTATTATGCAGTTTAAGTATCCTCTATCAGAAATGCATAGGATCAGAAAGTTTTGTCATTTAGATATTTTGTGGGTTTGGAATATTTGCATACAGCTAATGACTTATTCTGGAGATAGGTTCCCAATCTAAACCAGGGTTTGATTACTTTCTGTAGGACTAAAGGTAGTGTTATATGATATTTTCAGTGTGCCTGAATATCAACTGCAATTGGAACAGGAATGTGGTGATATTTTATTTGTGCTGAAATGTGGTGATATTTTATTTGTATGTTAATAAATAAAGCTTGCCTGGAGATCAGGGGGGAAAGGCCAGCCATTTTAAGTAAACAAGAAGTCAGGCAGCACATGCCCTTAATCCCTTAGCAGGCAGGATCTCTGTGTGTTCAAGGCCACACTAGGAGACAAAGCCAAGTGTGGTGACACATGCCTTTAATCCCAGTGCCAACCATAGAGGCCTGGAGCTCTGTACAGACAGACAGAAAGTGATGGAGCTGTGTAGGAAGAGGAAGTGAGGTAGCTGGGCTAAGAGAGCCAATGAGAGGGCAGAACAGCAAGGCAACAAAGGCATGGGTAGACAGGAAATAATTCGCATTTGAATGCTGCAGAGTTGGTGAGGTAAGTTTGGCTGGTCACTTTCCCTATTTCCCTGATCTAAGGCTTTTACCTCTATATTTGGCTCCCTGTTTTTTATTTAATAAGATCATTTAGAAATTCGTCTACACTTGAGGTCAGGAGTAGGATATCCCTTGGTAGTAGTTTTTCAGTTTTTCAAAAATTTTGGGCCCGGGCGTATTTTAGATTTCAGAGTTTGTAATTTGGGCACACTCAACTTGCCTGCCACTTTTGAGAAGTCAGCCAGTTCGTTCCCATTTTACATGAAGATTGTTGGTAAAAATAACCCCATGATTTAGATTTTTTAAATGTGGACCTTTTTCAAATCATTTTCTGAATTGTGTGTCTTTAAAACAAACAACTGGCAGAGTGTGCATCCCGATTTTAGTTTTGAAAGTATACCTTGCTTACATACGTAATACACAGTTTAGTTCTTGCAAAATAAAGCAGGTATACTTAAGAGAAAATTTGTCCCTTAAATATATGACAATATCCAGACAAAAGAAATTCAGCATGTACATTTATTAATAATCTTATTAATCTTAATTCTTTTATTAAAAATTCAATATGCCAGCACTCTATCACTTAGTTCATAGGTTTGATTTTCTGGAGTACAGCAATATGTCTTGGACTCAGAATGCAGAGGGTGTTACTCAATGCTGGACCTAAATAGCTTTCAGCACAAAGCATTTTTATACTCATAGACGTTGAATAGCAGAATCCTGTGCTGGAGAGGGAAGCTGAATGGTTGATCTTTTTATGACCCTACTCTCACATTTGGTCTAAGAAAACAACTTAAAACCCTCAGATTCTACTATGAGGTACAAAAATGCTAGGAAAGAATAAAATAGCTCCTTTCTTTATTCTCACATGAGTTCAATTACTTAAAAACAAACAAATTTGTTGATAAAGGGACAAATTATAAATTCTCATTTTTGTACTAAGGTCTAATGTTTAAATGCATTGAGCTGACACAGGGAAAAGTATATCTACATTTGCACCTTGTAAAAAAAGTGTGTGATCAAAATCATCAGTTAAAGTATTCTCAAGTTGTAAAGAATGTTAAGTGTTTTAGTACCTACTTAGTCTTCTAATTGCGTATCTGAAAGGAAAAAAAAAAACCTTAAATATAATAATAAAACTTTATATTGGGTTATCACTTTGGGGGATTAAAATATTACTAACTAAATTATATTTTTACACATGTGGATAAGCCATTTTAAAGCTGACTTACAAGGTTCACTATTTAACCCATCTGTGAAGAGCTGTCTATAACAAGAATCTAATGACATTCCTTCTTTTGCAGCACATTTATTCCCTGAGTACCACCAGCCATTATCACGATATTCAAGTGTAGTTCTCCATGCCAGTTACTGTCAAATATTGTGGGCTCCCTGGCATAGTTTTCGTATTGTGTCTGTAACACTATCATGCTTTCTTTCAGAAGAGGAAGTCAAGGCCGTGAGACAGGCCTAGCATCTCCATCTGCACCTTAGCCATGAATATCCTTGCCATTCATTCAGCAGTCCCATTTCTAAGGTACAAATTAATAGAGTTTGTCTTCTTTGCTTTGTAAATGTAGATAATGAGAAAAAAGTAAGTGACACACAGGCTCTTCTATAGCCATGACCTGCATACAGCTCCTGTGAATAGAAACTGGTATTATGGCCTGTCTGAATCATATCAACAGAAGACAGGTGCTCTCTAAAGAGACCCCAAAACATGCAGGATATAAATGCCCATGTTAGATTTTTATAACTTTATGGGCTCCGAAATAGCCAAGGTTCAGGAAACCTTGAGCTGTTCTTAGAGACTGCATTTCTTCTTCCCCAGAGAAAGCAGAGTCTGGAATTTTACCGAGGCTGAGAGATGAGCATGTTTCCTCATTATTAGGACAACAGAGCCATTGGCACAGCAGGTCTATGCTGCTGCCTCATTAGATGCTACCGGGAAGAGTGAGCTGAGAGCAGCCAGTGAGCAAACCCAGCCACAGTCGTTATGTAAAGACTCCCTTGCTGCTTGGCACCTTAGCACGCTTGTTTTGGTGTTAATAAAATGTGCAAGAGAGCCATAACGGACTTCCCAGAGATATCCTGCAAAGTTAATATTTGTTGCAAATTGTATTTGTAAACAAATAGAGCTTCCAAGTGGCTCATGCAGAAGGAGCAGTCTCAGAATGTAGAAGTCCTCCCTCCTCCATTGTGGCTCAGGGAGGAAACAGCAGGTTGTGGGTTTATTAGCCAGTTTCTAGGCAGAGTGGAATGGAATGTTTCCTATATAGAAGAGCATCATGGTGAGAAATGGCTTCCCTTGGGAAGGATTGTTTAAGCTAACATGTGCCACCTAAGAGAACAGGATGTTTTATTCCTCGCCTACTTTGAGATGAGAGTACTAATTGACATGTTTGCTTTCATCCAGTCTACACTGATTTCCCCATCCCCTGATGAGTATATATCTCAACTGTAGCTATGATCAAGACTTAAACACATGGTGCTATAGTCTGAATCTTTATCATTTAAAGACTTTGTGCCTAGAGTGACACTGTGAAAGAGGTCATGTGACCTCTGGGAGTTGGCATAGTGGGAGTCTTTAAGTCATGGAGGTGTTCCCTTGAAGAAGACTGTAGTGTCTAAATCATCTTTGCTTGTTCCCTTCCTGGTCATGAGGAACAGGGACTTTTCTGCTGTGGTATAGAGACACAGTCTCTAAATACTTGGTTCAACCAATCATGCAAAGATACCTTAAAACTCTGGCCATAAATGATCCTTTCCTCCCTCTCTCTCTCTCTCCCTCCCTCCCTTCCTCTGTGCCTCCTTCCTTCCCTCTCTCCCTCCCTCCCTCCCTCTCTCTCTCTCTTTTTCTTTCTCTCTTTCTTTCTTTCTTGTTTTCTTTTTTATCTGATTTCAGGCATTTTTTATAGCAGTAGAAAGCTGACTGATACAAGAGTCAGGAGGGAGATTTATTGATATTAGAGTTCCTGGTGGCTCCTATGTGTTTGCTCAAATGGCTCCTTTCTCTACTGGACACTTAACAGCTTCCAGGAAAAATGTGAATTTAAGGGACTGCAACAATAAACTGGCTTCATATATAGGACCTTAATGTCAGTAGTTCAGAGCTGCTCATTTTCTATGGTATGATCTTCTTGAAATTCCAAGTACACTTGCTTTTTTGTAAAACATTTAATCAAAGCAAAACTTATTTCTAACAATGTGTTAACACATCTATTGCTCAATTTCCAGCATAATAAACAGAAAAAACAATCCATCTGAGCAATCAGAAAATCCTGCACAGACCTTCTTAGTTTTTCTTTATCCTTCACCTAACAACTGTTATATTGTGCAGGGTGTCAAGACATGTCAGCAAAGGAAGGAGAACCAATTCTGCCCCTCATGAATTTATATAATGTTGGATAAGACAGGCCAAAAAGCTACCTACAAGAGTGAAATGTAAGGAAGGTGGTGTTTCATGTCATCCTAGTAAAGTATTAGTTTTCTTTGCACACAGGTAGTGAGAATCATGTCAGGAAATACTGAGAAGCGCATAGAGGGTATTCAGTTAACCTGATAGGTCATAGGGTACCATCTTAAACTCAGGAACCACAATCCTGTATCTCCTCACTCCATTATAGAGCACTATTCAGTTCTAAAAGTACAAAGGGGTGTGTATCGAATATCACGGAAACACAACTCAAGGTATTCTGAGATTGAATATATGTGAGTTCTTCATGCACAGCCTCAAACAAAACAAAACTAGCAAAAAGAAAACAAAGCTGGGTCTAGATGGTAACAACAGAATAAAGCAGCTGGATCATTACAGAACATCTGCTAGTTACCTATTCTAGTAGTCTGTCTTCCTTCCTTCCTTCCTTCCTTCCTTCCTTCCTTCCTTCCTTCCTTCCTTCCTTTCTTTCTTTCTTTCTTTCTTTCCTTCTTTCTTTCTTTCTTTCATTGCTTTAAGAGGAATTCTGAGTACATTTTGTCCAATGTAGGTGTTTTAGTTGCTTTGGGGTTAAAGGTGATATCATTTTTTGAGTGTAAGCCCTGAAGTCTGGAGGGTGCTCCTGGATTATGATCATTTAACAGTTGCTATGAAAACTATTACTGTAATCCTTGAAAGGACACATAGAAAAAATAGACACTATTTTTACAGATAATTTAGATGGCCACAGAAGGTCAGCAGATATCTTGTCTAAGTTGAGTAATTGTGATATTTAAAATGAAAAGAGCACCAGTGAGTAAAATGGATGGCAGATTTTAATTATAGTTGGTTTTTGCATTAAGCATAGTTGTGTAACCTGTTGCGTTGTGTTTAAGACCAATGTGGAAATAACAGGGCACAGCAGCATGTCAAACTTGGTGTGTCTAATTATGATGGATAAGCTTGCAAAAGGCCAGGAAGTCTGCAGCAGGGCGGAAAGCACACACAGACTTGTTTATTATTGGACAATTATCTAGAGAATTTAATCAGCATTTCTGAGTAGTGTTGACCATACATCTAAACTTCCATCCGCTGTTCAAACCTATTGAGAGCCACTGGTAGCAAAAGACCATGGGAATATATAGCAAGTGACAAATAGAGTTCAGAAGGTCAACCTATCAGAACTAAGGGTTCTATTAGTGGAAACCATCATGCAAGGTGTTATGGAATTACAGCCTTTTGAATGAACTGGCTGTTTCTTGTAAACTTCTTGTGCAATAACCGCTATGATTCTCCCCATTTACGGTGCATCTCCATGTTATGTGTACATGTACTCCCACAATTGCATCTCAAGTTTGGGTATAACTCTCCCTATACATCTGGGGTAATTGGATAACTGTCCCCAGCTGTGTTTATTTTTCATTAATGTACATCTGGCCAGGGCCATTCTCCAGACAAAAGTATTTCAGCAAAGATATCTTTTTCCAAAAACAAAACTGCATATAGATAAACATTAGCTCATCTCACTTTCAGATAAGAGAAAATAACCATTAGCAATTAAATCCTCAACTTCTTACCTTCATCCTGGTTTACTTACAGAAGACCCTAATTTAAGAGATGTACTGCTCACATTTCTGGGATGATGTTTTAACCACTTGCTAGTTACTGATTTAAGGTAGTTATTTCCCACTGACCAAAGGAGATTTCTGACAAGGCCAGGTGGATGACAGGAGCCAAGCTTCATTTCTTGTGCAAAAAAGTTTACTTTACTAGTGACTTATACTGACAGATATAGACTCCTAACATTTTACCTAACCACTTCTAGATTATAGTTTGAGCACATAAATTACTTTTTAGAATTCCATAATTGCCCTAATTGATCTTAGCCTTTAGTTGACCCTATCAGAGAACTCCCCTTTAGTCACTTCCTTCTTTGAGTTCTAATTGGAAGTTGACATTTATTGCTTTATATGTGGATCCTTATCACCTCTCTGTGTGACCCTGAAAACTTCAAGCCTCGCATTTCTTCGCCAAAGAATTACTGCTTGTGTATATATACTGGTCCCCTCACAGCACTTGGGGAATTGATTGAGAAGAACAAAGATGAGGATGAAGATGGAAAGAACTAGGTAGAGATGAGAGAGCAGCAGGAGGGACTGAGAGTAGGAGGGACTGAGAGGAGCTAAGAATGAGAACAGAACAGAAACTGTGTAGATAGAATTGAATTTAGGAGAATAAAGTGAATAGACTAAAGAACTCAGTGTGCTTAGATTCATTTGATATCCCTCAGACTAGACTTCTCAGCTGGTTGTTAGACCCTTCCACTGACCCTGGGAGAAACAATAAAGGCTGGACCTATTATTGTTATTGGTACAAACCGTCTACCAACAGTCTTCACCCACTTTCATCTTTTTCAAAGGGACGTGTCAAGGTACACACACACACACACACACACACACACACACACACACACACACACACGGCGGGGGGTTGCAATTGGAATTCATTTCTTGTTTTTCAGCATTATCTATGTGACTTTATTCCATGTAAGAAGGCCCAGACAAGTCACAACTAGCTCTAGTGTGCAGGTAGCTAAAAAGTGGCCAAGACTGGGCAGAACCAAAAGTAAGTTTCAGGGTACAGATAAAGAAAGGTGAAAGGTCAAAGTCGGAGGACAGCTGAATTCTCTTGCTGCATCCATACAATGAGTGACAGGAGGAACACCTACAGAATAAGAAGGGAAATACAACAAAATCCACAATTAAATAATAGAATTTGGAGCGAGAAAATGACAGCACTATGCTGATGCCATTAATTAATGCTAAAGGATCTTATCTCCGATTCCAACCCAGAACCACCACCCCACTCCAACCACCCCCCTTTCACATACACTTCAGAATTCAACCACAGCTGGTGGGCATCCACATGCATTTGATTTTATCGATGAAATTCAACTTATTTTCACCTGATCTGCTCCTCCCCCTGAGGAATTTTGGATCGATTTTTTTTTTGTCATTAAAAGCAACCCCAGATGACTCAAACCAAAGATAAGTTGGATTTACCTGCGAACCCTTTCCCCATTATTCTAAATATTTACCCCATTATGAAAACCTTCCGGTTTTGCTAAACATGATTTGCTTTCTATCCTCTTCTTTGTTCTCATTATCCCTGTAAAAATTCAACCCATCTGTGTCCTATGTGAGAAAAACAAGACTGGAGCATGAAAGACAAACTGAGGGGAGGGATGAAGCACAAGAGGACCTGCCATTCAAGGTCATTGACATGGGGAAGGAGACCAGAATGAAGGCTAAACTCAAAAGGTCAGGAGAGCTGAATCAACAGCAGGAGGACTGAGTAGAGGTCAGCCATGTGCTCAGGAGCCTTCTATAGAGAAAAAGTACATTTGCTTGGACTTTCATGAGCGGACATAGTTTTACATGTTGATATAAGGCACCCACAAATATCAGCTTCTTGCATTCCTACAGGAACTCAGAAATGCAAGCTAGCATTCTCTCTCTCTCTCTCTCTCTCTCTCTCTCTCTCTCTCTCTCTCTCTCTCTCTCTCTCTCTCACACACACACACACACACACACACACACACACACACACATTCAGTAGTGTTTATGTTACATTTCAACACACACAGACTCAGTAGTGTTTACATTACATTTCAAGGAGATGGTCTTTTAGAAAGACAGTTCTAGTTTGTAAACTGCCAACAGACTTTCAAAATGATTCATTTCTCAAAAGACCAGACACTGAAACACAAATTAAAAGAAAAATAAATAAAGCATTTCTAAAGACATTACTCTAGGAAATTAGAGTTCCTGGACTACCCAACATCAGGGTAAACCCTATGTTAAGGTTATTTTCTCTGAGAGACAAGCTAAGGTTTTCTTATTCAATATCCCACAGGAGGTTACTCCCTTCCTCTCCATTCTCATTTCTCAACACAGGTGACTATGATGCTGTGCCATTTTTGCTACATTGGTACAACCGATTTCTCTATATGATAGTTTTTAAACAGTCTGTATATAAATATACATAAATAGTCTATATATAATTTTCTCACCTAGGCTGACAATACATCCTCCAAAACCATCTAACAGAAACCCTAACACCAGGCATGAGATCTCTCTTTTGAGTTGTTGATCAGGGTTGTCCAAGAGACTGCCAAAACATCACAGACTAACTAATTCCTCTGATTGCCATTCAATAGTAAAAGGCTAAGTTCCTATTGCTGAAGACTGCCAAGCACTTCAGAAACAGGGCCTAGAGGCCCCTGAGCTGGAGCTGAGCTGAATGACTCCTCTCTGAGGACTAGTTTCATGATACCAGAAAGCACCATGCAAACTTCCAAAGGAGGAAAGTAATTAACATTCCTACCTCGCTATGATGCTTATGAATCACATTAATGACCAGCATGGGAGGACATTGAGTTTGTTGAATCTAGAAACAATGGCATTTTGCCTCAGAATGTTAGTCACTGAATTTTCCCCAGTGACACATATTTCATCATCAGTGAACCATGAAAACTTCATGAGAAGTTTTCTCTGAAGCACAGATACACATGACATCAAAAGATGTTCGCAAAGTGCTCTTAATTGCAATGTTTGATTGAGTGATCTTACCAAGTAGATTCCATGCTTTTGTGTTAAGGATTTTATAATCAGCTAAAATGCCTTGTTAACTGGATTATAGGTATGGTGCTACATAGAGAAATATTATCAGGGTTTTAATCCATATTCCTTCAGGAATATAACTCATGAACAGTGGTGGCCTTGAGGAAGAAGTCAAGTTAGGAAAGCCTTAGAAATTGCTAGGAATTTATTTGCTTTCAGTTTTGGTCCATGGTAATTGTAGTCTATTCACATAGACCATTCCATATGGATAGCAGAATTTTCTCAAGTTCCTGCCCTGAGAAAATTCCTCCCAGAGTCTTGGAAAGACGCTATGTATGGCGTGGGGTATCTGAGGGAAAGAAATCTACATACACCACGCTCTTTTATCTGTTAACTTTATTCCTCTATGACAAGATTCTGTCTATGCAGCTTCAGCTCTGTCCTCACATTCAGCTCCTCTCTGTGCCCAGTTTTCCTTTCCTCATAGTTTTAGTAAGCTCCTATGCTTTTGACCACATCTATGTCCTCTGTCCCTTCGGCCTCCATCTTGTCTTCCTAGCTCCTTACTCCTGGTTCTCAGAAAACTCTACCTGAGATCTGCCTTACCCTCTACAGAACCTCTGTCTTCCTCTCTTCTCTCTGGCCACAGGGTTCTGTGTCTGCCTCTGGAATTCTGCTCCAGTCCTTACTGCACCTGCTTATGCAAAAAGCCCTATTATCCTCAGTCAATCTCTCTGCCATGCCCCTAGCCTAAGGGAAGGGGATGATCTGAGCTTCATTTGCACAAGAAACAAAACTATGCATCTAGGAGCCTGCTTGTCTCAGAGGCTCAGTGGGGGAATTAGTACCTGATGGTTTTTAGCAGCCCTTCCAGGAAAAGTCATGAAACACAACAGAATCCACTAACAAGAGTTTTATTAGCCCGCACCTGCACACACAGGCCCATGTGGCTACTCCGTGCATGCGCATAGATCACGTGGTCACATTACATGATTAAGTGGCCACACACCCATGGGGCATGGGTTATGCATGACATATGACCTGGAAATGACTAGTTGGAAATGACTAAGTGTCCCTCTGGGCATGGTGACCATGGGGGCGTGGTTGGAATTCCCATCAGTACCTAGTGGAACAGTGTCTGAGAAGCTTAGCTCTTTGCCAAATGGTCTATAGTATTTGGCACACAAGAATTTCATAGCAGAAGACAGCTGAAATACTAAAAACTGGATAACACCAAATATTCCATAATAAATGGCTTGCCTTTTGACAGACCCTTGGCTGGCCAAAGCATAGCTTTAATACACAGCTGAATCTCTATAATATATTCTTGTGGCCCACAAGAATTCTGTATGAATCAACCCTTGTACAGGCTAGAGTCAATCCTCAACCTAGGCTAGGGTTGTCTGTCTCTAAACAGAAGAGATCAGAGAAACAAGTAGACCCTGGAACAAGAAATGCCTTGCATGCTTGATGTTCTGTTATAGCTACATTAACACTTTAAAATATTAAGTGGGAGAATGTTGGTGACTTCATGATGCAGGTGATAATTTGTAGAAACGTCTCTTTTACACTTGAATTACACTCATTAGTCAATTAGATTCTTATCTATGACTATTAAATCATAAGTTTATCTTGATTTCAGTTTGAACAAGACTATGGCCATTTTTATTAAATTATATTAATGCATCCATTAAAAGTTGCCAAATATGTAGTGGGAAGAATTTGATCAAGTTAATTACTTACTGTTGATATAAATCATGTGCAATGCATATTACTCTATTAATTTGACTTTGAAAGGTGACAAGATAGTCAGCACAGAGGTAGGTAGCGAAGCCAGCCCTACTTTGAGAAAGGCCATGAGGAGGTAGTAAAACCCAGGAAAGAATAACTTTTTGTTCCTGAAGAAGCTGAGTCACTAAGTACCACGCTCCAAATAAAACAGATCTTGGTGTCCCACTTTCAAAGTGAGCAGAGGCAATTGCGTGCCAGAGATCATCTATCTGGAAAACAGCAGCCACACAAGAAGATTCAGTTATAGACAGCAGGCAAGGTTTTTACAGTACAGCTCAGAATCACACACGACCCTCAAGGGAAGGTTGTATCTCATTAAAGAGGGAGTTTTAAGATCACAAATAAAATACTGTTTTCTGAAACTTAATACAAGTTAAGGGAAATAGTGTTATGTATGATGGCACCAAATGCATGTATGGTAGTCAACTGACCCATTCCCTACCTTAAAGACCCATGTGATGTGACAGTCTTCCCAGAGAGATGCAACACACACATCTGCTCATGCCACAAAGAAAGCCTATGACAAACAAAGCAATGATTGCACCAGTGTTTCAATTGATCAACCAGTGAGATTTTCATTAGGATTACTAACAGGAGTATGAGTGATGGGGTATTAATAAGGGACAGGGATAACTCAAAAGCACCACATCATTGGAAAGCCCTCCTCACACAGGTGATGCCACCTGAAAACCTGCAACCCTGGAGCTCTCTCCTCAGCTCACAGACAGCTCCACAGTCTCAACAAACTTATTTCCGCAATTTGGTCTCTCAGAATCTCTACCCTGAGCGCTGTTCACTACATTTTATACTGTTGGGCAGGGACCTCAAGCATCTTCCAAGGAGTTGTTCTTTAGGGCATGGTAATATTTGTTTACTTCCTGTGACCACTTCAAGTTTGTGAGCCTCCTCTTCCATGTTGAATTTGGTGGAACATGCCAGATAACGCTACATTTGTACATTCTCAGATCATCTCTCTCCTCTCTTTCTTCCTTTCTGTCCCCTTCTCCCTCCCCCCTCCTTTCCTTTCTCCCCTTTCTCTGATATTATGGGAATGAAGCTAGTGCACAGACAGCTCTACCTACCTGTAATCCGCAGGTGTAGGCAGAATCAGCACCTTCCTTGCTACAAGCACTGAGAATGTGGTAAGATATCAACTGCCGTCTTGCAGAAGAATCCTCCTGATTGCCTTCACTATTTTTGTGAAACATGACCAACCTCCTGGGAATCTGTTTCCAAATATCTTTTGTATTTTGAGGCAAAAAAATAAAAAAAAAAAAAAAGAATTTTTTTTTAAGTGACCTCTTAATGATAGCTCCCCTCTTGGACAGGCCTGGGGATCCTGTGATTTTGGGCCTTCTTCCCTGCCTGCTCTGCTCTCAAGTGTTGTGCTATCGAAATCATAGGTTAGGTTTATCAAAAACCAGTGTTCTGTCAACGGCAGCACAGGCTAGATGCAGCAGACCTGAAGTTTGGGGTTTAATGTCGTTAGTTTTCCTGAAATAAAGAATTGGACAAAAATCATACCACCTGTTTTTATCTTATATCAAAAAGAGCCGGGCGGTGGTGGCGCACGCCTTTAATCCCAGCACTCGGGAGGCAGAGCCAGGCGGATCTCTGTGAGTTCGAGGCCTGCCTGGTCTACCAAATGAGTTCCAGGAAAGGCGCAAAGCTACACAGAGAAACCCTGTCTCGAAAAAACCAAAAAAAAAAAAAAAAAGTCAGTCTTGTCTTATATGTAGGAAGACATCTAATCCTAGTCACTAAGAGCAGCAAAAGAGCACCTAAGACCACTTCAGCCAGAGTGTTTCAGAGAAAGAATTCAGCAGGGCTCCATGTATACCCTTTGTGTGGTTGAGTAGTCTTTGAGAATTGGACGGCTGTTTCAACTCTACTACATTTAATGACTTATTTGGGATGTTACAAGAACAAATGGTGCTGTCTCTCTTCATTTTTATTTAATAAAAACAGAAGGAAAGGAGAAGGAAAAAGAGAAGAGAACAATGAAGAAATAATTTCTGGTAGCATTTCAAGCATCAATTTTTAGTTTGATTACTGTCTGTGGCAGGCACAATAGTGATTCCCCTAAGACACTTAGTGACTAATCCTTGGAAGCCGTGACTATATTATATTCTAAGGCAAAGCAGGATTAAGGTTCAAGATGGGATTAACCAGATGGCCTTAATATAGAAAGATTATGCTGGATTATCTGGGGTACAGTATTATTAATAGTATAAGAGGGAGGCAGAAGAGAAGAGAAGGTCAGAAGTCAGAGGTCAAGTGTCAGAGGGATGTGATATGACCCCCACATCCATAAACTTCTAGCTTTTCAGATGGAGAAGGTAGCCGTGGGGTTAAGAATATAGCAACCTATAGAAGTTAGGACACAGTTCCTTTAGGACAACCTCCAGGAAATAACGTGGCCTGCTAACATTGGCTGTCATCCCACAACACACACTAGGATTCTGAACCACAGAACTGTGGTAAGCATTGTTTTAAACACTAATTGCTTTGGAAAGCAGTGCAATTTATATTTTTGAATGAATTTGAGTATCTGAATCCATGACTCACCTAAAAAATTTAAATAACTGTTTCAATAAATTAGCTATTTGATGTACATTTAAAATGGAAGGAATATGAACATGAGATATAGAGATCATGATTAGAAAAAGCACAGGAACAAATAGCCATACTAGCAGAAACACATGAACTGTGAACCAATAGCTGAGGAGCCCCCATGGAACTGGACTAGGCCCTCTGGATAAGTGAGACAGTTGATTAGCTTGAACTGTTTAGGAGGCCCCCAGGCAATGGGACCGGGACCTGTCCTTAGTGCATGAGCTGGCTTTTTGGAACCTAGGACCTATGCTGAGACACTTTGCTCAGCCTTGGTGCAGGGAGGAGGAGATTGGGCCTGCCTCAACTGAATGTACCAGGCTGAGCTGATTCCCCAGGGGAGACCTTGCCTTGGAGGGGGTGGGAATGGGGGATAGGTTGGGGGAAAGGCTGGGGTGTGGGAGGAGGGAGGACAGGGGAATCCATGGCTGATATGTAAAATCACTAGAAAATCTGTTACATAAAATAAAAATAAATAAAATAAAATGGAAGGAATAAAGAGAGGCTGTTATAGTTAGGATATGAAATGTCCCCCAAAGAGTCATGGATTTGAACAGTTGACACTCAGGTGGTGGAGTTTTCTGGAAGGTTATGGAGCTTCCTTTAGAAGGTAGAGCTAACTGAGGGCAGGCCTTGGGATTTAAGAGCCTATACATATTCCCTGCCCACTTTCTGCTTCCTAACTATTGATTCAGTGCTACCAACCATTTCATAATCCTTCTCCTGTGCCTTCCCTGCCATGATATATAGTATCTCTTTGTTACACTAGCATTAGAGACCTAAAACTATTTCCTCTTGGTCAACTATCTACCTCTGACCTGAGTGAAGAGCTAACATTTTGATCTATGCAAAACAATATGGAGACAAAAAAAAAAAAAAAACATTTCCAAGGGATAAAACACCCAACAGAACCATATCCAAGTAGGACAGAAATTTTCAAACTGTTGAAAATTAAATGATTATTGTTTGAGTGGCTATAATGGACCAAGTAAAAAGTATGTAAACTCACTTGAAAATTGTATAATGAAAACAAATGTGAATTCCAGGTAAGTGAAATATTACAAACTTTGCCAATAACCAGTTGAGTTAACTCAGCTAAGGAAAAGGTTTAAGTTGAAGGGAAAAGTGAGAAAAAGAGCAAGGTAGAAAATAAACTCAAAGAAATCATTCTTGAGCATTTTTTGTTAATAAGTGACACCAAATCGTAGATCCAAGAAGTTTAGAGAACACCAGGCAGAGTAGTATAATACAGATGCCATCTCTCTCCTTGGATGATTATACTCAAATTACTCTAAACAAGACAAAGAAAATCTTGAAGGTAGGAAGAGACAAAACAGGAAATGTGGAAATTAAAAATGGTGTGAAGAAAACAGCAAAATGGAGAGAGTTTGATCCAGATGGATATACACAACAAAGAACTAGATGCACAGTTCAGAGATAAAAAGATTCGAGCAGGCTATAGGGAAGGGGGCAGGAGTGTGGCAACAAGAATCTAAAGCCGAGATTTCCCCATTGCTGATGTGGACTCTGAGAAGGCACCATCTGGGAGAGGTACACTGTTATGTGGGAAGTGCGCTACTAAATTTGGTAGAGTCTTGAAAATGGGGTATGGCTGTAAAGAGAACATCAAGTGGCAAAGGTAAACACAGGTGGAGTCTTCCACACTCCCTCAGAGCCTCAGTCACTGAAAGTGTGGCAGCCCCCAAGCCAGCACACACACCTGTGGAGACTGCAACAAAAGACAACCCAGGAGGACGGAGTAATCATACCATCTCAACTAGGAAGAATTTGAGAGGTGATAGTACCGTCTATTTCATTCCCGTTACTTATTTTTTTATTTACACTTCTTCTGCTGTTTTGTTATAGCATGTATCTTTAGCTAAATATGTTTTAGGACTGTTCTTTATTGCTCTTTCTTCCTTTTCTTTTCTTTCTCTGTACCTACTCTATATTTTCTATGTTATTTCTCATACCTCTAGCCCATATAGTTTTCTTTTCTTTCATACTTTACTGTATTTCTTTCATCCCTATCTCCTTCTGATTTATTTAATTTTTGATGCACTTAGCTCTAAAATATACATGTAAACTACACTCTCCCCTATTAGTACACTAGTATTTTTGAACAATAGTGTCTGTTATGGCAAATTAACATCAGGACTATTGTTAAATAATTTTACCTGTCACTTTAGGTAGTTTACCTCTACATAGTAATAGGGAACATACATCAAAGTGAAGACAACTCACTAAGACTCACATAAAAAAAAGTGGAAAAGGGGAAAGAGGGACAAGAGATGTACAAAACACTACAAAGAAACACAGAAACTATGTGATGATGATGTTCTAGGATACCCCTGGAGCTTACAACGCCTCAATACCATAAACCCAGGATAATAAGATAGTTGAAATGCCAGAAGTCATTTGAGAGCCATACTTTTAAAAAATGATCAAATCAGTATATAAGGATTCAAATAAGCTCCAAATGAAGTGAGAGCACTGATTTAGAATATAGATAAGAAATTTATCAAAATGGATGAAATGAAATGGTCAGAAATTTAGAGGAAAATTTCAAAGCAATGAAGGAAAGCCTCAATCAGAAAATTGAGACTGACAAAAAAGAAATCTAATTCTGGAAATGAGAGTTAATCAAATGAATAACACAATGGGAGTCATAGAAAAGAACAAGGAGAAGATTTCCGTGGATAGAGAATTTGATGAAATACTATATTGAGACATCTGAAGAAAAATAATTATACACATGACCAAAACTTTCAATGACTCTGAAATGAGTTCAAAAGGCTAAATCTAAGGATACACATAGTAGAAGGCATACAGATAGAATATAAACGCATAAGTAATTTACTCAATAAAATTATGATAGAAAAAATCCAAACTCAAGAAAGAAATATAAAACTAAAGACACAAGACTTTTAGAACTCAAATAGAGATGACTAGAGAAGACTGTCTCTATACCTATAGTCAAAATGTCAAAACATCAAAGAAAAGAAAAAATATTAAAATCTATATGGGAAAAATGTCAAGTTATTGAAAATGGCAAAAACACAAGAATAATATTCAATCACTTAACAGTTATTCTAGTAGCTAGAAAGGTATAAATCATGCACAGCAATTTCTGAAAGCAAATAACCACCATGTAAGAGTGTTATACCCAGTAAAGTTCTCCCATAAAATGGAGAAGTAAGAACATCACAAGCCAACACACGCTAAAGCAATTTCTGACAATGATTAAAGCATCAAGGAAAACAGTTAAAACAATAATGTATATAGAAGAAGAAGGAGGAGAAGGAGGAGGAATAAGAAGGAGAAAGAAGGAGGAGGAAGAAAAGAAGGAGAAGGAGAAAGAGGAGGAGGAGGAGAAGAAAAGAAGAAAAGATTCACGAGAGTACGGGAAAGAATACATTTCAGGAGACCAAATGAGCAAAGAAGAGCCAGGAAGGAACTCATCATGTCTAGACAGTAAACCAGCAAACTTCTGACATGAGTAGGAAAGGAAGACGCTAAATAGCAGCATTTCAACTGAGAACAACAATAAAAAGAAAATAATAAAACTATTGAAAATAGCAAAACTCTCAATAATAACCTTAAATACACCTAAACTTAACTTTACCTTTTCAGACTAGTTGTTTTAATTAACATCAAGCTCCAATTATCTGTTGTCTCAAAGAAACACATCTGATTGGCAAAGACAGAGAGTTAAAGGATATAAACCAACCTGTCAAACGATGGAAGCTGGAAATGAGTGAGCATAGCTATTCTCACATTTGACAAAGTAAATTTCAAACTAAAACTACTCAGAAGATATAAAGAAAATCTTTACATAGTAATCAATAGAAGCATTCTTCAAGAAGGTATTGTAAGATACATAATAATTGTCATGATGATGGTACAAATGATTATGATCACCATCAACTCATTTTAACATATGAAAGTAAATAAGTATAATGCACCACATAAATAGACTTACAGAAACATGATTATCTTAATAGATACAGAAAAAACAGCTGAGGATTTCAACATCCATTCATGATAATGCTCCAAAAGAAATACGAAATAGAAAGAATATATCTCAACATAATAAACCTATATAGGACAATGTAGTTGGAAGTTTTCCTGTGTCCTGCCCAGTCTGCAACCACTCAGACCCAAGTAAACACACAGAGGCTTATAGTAATTATGAACTGTATGGCTATTAGCTCAGGCTTATTACTGACTAGCTTTTATACTTAAATTAACCAATAATTCTTATCTATGTTTAGCCACATGGCTTGGTACCTTTTCTTAGTTCTGCCTTGTCATCTTGCCTCCTCTGTATCTAGCTAGTGACTCCTGACTCAGCCCTCCTCTTCCCAGAATTCTCCTCTGTGCTTGCCCTGCCTATACTTCCTGCCTGGCTACTGGCCAATCAGCATTTTATTTATCAACCAAATTGGAGCAACACATATTCATAGCATACAGATTGACATCCCACAGCACTTCCCCTTTTCTGTTTAATCAAAAAGGAAGGTTTTAACTTTAACATAGTAAAATTACATATAACAAAAAAGTTATCAAGCAAGAATTACACTTACAATATCTAGTCTATTTGTATTTGGCAAATTCAAAGAAAATATTCTATCTATCCTATGTTTGTGAGTCTAATGTTTCATATCTAACTTATCTTTTATCATAACCAAGGAAAATTGTAACTATCTAGTCTTCAATTACATCAAAGACTCCAGAAGGATATAATATTACCTAAGTAAATAGGAAGTGCATTGTAAGCAACTTCCCAAAATCTAGAATGACAGAAAGCTGGCTGCCTAGACAGTCACCCAAAGTTCCTCTGTGACATTGGGGCATCCATCTTCAGCCTATAGGCCTAAAGTTTTTCAGTCATTTATCCTTGTGTCCTATAGAATATCTGGCAGTCTCTTCTGCAAAGCAGGAATCTGAAGAACCATCTCATCTTGCTAAGTTCAGTGGTCACCTTCCTATGGGTCCTGCATGTCCACTTTACACAACATACTGTCAAGCAGTTGATGCAAGGGCACTCTTTTGCCCAGTGGCTAACTTTTGCCACAAAGAAAGCAAACTCCATAATGAGGTTCTTCAATGCCCATTATCTTTCCTGAAGTAGATTGGTGCTGCCAGGAGCAGACATGTCTCAATGTCCAGAAAGTCTAAGCTTTTAAAACATTTTTTTTTTTTTTTTCGTTTTTCGAGACAGGGTTTCTCTGTGTAGCTTTGCGCCTTTCCTGGGACTCGCTTGGTAGCCCAGGCTGGCCTCGAACTCACAGAGATCCACCTGGCTCTGCCTCCCGAGTGCTGGGATTAAAGGCGTGCGCCACCAACGCCCGGCCTTTTAAAACATTTTAAATGTCATATTCTTTAGGTCTTGGAAGTGTTTGAAGATTACCTACCTAATTGAAATATATCAATGTATACCCAGAAAACTTAACTAACATGACTATAAGTTTGATTATCATAGATGACTAATTATTAATCTGTATATCTTAATTATCCATTACAATTTAAATGAATTACATAAACATAATACCTTAAACAAGAGAAATACATATATATTAACAAAATTAACTTTAAATTTGTAATGAACTAAAATTTATAGCAATTTAAAACATTTTATACAAGTTGTTGCTCATTAAAATTAGATTCAATAATCTACCCTTTTATCCTATCATATCTATACTATCCCCTTTTCTTTTTTAGATAGAGATTGTATTTATAATCAATCTGATTTAAATAAAAATGGACATTCATAAACAATATTTTGGGAATTTGGGCATAGCTTCTCATACTACTTCCTGTTGGATAAGGGCACTGGCAATCTTATGGGGATCCTGAGAAAATTAAGAATTATGGTCAAGTCCTGACTGGAGTAGTCTGTGATGCTGTATTCTCTGAGCCAATTGCCTTAAAGCTGATCTGGATGTTGGAACATCTGGAGACCTCTCAAGGGGTCTTCCTTGATCAAACTATGGAAGCATGGAAGCAATCCACAGGTTCTCATCTTCTGTGGAAACAAAAGCAGAACCTCCTTTCTGAAGCAACATAACCTTAGATCCATGATTTGAAGTCAAGATAACTTTAAAATATATATATATAGGCTTAATTCAGTAGCCTTTACAATCAAATGTCTTTCTGCAGTTAAAACTCACAAAGACAATATAATCTAGATTCTGTGTGATTTCCATCTTTACATGGCTTATTTTTTATATTACTTTTACTTTCTCTGTAAAGATTTTATTTTTTAAAAACTTTCTATTTCTTTATATAACTGTTTATATTTCTTTTCCTCTCTCTTCCAAGCCCATGTACATTTTTGCACACATTGTAAACTGTTCAGGGATTATCCCATCTGAATCTGTCTTATTGTGAATCTCTTGCTTTAAACTGCAGCTGAAATGGCAGATTTGGCTGCTGGCTCCACCCACCTCAGCTTTCCAACATGGCAGAACTATGTTTACCACCAGCTCTGGAGGAACCATGCTCATTGCTCACTCTGTGAAGAAGTGGGTCTATACTTCCATTCAGCAGCATGTAGCCCAAAAACCTTTTTTTTTTTTTCTGTATTAGCAAGAGCTAAATCCACCATGCAGCATACTGTGCAGCTTGGAGATGCCTCTGTGTACCATAGCAGGAACCCGCCATGCTGCAGGTCAAGCCCACACATTGCTGCAAACTCACCATACTGTAGCTCACAGCTTGCCTGAGAGACACAACTAGGAAGCTGTTTTTAGCTCCATTTTATAATCTTTTTTTAAAAGCTTTTTCAGGTTTTAGTTAGAAACTCTTGCTCCACATTGGGCAGCCAAATGTAGTTGGAAGTTTTCCTGTGTCCCACCTGGTCCTTCAACCGCTCAGCTTATTATTAATTAGCTCTTACACTTAAATTAACCCATAATTCTTATATATGTTTAGCCTTGTGGCTTGGTACCTTTTCTCAGTTCTGCCTTATCATCTTGCTTCCTCTGTGTCTGACTGGTGACAACTGACTCAGCCCTTCTTCTTCCTAGAATTCTTCTTTCTGCTTGCCCCGCCTTTATTTCTTGCCTGGCTACTGGCCAATCAGCATTTTATTTATCAACCAAATCAGAGCAACACATATTCACAGCATACAGAATGACATCCCACAGTAGGACAAACCTATAAACAACATTCTACTAAATAAGGAAAAAATGAAACAAGACAAAGATGCTCATTTTTCTCACTACTCAATGTAGTACTAAATGTTAGCTAGAACAATGATACCAGATAAAAATAAAAGAGGTACAAATAGGAAACAGAGAAGTCAAAATATCTGTACTTGCAATTGATATAATCTTACATTTAAAAACAAAACAAGACAAGACAAACAAACAAACCCCCTACAAGAGAATTCTTAAATCTGCTAAATTTTTTCAGCAAGTAGCAGAATACAATATCAACATACAAAACCAGTATCTTTTCTACATACTAGTGACAAACTTTCCATGAAGAGAATGAGGAAATTATCAGGTTCACAACATCCTTGCAAAAAACAAAAAAATAAAAAATAAAATCTACTAACTGCAACCAAGGAGCTAAAAGACCTCTAAAACAAAAGCTTTAGGACAATGAAGAAAAAGCTTGAAAGATACTAGAAGACAGAAAGACCTTCCTGTCTCATTGATTGGCACACTTAACATTTTGAAAATAGTATATTATCAAAAGGGCTAGAGATTCAAGAATAAAATTCTAAAATACTCTTCAGAGAACTAGAACAAAGTAGAAGCCTAAAAATTCATAAATTAAAATTCATGAGGGGACACAAGGGACCCACACATACATAAGCCAAAACAATCCTAATCAGAAATAACAATGATGTAGAAATCCTAATACCATACGAGAAATGTAGATCAATGGAACAGAATAGACAACCAAGAAATAAATCCACACAGATTCAACTATCTCTATATTTTTTGACAAAATTATTAAAAAGACACATTAAAAATAGGGCAACATCTTTAACAATTATTGGGAAAACACATCTATCCCTAATTTTTAACAAAAGCAACAAAAACACATTCTAAAGATCACAGCATCCTCAACAAATGGTGCTAGCTAGATATGCATGTGGTGAAACACAAAACTAGATTCAGATTTTTCATCCAGTTCAAAGTATGTCTTTGGGACTGAAGAGATGGCTCTGAGGTTAAGAGCACTAGGTGTTCTTGCAGAGGACCCAGGTTTGGTTTCTAGAAGCTATGTCCCTCTTTTTTGTTCCAGGGGATCTGATAGCCTCTTCTAGCTTTCACAGGTACAAGCATTCACAGAGTGCATATATACCCACTCAGATATACACATATACAGATGTAGCATGAATTCTAATTGGTCTTAATAATAAAAATCCGCAGCCAGATATCGGGGTAAATGCTGAAATATCAGAGAAGTAAAGGAGTCAGCCTGTAGAGAGACTTCTTCCCTCTACCGAATCCTCAGACTGAAAGGGACTGAGCTCCTGCCTCCTTCTGCCTTATATCGCTCTCTCCACCCAGCCGTATCACTTCCTGTCTCCACCTCCTTAGAGCTAGGATTAAAGGAGTGAGCCTCCACCTGTTTCTCTTTTAGACTGATCAATCTCACTTTCAGCATTTACCCCAAAATCTGACTCTGGGTTTTTATTATTAAGACCAATTAGAATTTATGCTACATACACATAAAAAATGAAAATAGTATTTATTTTAATATTATTTTGTTTTAATATTTATTCTATATTATTTAACAATATAAATGAAAAATAACTAATAAGAATTGTATATAAGATCTAAAATGTTGAAACTGCTAGCAGGAAACCGAGAAAAAAAATCAAGATAAGCATAGATTAGCACTCTCTGAAAAGGTCTCTAATAGCACATAAATAATTATAATGACAATAATAAACAAATTACATTAAATTAAATTTAAAAACTTTTCCACAGGCAAGAAAACAACCATCAGAATGAACAGACAGCTTACAGAATAGTTGAAAAAAAAATTGTCCATATATAGTAGATAGTTTTTTAATGTCTAGAATACATAAAACCTACAAAGCTTCAATACAAGAAAAACAAACCTTCCAACCAACAAATGGGCTAATAAACTCAACAAAGAGTTTTCAGAAGAAAATAAAACAAAACCGAAATGGCTGATAAGTATTTGAGAAAGATTCAGCATCGCTAGCTGCCAAAAATGGAGATTAAAAATATCTCGAGGGTTTATCTCATCCTAGTTAGAATGGCTAACATCAAGAAAATAAATACAGCAAATGCTAGTGAAGATGTGGAAAACAGCCAACTCTGGTGCACAGCTAGGAGAAACGTAAATTTCTATAGTGACTCTAGAAAGCCTTATGGAGGGGTCTCAAAAGGAAAAAAAGGCTCAAAATAGAACTAATGCAGCTACTCTACTGCTGGCTAGACACTTGTGTCTCTATTGTTCTTGCTACACTACTCAAAATGACTAAGAAGCAGGAACCAGCCTGGATGTTTACCACCTGAAGAACGGATAAGGAAAAGGTGGTAAATGAAACAACAGTTGTATTTTATTCATCCACAAGAACGAAGGAAATGATGAAACTTTCAGGAAAATAAGTGGCACCAGAAGTCACTACCTAAGATGAAGTGCACTCCATTCAGAAAGGCAAAGACTCCACGTCCACTGTCATATGTGGCCCCTAGACTTACTTATACATACACATACATGCACTGGTATGGAGGAGGAATAGATGATGAAACTAGAAAGGGGATCATGAGAGAAGAGGTTTTTAGAAGGAGAGGGAACCTAAAAACCTAGACATGGAAATGGAGGAAGTGGGCCAGCAGGAGATACATAGGGGGTTGGGGGAGTGGAGAAGAGGAGGATCAAGACAAAGAAAATACATAAGAAAATGTAACAGTGAAGCCCTTCACTCTGCACACTAACCCCAAAATGACTCGAAATAGCTTTCAACTTTGAATTCTATTCTTTTTGTTTTGTTGCTTTTCAAGACAGGGTTTCTCTGTGTAGACCCGGCTGTCCTGGAACTCAGAGATCTGCCTGCCTCTGCCTCCCAAGTGCTGGGATAAAGGTGCTGTGGGATGGTCTGTATGTCAAATGTGTTGCTGATTGATCAGTAAATAAATCACTGATTGGTCCGTGGCCAGGCAGGAAGTATAGGCGGGACAAGGAGGAGAATAGAGCTGGGAAGTGGAAGGCTGAGTCAGAGAGACACTGCCAGCCTCCATGAGGACAAGGAAGATGTAAAGTACCGGTAAGCCACAAGCCACGTGGCAAGGTATAGATTAATAAAAATGGATTAATTTAAGCTGTAAGAACAGTTAGCAAGAAGCCTGCCACGGCCATACAGTTTGTAACCAATATAAGTCTCTGTGTTTACTTGATCGGGTTTGAGCGGCTTGGGACTGGCGGGTGAGAGAGATTTGCCCTGACTGTGGGCCAGGCAGGAAAACTCTAGCAACATAAAGGCATGCGCCACCACTGCCCAGCTTGAACTCTATTCTTACAAAGAATTTTTTTTTTCAGAAAGTCAAAGAGAAATAAGCTTTATTAGATGAGCAGAGCAGAACATTCATGACTGAGAAGCCTTCTCCACAGGAAATATTAAAGGAAATCTTTGAAGAGAAGCTACATAACACAGATAAAATCCCAACTCCATACAAGCCAAGTATCAAAAACTTCAGAAATGAAGGGAAAAAAATAATGAAATTCATTTTTTAAGTTTCTGATTATTCTAAAATATGATGCTTTAATATAAACATAAGAGTTCAGTGTCGATGCTATTTATAAAAAATAAAATAAATGCCAACCAAAGGCTAAAATATCAGAGGAGAGGATTTGAATCTATAATTAAATCCTAGCACTGGATGTGAAGTGCTACACTATAATTTGAAAGTAGATTCTGATTAATTAAAGATATGTATTCTAAACTCTGGTGTATCAACTTTTGCTTTTGCAAAATATAAATAGGAAATCAGTAGAGGAGTTAGCATGGAATTATAAACATTTCCCAATTAACCTCAAATAAAGCAGAGAAGAGAAAAAAGTAAATTAAAAAAAAAAAGAGGACAGCGTATACAAATAGAAAATTGCTAGCTAGATGGCAGATTTCAGTCTAGCCCCATATACAATAATGAACACGAGTGAAACAGTTACATTAAAGAAAATTAGATGCTGTTTTAAAAGGTAGGTCCTAAAAACCCATCCCCAATAACTACTTTAAATATGAAGATGTAGATTAGAAAAAGATAAGCCAGACAAAAATCTAGAGTATCTTACTAAAATCAGTTAAAGACAAAACAATCAAATTTATGAGTTTTTTTTGTTTTGTTTTGTTTTAAGTATGATGACCAGATAACCACTTAAAAGTCACTTGGTGTTACTCAGTCTTCATACAAGGCTGTTTCAACTCATCTCACAATATTCTCAAGTGCTGTTACTATTCCTTTAGTCAGGTGATGAAAATAGTCACATAGTTCATAAAAATCTTGCTTCCAAATAGGAAACTGATAACTGATGGGTGGTAGGACTGTGTTCTTAGGTGTTGAGCTACCTTCACTACCAAGGAGTAACCTTTTGGAGCACTTTCTATAAACATGTTTCTTTTCATCTGTGTGTATGTGAGTGTGTGTGTGTGTGTGTGTGGGGGGGGGGGGGTTATCTTAAAGAGAAACCAACCCCTTTTCCAAACTCAGCTCTCTCACAGAACTATTCCGTTCTCTCACTTGCCTTAATTTATTTTTCTGTCAAGGGAGTTACACCTTCATTCTCATAGTACATAATTAACAGTCACTGGAATAATAGAAGGTGTAACATTGTAGAAAGTTAGAAACAAAAAGGACCCACATGATTAGTATACCCCCGCCATATGTCAGAATATCCAGGAGGAGCCAATGACACCTTAAATAGTGACAAGGACATAAACATTCCAATATCAAATGCACCACCATTTCTTCATTCCTCCCTAAAATTCCATGTAGAGAAAACTCTCTCACAGTCAAAGGGCATTTAGTTGAGTAGTGTTATCCAAGAGAGCCCCTTATGGACAAGAAGTTCTCTTCGAGTTGCCTCACAGGATGATTATTAACACCCGATATATACATATTTTACCAAGAGAAGCACAGAGATGGAGGCCAGGTGCCTGTAAAAGTTGCCAGTACAGTGAAATGTTAATGGTAGACTTCAAGAGTATTGATAAAGGTATTTTGATTAGAAATTGCTTTGAGAATTCCTGTTTCTTCATAATGTGCCCATTTCACAGATGCACTGCCAGCAGCTCAAATCTTGTACATTTGTCTGGATTCCTGACTCCAAGTTTCTCTGTCTATAGGAAGTTACTTCTAGAGTGGAAATATCCCGGCTTTAATGAACTGGGGGATATGGATGCAGCTCAGTGCTGGATTTGGGGAGAGAGTGTTGCATTCTATGAAAAAAAAAATCACCTAACACTCAGAGCTGCATGTGACCCTGACCCTTCCCCCTCCATGTGAAAGGTTGAGGCCAGTGCTTCATCAGGTTGATTTGTCAGGAGGACCTAGAAATGAAGCTATGCACCTGCATTTCTCCTTTATGAATTTTAAAAAGCCTATAAAACTCACCAAAAATATACTGATGGGTGACTTTAATTTAGTATACAATTTGGAGTTTGGTCCTAACAATATGAGTGATGTGTTGCTAAATTAAAATTTCAGGCTGGGTAAAATAAAATGATGAAATCAATAATCCATATTTCTTTCAAAACAAACTTTTTGTTTCTTCTCCAAAGACCCATATAAAAAGTGTATGATCAAGATAGAATCTAGGGCCAGGCGGTGGTGGCCCACGCCTTTAATCTCAGAACTCAGGAGGCAGAGTGAGGCGGATCTCTGAGTTTGAGGCCAACCTAGTCTACAGAGCGAGATCCAGGACAGGCACCAAAACTACACAGAGAAACCCTGTCTCAAAAAATAAAAAACAACAACAATAACAAAAAGATAGAATCTAGGAAGCCCAACAAAACAAAAAGAATAGTTCTATACAGTATAAAAATGTAAATGTTTATGAAGCAAATTAACTCTTCAACTTTAAATTTTATTTCAATTATGGTGTAGATGAAAACTGTTTTGTTTGTAGTTTATTTCTTTTAAAAAGGTATCTTCAAGACTTGCTGCTTTAAGGCTCATCTTGCATTTAGGCTGCCCCCATGTGTCTGAGAATGATGCTACCTTTAAAGTTGCACCAGCATTTCCTTCTCTCCTAGTTAAGTGTGAGTTCACAGGCAATATAAGAAACAAAACAAAACAAAAAACAAAAAATAAACAAACAACAACAGCAACAAAACTGGCTGTGAAGCCAGAAGAACTCTGGAGTGTCCTAGGTGTTATTTATATAGACTTCTAAATCCAATATTTGCTTTATTTAATTTTCTTTTGCTTCAGGGTTTTTTGCTAGGAAGTAGAAGCAACGTCTGCTATAATTAACTCCCAAGGATGTGATGATCAAATAATTTAATATATGGGATGATACTTAATAACATCTAAACGTGATTGTGCACACAATTACTCATGTAAATGACATTGACTTACATACGTAAAGGGTAGCTATGATACAGGAATAAGTGTGGTATAGGAAACACTGGGGAGAGAATGTCTTTTTTTCCCCTAAACCTCTAGTTATGTGACTTAGAAAATCAAATAAACTTCATAAAACAGATAAGTGAAGAAATGCTCCCAACACTTTGGCTGTAAAAATAACCAAACCAAAATAAAAACCTTAGTTTTTAAAATCATTTTATTTCTACCTGACTACTGGCCAGAAAAGAACATGAAATTCTGGGTTTATAATACATCTAATGTGAGGTTATTTGATTTCCTGACTGCTTCATTTCGTTCTTGGAGACACTGTCTGGCTTCTATACACAGTGACTTTTAAAAGTCTGTGATACACTTCACGACTCATTACATACTAGAAAATCAAAAGCTTCATAGTCAAAATAAATTGGAACCTTTGCAAATATAAGGTTAATAGAATATAATAACTCACAGAACTGTCAACATTTGCTTTGTTAAAACCCCACATTTTAACGTTACCCAATTATTATTCAAATTCCATTTTGAGATCGGTCATCACAGAGTATTGCTTGATTACTGCCCCATTTTACGTTGTTTTTAAGTGAGAACACCAAGAAAGTAAAAACTGCCAGTAGCACAAAGTATCCTGTAATTAACTCACTGTGTTCCCAAACCGTGTTTTTTTCTCTTTGCATTGTTGAATAGAAGTCTAAATTATTTTATCTCGCTTAAAAGAAATGCTGATATTTAATCACTAGTTTAACTTTATTAAATACTGAGAATGTTTCAGATTTATAAAATAAGTGCTTGACCATTACTAATTGTTTATTAGTTGAACATTTTGCCATTTTTCTCAAAAACACTCATGTAGAATATCCAATTATTGGTCTTCAAAATTCAAGCTTTTGTAGACAAGTCTGGTAATTAATACAGGGCATAGAGATACCAGTTCAAAGTCTAGCTCTGCTTTCACATATATGTGAAAAGTAAATTCTGATGGCTGCCCATGAAATCTGATGGGAGAGGAACTGTGATTTTTACACTAAAATAAAGGAATGAACAAGGGTGCTGCAGTAGATGAGAGCATTATACTGACTCAGGGGAAATGTGTTGTTCCTTGGTAAGTAAGTGGTAAGATTTGAAAGGTTTGTTTCTGGAGACATGCCATAAAGATTCCGATACGGGGCTTTAACTAGTTTACTCTTTATAAAGCCATTTTTGATACTACAGTAGAAAGTAAATTACTGGCATGGTGTATTTCTAATATTCTAGAAAATGTGAGGGTTTGAAGGAAATTAAGTCATGACTGAGTCACATCATGGCAGCCTGAAAAGGCGGATTGACAGTATAGGGTTTGTTATGAAAAGCACCTCTTTTGGAATGCAGGGACCACTTAGTTCATCATTTTAACTTGTGGAGAGTGAGGTGGAGAAACTGAGGACTGAACTTAGGGCCTCATTCATGCAAAGCTAGAGCTCTATAAATGAGCTGTATCTCTAGCCCTCAACATGTCAATTCTAAGGACCATTTCTCCAGGCAGTAAACAGTAATCCTCTAATAGACTGACTTTTAAAACGTGTTACACGTTTACCTCAAATCAACAGCTTTGGTTATGTTTTAAGCTCTTAAAATCTTCCCTCCTACAGCACTTGCTTGCTTTTTCAGACATTATTAGGTCAGAATAGAGAGACTCAGTGGTCGTTTATTCCTGTTTGAGTCAGAGAGTTAGAGACTCTCTTAAGAGATGCCCCAGGCACTGTGTGGAAACCTCACAGCCCTTTGCTAAGTCCACAGAGGTGGGTGATGGCTGTGAAACTGGGAAGGCTGGTTCTATCACACAGCATAAACACTTGAGACTGTAGATGGCAAGTTCTGATCCCTTGAAAGGCAGTATCTAACCTCCTGTACACTCAACCCTGTTTCAGCCACCCTATCTTGGCTACTGGGTGTGAGGGAGCCTTAGCCTGTGAATATTGGGTCTTGCTGTGTTTCAGTGCAATACCAGAACCCTAGTTCCAAGTGTTTATTTCAGTGTTGGGTTGGTTGGGGGGTGGGGGTGAGGTGGGGATAGGAAGTAAGACCCTACAAGATCAGCACTGAGCCCTGGGAGACTAAAAGTGAGGCTGTAATGGATGGCAGCATGACACCTCAGGCTGTTGCATTTAACAGTGCTAGGAGCTCTAGGTGTGACTTGTGAATGCTCAGCTCCGTGCTGGGCAGAGCACAAAGGGCTCAAAGCTACCTGCTCAGCAGGGGAACCACCCCGGAGCTACAGCCCCAATTCATTCCACAGATTTAGAGGGAGAAGAACAAAAATCATAGGTTCTTGAATTCTCTGGCTGGGTCTGGCGGAGAGCAGAACCGAAGCAGTGGGAAGGATGACAGGAGGAGACCAAACAACAAAACATTTTAACTGCATCTCTCAGGTGGCTGCGCTTACCTGTGTGCGGAGGGGACTCAGGGACTAGGGTGGGATTGGTGAGCGCTTCACAGACGCTAAAGGACTGATGAGGAGGATGGAGGTGTCTCTGCCCAGGATTACAGGTGGGCTCAGGTGTCAGTGAGAGAGCGAAGAGATCTACCCCCAACGCTACACGACACTGTACCTCACCCCAAAGCCCCAAACACTAGCCTAGGTCAAGATCAATGGAACTGGAGATTAATCGGCTTTGGTCTTGATCCCCCTGCTCCCTGTCCCCCACCCAGGAAACCAGTCCACCGCAAGGCGCGAAACTGCTCCAGGTAACACACACTTTAAAGTCCAGTTCCCCAGGTATCTCTTCGGGCAGAGGAGACCTCAATCCCCGCAACCTTAGAGGCAGGCACCTAGCTGTTCTCCACCCGGTGCAGCTCCCGCACAAGGGCCCCACCCAGCCCGGAGCCCATTGGGGTAGCTAACAGGGACCAAGGTTCCCTGAGGGCTGATGACCACCTCTCCTAGAGCACAGACCCAACTTCTCCATGGATCGCTCTAGCAGAACTAATAATGATCGAAAGCCACTTTGCCTGTGGTCTCTCCACTGCCTAGCGGAGTTTGAGAGACATAGCGTTGGCATATGGGGAAGCGAGTCTTACCTTTGCCCAGAAAGCAGGGAGTTGACATCCATAGTTGATTGCGGGTAGAGAAAAGCTGACCGCGCAGGCGAAGGCTAGGGAGCCCGAGCGCCCTGCGCGGGGACAGAGACGCGCAGGCGGGAGCCGCGGTGGCCGAGACCCGCCGCAGAGACTGAGGCTCGCTCCTCCCTGGCCACGGAGCGCTGCAGAGACGTCCTGGTGGCGCCTCCTGTGGTCTGCTTCAGATCTTGGAGACTGCTGGGTGGACACAACCCTTCAGCTCAATTCCCGCCTCCCTCCTAGGTCTCATCTCAGGCGACTGACTGCTGAGCCTTACACTGTCGCTCCCCGCTGGCTCCCCTCCCCTCCCCCCGCCCGCCCCGAATCTACTCCCCGCCCCTCGCTTTCTCGGGTGAAGACCCGGTGTGAGCCCTGAAGCTGCTCACCCTCTTGGCTGCATTCACAGGCTCACTTCTGGCGATTTCGGTTTCCTCGCGGTCCCCACTGGTGGTGCACGCTCCCCCTGGAAGCCTCGGTGTGGCTTGTCCCTCTCCAACAGAACAGGAGGCGCGTGTGTGGTGTGTGGTCACTTGTGCCAGTGCACCCAGCTCCTTTGCTTTGCTTTAAGCATCCGGTCCTGTTTCTAATTCTCACCCGTCTTCATGCAACTAACTCATTTTCCTTAAATTAGACTTGCCGCCTTTCACCTGTTAGACCCTAGGAGCAGGAAAAGGTCTCAAAACTCGCGACAGCTTTCAGGGGTAGCTTTCACAACCTGAATGCAAGCTTCCCTGATGCTCTGTTTGTCTGCTCAGCATCGCTTATGAGCAGAAGCAGCCTTGATTTTTTTAAAGAAGGAAGGAATCAAGACACTGGTGGTAGCAACTGTCTGTTAAGATGAGGGCATGGGGCATTCTGCCCTTTCCTTTTTAATTGAAAAGCAAACTAAAAATGAAAGTCCTGGGACTTCCAGGAATGGGAAGGTGGAATAAATGTACCCCGCGCCCTTTTGCCTCTTGCAAGTACAACCAGAGTTCTCCGTATTATGAACTGTATAAAACAGAAAGCTGGAAGAAGCGTGGAGACCAGCGAGGGACCTGAACAGGCAAGGAATGTGGTGGAGGTCTCTAACCAAACGACAGAGACAGTCCAGCCAGGAAGAAAATGTACAGATACCTGCTTCATGACGGCAGAATGTTAGAGAAAATCCCACTCTGAATTGTAGAACAAGAGGCTAAGGGGAAAGTCTGTGTTTCATTGTCCTGGGCTAGAAGGGTTGAAGTCATTCCCAAGCCATATAGTACAGGAAAGACCAAGTGTGGACCGGGAGTTTCCTCCCTTCCAGGAAGAGCATGTCCTTCCTCTTGCCCACTCTCTTTACAGCACCCATGAAGCCGACATTTGCACAAACAGGCACCGACAGTGGGTTCTCCTAACCAGCCACAACACCAAACATCTAGGTGCCATGAGGGCAGAGTAGATGGGGAGAGTTTTAGCTCCTTACAGCCCATAGCTCCCTACCTTGACATCAGTGGGACCTTGGTGGCAATGATTTAGAGAATTTAGAGGAGGCACAGTTCAGAAGTAATGAGGTCATGCTATAGCCTTGATGCCCATCACTGGAGACATAGTCACAGGGATGTTGGTGAGGCCAGAAAGGAACCTGGGATCCCCACCTTGTGAGGGAGACAGGGAGGGTTGTACACAGGCATGCATAGAGTGGAACTGATCTTAGGAGACTCCAGGGAATACCCTGTGGCAAAGAAGGTGGATGATGCAGTCACACTGCCACCCAGGAGAAGAATGTTGGGCAATAAGCTGGAAAAGTCAAGGAAGGAGTCTTCTCCATGTGTGTCACAGGGAACACGGCCCGATTGACATCTTTGTTTCGGACTTCTAGATTTCAAAAGTGCAAAAACAATACATGTCTGTGTTTCTAAATTGTCCTCAGCATGATAGTTGGTTAAGGTAGCTGCAGAAAATATATTTTGGAAACTATATTATGTAAAATATTGGTACAACATAGATACATTTGATCTGAGGAGCCCCAAACCTATTAAGGAAATTGAATTTTTAATTAGAGAAAGTCCTCCCCAAAACTGAAATCTCAAGCCAGGCGGTGGTGGCACACGCCTTTAATCCCAGCACTCACTTGGGAGGCAGAGCCAGGTGGATCTCTGTGAGTTCAAGGCCAGCCTGGTCTACAGAGTGAGTTCCAGGAAAGGCGCAAAGCTAAACAGAGAAACCCTGTCTCGAAAAACAAAACAAAACAAACAAACAAACAAACAAACAAACAAAAAACCTGAAATCTCCAATGGTTTCATTACAGAATTCTTTCAGATATTTAAAGATAACACTGACCTGGCACAATTTCTTCTAGGAGGCATATGAAGAGTGAATCCTAATTCATTTTATGAGGCTAGTGTGTCTAGAAACCCAAATCAGAGAAAGATAAACAGGCTAGCAATTGTTACAGGCTAACAATTCAGACAAAAAAGACCCTTAGCAAAACACTAATAAATGAAATTCAGCAAGTTATAAATCTAGACTCAAGTAGAATTATTTTTTAAAAAATTTTATATTTTTTAAATTGTGTGTGTGTGTGTGTGTGTGTGTGTGTGTGTGTGTGTGTGTGTGTGTGTTTAATGTGCACATATTCATGAAGGCTAGAAGAAGGACTGGGTCCCTTGGAGCTAGAGTAATAGGCAGTTGTGAGCCATGAGCCACCTGACATGGGCACTGGGAAGTGAACTTGGGTCCTTTGGAGGAACAGTATGCTTCTAACTACTGCTCTTTATCCTTAAAGTAGGAATTATTTTAGGGGTGTGAGGATAGTTCTAAATTTGAAAATTGCATTGGTCTCTATAATTTACTGTATTAACAGGTAGAAAGAAAAAAACATAAAAAATATGATCCTATTAGTTAAAGCAAAAAAAAAAGACAAAATCCAAGGTTCACATTAGATTGAAAAAAACTTTCAGAAAAAATAAGAATATAATAGGAATTGGTTTGATAAAACATGTCTACCAGAACCCCCCCATACCTAACATCACAGAGTGATGAAAACCTGCATGCTTCTCCCTAAACCTGCAAAGAAGGCATGCTTATCCATCCTGTCTACACTCTGTCAAATTGCTCTGACTTCACAGCATGCATAACTATCTATTCAGGAAATCCTCAGGAAAGGATTTTAATTAATTAATATTTAAAGTAATGTATGTATGTATGTATGTATGTATCGAATCTTGGTGTGTAGTTCTTGATATCCTGACAACTTGTGACCACCCTGCCTCAGCCTCCTGATTGCCAGGATTATAGGCATGTGACACCATGTCCAGTAAAAAATATATTGTTGATATTTTTAAAAAACAAATCTAGGATTCAAAACTGCTTACAAAGTCTCAGGATACAAGATCAAAAACATAAGATACTATTCTTACATACTCAAAATGACCACGTGAACACTGAAGTTGAAATATCATTTAAAGTTACCCAAAAACAAAACAAAGAAACACTCAGACTAATATCTAATAAAACATATGCAAGACTGGTGCCTGAATGTGACAAGACTCTAAAGGAAGACATCAGAAACTCTGGAGAGGGACAGGCACCCGCAGTGCCAGGAATTGAAAACTCATCAGACCTCTTCAAACTCATACTAGGTTTGACATATTTCCTATCATCAAGGCATGTTATGGTTATCAACAAGATTAAATGTATATGGAAATGGAAGGGGACCAGAAAAGCTGTATGTGAAAAATTAAATGGAATAGAAATCAGTCTATAACACTTAAAGATATCACATTAGAGCAATTTCAAGCATATAGGGGATGGAGGGATGAATTCAAAATCAGTGAAACAGAACAGAAAAAAATCGGGACATGTACAACACAAATATGTTCAATGATTTTTTTTAACGAAGTTGCATAGCAACTCAGGAAGAAATATGGGTGACCCTCTTCTTGCTTCCTCTTCAGATAATGCTGCAACATCTGGACACTCATGTGGTTTTTGTTTTTTTTTTTTAAAGATGACTGTCACTATGTAAAATATCTTATTGTGAATCATAGTCAGAAGCAAAACTCAAACCCATTTATCATAAAACATAAGCAGAAATCTTTGACATTTAGGACTAAGCAAAAGTCTTAATTTTAATACTAAAAGCATAATATAGAAAAGGAAAATCTGTTAAATTCATTGCATTATTTGATCTGAGAAACACTCAGTTGAAAAGATTTAAAAATAAATTGTTAGTTGGGAGACTATGCTCATAAACAAGGTATTTGTTGGAAGAGTAAAACATAGGATATGTTTTTAAAATATATTAAAATTCAAATGCAGACAAATTTCTTTTCTAACTAGAAAATGAAAAGGGACATAAGTAGTCATTCCAGAAAAGAAGATTTATATGAAAATAAACTCACAATAAAATGTCCCGGCCAGCGGGGTGTCAACGGGGGCGACTTACCTGCGGGAGAGAATGAAAGGGATGAGGAGACACGAGAGAAAACAGCAAGACAGTGTTCTGATCAAGCTGCAAATTTTATTCTCCTCAGCAAGGCTTATATATGGGGGGGGGAGGGGGCAGGAAGGAGGGAAGGGGTGCACGATGTGCCATACATGCAGTAAGAGATCAACATTATTGTCCATCAGAAAAATACAAACTGAAACGACTGTATCTCACTTTATACCCATTAGAATGATGAAGAGTAAAAAACCCAACTATAGATTAAAAGAGTCTAACATCAGTCATCTATTACTGGTAGGAACATAAAATATGGAACATTAGACATGCTGGAACAGCATGGCCCAACAGTTGTGTCCCTGTGTGTTTCTCAGGGAAAATAACCCTGAGGTTCAGACAAACTCCTTACACAAACGTTTGTAGCAGTTTTATCACAAAGCTAGAAATAGCACAAGCATCCTTCATAGGCTAATTGACTAAACAAACTGATATTCCTGAAATACTGTTCACCAAAACAAAGAAGTAGTCTTATCAATTTACAAAAGGATGGTGAGCCGTACACTTCTTTCATACTGTCTGCCTGGCACACACTCCTGTTCTCCTCTCCACCTTTAAGGACTCATGAGATTAATCAAGCCATCTGGAAAACTCAGGGTGATCACATCTCAAAAGTTTTTCACCTTATCACATCTACAGAGTCTCTCTGACCATGGAAGGTAACACATCTATAGTTTGAGTGGATCATAGCATGAACACCTTTAGGTAACTGTAGTTCTACCTGCCAAGTCAATCTTAGTGGCTATAGTTGGGGATAGGGAGGGGAGGCCCCACATTGCCAGTCGATAGAGTGACATGCCAGGACCTCTCTTCAGAGTCAGGATCCATTTATGGAGATGATTCCTTGATTATGTCTGGGCCCACATCTCTCTGTTTAGAAGAGTCTAAACTATTAAACTTGACTCCTTTCCTTGGCCTACCCATCCTTTCTCCATTCAAAACATACCCTTGCCTCACTTGATTTGGGTTGCTATCACAGAATTTCACAGTTCTACAAAGAACAGCATTTATTTCTAATTGTTGTAGACATTTACCTCCATAGCAAAGACACTGTCAGATTCTGTCTTGTGTGAGTCCATTTCTTTCTTGATAGTTGGTACATTTTATCTTTTTATCTCATAGGGTATAAAGAGGTAACCTTGAACTTACACTATTTCTGCTTCAGCCTAAGTGTTGAAGTTGCAGGTGTACATCTCCACGCCCTGCTCTGCATCCTCTTTTATAAGGTAGCTTCATGAGAAATGCTTTAATCAACTCCAAATGGCCCTCTCTGATGCTATCATAATGGTGATTAGATTCCAACATTGATTTTAGGAGGACACAAGCATTCAGCTCAAAACTCCTGCTGATTGTGTCATGACATTCAGGGGTCCTTGCTGCTGAAGTTCACACTGAATGATTGCAAGGGCAGCAAGGACTCTACTTATTCTCAAAGGCTTAAGGATGAGACCCAAACTCTGCTTGACTGTGATACATGGTGTTCCATACAACAGGATGACTAAGGGATGGACCAGAGTAGATGCGATCAAGATATGTTGTATATGTATACACATAAGAATATTTCAAAGAATACCTGAAATCATATTAACAAAGCGACATTTAACTCATAAGAGACCAGAAGGATTCCAGAGGTCTAGGGGAAGAGCTTGACCAACAGGCAGAGAAATGTGGAAGAATAACTGAAACAGCTCCAAATATGATGAAGAACTTGCTGGTTTCTGAGTGCTGTCCAAAGGCTGGAGGCATTGTCTTCATGATGGTGGTGTTTCTTTCTTCCTTTTCAGGGTTTGGCTGGCTAGAGCTTGCCCTCTGTAATTTATTTAAAATTTAAATACACATCTAGGAAACATCATAATGGTTTCCTCCCCTGCCCCACACCGCACACTTGGTGAGACACTTAGTATCATCAGGACAGTGCTAAGCAGCAGTTGTGATCGCGAATAATGCTTCCTTTCTGCCAGGCTATCTGACAATGATGGTATATATTTCCTCAAGAAAAAAAGGAAGGAAAAGCACAAGAGAAAGTTACAAGAATCAGGCAAGAAGCCAGTGCCATGGGAAGTGGCTCAGTCTATAATTTACACGTCGCACAATAGGGTGTAAAACTTGCTAAGAGACAAGGAAAATGTCTATGTACATTCAAGATCCTAAAAATTCCTGATTGCTGTGACTTGGCATTCATTTGCAGAACAAAGTAGGACTTTCTGGGGGTTCCTAGTGATCACAGCACTTGCCACTGCAAACGAACAATGAGGTTTTTAAAAAAATCCCTAATAATTAGAGATTTCTTTTTAGTGTTTTGTACCGCATATTAAACAACTGAAAAAAAAATATTTTTCTAACAAGTTACTGAACAAAATGGCATTGTGAAATGTTCTGAAACATTAGTTTGATGGAAGTTTTGCACTTCCTTTTCTCAGCTTTGCCCCAGTCCTCAACTGGGGCTCTGGTGACATTGTTCTCCAAAATGTGGGTGTACCAATTATGAAATCAGGAAGAGGGTACAATTAGGTAGCTGGCTCCAGATGGCAATTGTCAGAATCTGAGCTCCTCGGGGCATAGCAGGGCACCAGGTGCTGTTTTTTCAATGTGGTCCCAAAACACAGGTTTGGTTTTGGTCCCAAAACACAGAAAAGGTTTGGTTCAGATTTCTGGGACACATCTGAGGAGGCATGGTGTAAGGATTCTGAAGCCTCATACCCACGATTTCCATGAAAGTCCTAGAAATTGCATGGATTACTAGACAGGGCTGGCACTTTTATGAACATGCATGAAAGCTCAAAAATCCTCCTATATAAGTAAGTGTAAGTAAATTTTCTCCTTACCTCTCAGAATACTAACATAGATGAGGAGCAGATAAGATATGGTGTAGTTAGAGGCTGTGGATAAATTGCAAGGCACCTTCTTGGAGTTCAGGTATAGGCACCCTTGTCTGGGTAGCCTCTTCCTACTCTTCTCTATGACACCCATCTTTTATCAACTCCATTAGTCAACTCAACGTAATGAATATCCTGTTTGAACATGAGCTTGAACCCAGGAAATTATGTCCTTTAGTTCCATGGATCCTTAAATCTCACAAAGACTAAGAATTTTTGGATATTGTTTCCAAACATCGCATCTTATAAGCATTTCTGAGTCAAGTCTAACGTGTAAAAGTTCTGTGGACTTCCACAATGTCTATAGCACCTATTACCAAAAGTGTTTTTCTCCAGCACATTTTAGGAACATAAAATGGGTATAAGGAGAAGAGAGCTTGATTTAGAGCCACAGTGGAAAGCTAGACCTATTAAGTGTTCTCGTCTTGCCCTGAAGCAGAGGCTGTGTAGGTCCTACATGACAAGCAAGTCATGCATGCACTGAAAATGTAATCTGTCTTTAAAGGTTTTCTTCATACATCCTTACAACTTCTAGCAAGACATACATGTTTCACAGTACTCCTTTACTTATTCCTACCATGCAAACTTATGGACCACAAGTGCTACACCAGTCACTAGAACATGCCTGTGATGTAAAAATACAGTCTACGGAACTAAGAGAGGAGACAAGCACCCAGTCCCCATGGACTGACAGCACCCAGTACGTGCTGGGAGCATGGGGATTTTATTTTGCTGTTAGTTGTGTTTGTCTGAGAGTGGGCCTGAGGCCCTTTCAGCCAGCAGCATCCCAGGTGCTTCATGAAGACACTACTGACAGCTGTCAATGTGTGTGTTGCTGGACGCACAGTTTACATGATGCACTGAGGAAAAAGTAGGAGCGGGGAAAAGCTTCAGAAACAAATCTGATTCAAAAGTGTGGGGTGGGTGTTTTAAAACCACAACTCTAGATCTACCAGGGCTGGCTCAAGTAGAAGGAATCAGTTACACTTTTATAATTCATTTCTTTAATGAGAATTACGGTTCTTATAATGAGCTGAAAAAATGTTCTGGCAGAATTCTTTCACCGTTACAGTTGAATTTAAGTATTAAATATTCATGCTATCCCATAATTATAAATTAATTCTAAAATAATCTTTTTATCTTAAAAGTACTATTTGTTTTATACTCTTTTAATATTTAATAAAAAAAATACCACCTGTGCAGCTGCATATGCTCCCATAGCATTGTGTGGCTCCTGTGGGTTAGCCCAACAGTTGCCCCTGATGTTTTCCCATTATGCCTTATTTGAAGTCCGCCATCTTTGTCACATCACAGTCACTCTCATGCAAGCAGGCAGCACAGCACTGTGAGCACACTGTCTCTGTTGCAAACCTATTTGTTGACTAAACTCACAGCTCAGTACAGGGTAGCTTCATGGTTTACAGAGTCTTTAATGGGTAAAAATAATTGCTCAGTGTTCTAGGCCATGGACCAGTGAAGCAAAGGTACAAAAGGAGTTATCTGGTTTCATAAGATGCCTACAGTTTATACCAGAAGTGTATTAGCTTTCTACTGCTGCTATAACAAACTACCACAAGCTTGGTAGCCTAAAACAGCACACATTTAACTTTCTTACAGTTTTGAAGGTCAGAGTCTGGTATAAACATCCTGAGGTTAACATCAGTGACTAGGGCTTGATCTTTCTAGAGGCTTCGAGAGAGCATGCATTTCTATTCTGTACCCTAGTGTCGGCCTGCATTCCTCAGCTGAGACCATGCAACTCTAGTTGCTGACTCTGTTTCCACATTGCTTTTTCTCTCCTTTCATATTCTGAGGTCCCTTTAATAAGGACCTGACAGTCACATTTTGAGCCCAGCAATGTTATCTAGGATAATCTTTTCATTTTGAGGACTTTCAATTAATCATACCCAGGGAGTCCTTTGGCCATATTATATATATACACAGTGACATATTAAAAGGTCTTTGGGATGATGAAATCAGAGGACTATATTTTCAGTCTAACACAAGAGAGTATTTGCACAGAATTTCCTGTAATTAAAATTGGGTTAAGGGTGTTTTTTTCCACCATAGTTCAGGTACTTTTAGAATTTCTGGAAAGGGGTAATATTGCCCCTGTAAACAGACCCTCCATTGTCTGGGAGAATCCCAATGATATGGCATTCATTTCCTAGATGTATTACATTGCTTCTAGATAAAGGTGCTTCACAAAGACATATAACCTTGTGTTGCTGATGGTATAAGTGTCAAAGGCATCAGTCAACCTGTAGGTGATTAATACAAAGGACAAGAGGGACTCAAGACATTGCCACCATCAGAAAGAGCACTTGCCATTCTCTATCTTTTGTTCTCCATGTTATTGCTCCATGCTTTCTATGACATGAACTCTCCAGCCTTATGGATGAAGCCTGACTAGTGAAATCATCAATATCTGGCAGCTCATCACTTTCCTTCTGCATCCGTATGCAAGAACATGCATGTTTGTACAAGCATAAAGGGAACTGTATGAATGGATAACTTTGCTGGCCAGAATGAACTTTTAAAGCTTGTGAATTAAAACTAGTAACAAAACTCTTGCTGGTAATTATTATGTCAAACAATCCAGAACACAATCTGTATTAATAAATATTTCCCATGAATTATAACTTTGATATCTGAGACAAGCTCATATTCAATATGTGCTGACTTAAAAACCTGCCTCTGTGGCAGCAAACTTCTCTCTATTCATACTTATTCATACTTGAAGGTACCTCATGTGATGTTCTGAAAAATTAATGTTTACAGTAAAACACAACTGACTTTATAAAGCTTGGGAATTTCCCTTAGACAATTTTGATTCCTTAAGATAAGGAAAATTATCATAGAAAATAGAATTCTAAGACTCTCTCTAGGAATTTTACAAACATAATAGAGCATGAAAAAAATACAACAACCAGTAGCTGAAACATCAATGTTTGAATGGTGCTTTGGACTACAAATTAGAATGTTCTTGAATGGCCTGATTCTGAATATGCTTTTGAGGATGCCATGGTTCCGTGCATCAACGTTTTCTTTATATTGGTATCAGGAGTTGTTTCTGAAATCCATAAATAAGTGGAAGATTTCAGAGTGACAATACCTTGCATAGAATCCTGAGGTACTAGAGATACCTAGAGGTGAGAAAAATTTTTGAAACAGGAATCTAAATAATAAGCAAGCCTCCTGAACAAATGTGCAGAGTCAAATGGACCTGTGTTTCATAAATTTCCACTGCTATATGCAAAGAAACAAAAACCAAAGAGAACTAGAGTGTTAGGAAAAGATAAGCCTGAGTTTGTAATGAAAACTAATGGTAGGCATTGCTTTTCTAGTTTTCAATCTCAAAACTGAAGAATGGGACTTCCTGCCAACTACCCAGTTAGATGAATAGTTTTGGAATAAGATTGCTGTCATTTATTGACTCCCGAAACCTCCTCAATAAGAACTTTCTTTAAATATCAAACATTTGATAAAAAAGATGGAAAGAGGCCGGGCGGTGGTGGCGCACGCCTTTAATCCCAGCACTCGGGAGGCAGAGCCAGGCGGATCTCTGTGAGTTCGAGGCCAGCCTGGGCTACCAAGTGAGTCCCAGGAGAGGCGCAAAGCTACACAGAGAAACCCTGTCTCGAAAAACCAAAAAAAAAAAAAAGATGGAAAGAAAGTAAACTGATGGTTTAGTATGCAGAAGAAAGCAATTTTAGCTTTCTTTTTGCATGGAAAACATACATTTGTGTTACATAGTTTGTGTTACTTGTGGACACATTTGTTCGCAGGTACCAAATGCCACAGAGGAGGAGCCCATTAGAATCCGTGAATATTTCAGTGCTCTGTCCAGAATTGAAAATGAGCAAATTGAATTTAAAACCAACTATTACTATTTATTGCAAGGCACAGGCACAGAAAGAAGATTGCCATCTGTCCATATCTTTGAACATGAACTCAAGATAGAGGTCTTTCAGGAGTTCCTCAAAATGTACTTGTGGCAACTCTGTGGTTGGACAGTGCAGTTCAGTGCATGAAGTACTCAAAGTGGGCTTGGGCTGTGCTATTCAAGACATTAAATTTTGAGTTATTGACAAAAAATACCATAGTAGCTCTTGAATTTTCCTCTCTCTCCTGGTATTATATCTTACTATTTTCCCATAATTTGCTATTGCACATCAAGAGTTTGGAACATTTGGAATTTTCAACAGGCCAATCTAGAAATTTGTTGGATTGAAGTGACTGAACCATTTAGTTCACACAAATATAATCTAGGATAAAAATCCTTATAACACAATGATGCAAACAGGTAGCTTTAATTTGTCATTAAAACAGAAAAAAAGTAATATAACACATGAGTAATATGCGAAATGTATTTTTTTCTAAGTAAAATATATAATTATTTCACTATGAGCAAAGTAGCTTGTAGTAGGGAAACTTGGGGACTGGGAGGTATAGCCATCAGGAATCTGCAGAGACCCACAACCCATCAGTAATGCAATTTAGGGGACACTCATTAGCTTCATTTCCTATCCTCAGATTCTTCTCCTTTTAGATGACATCTGCTTCTCAGGATTATTCCCAAAGCAGAGACTACAGTGACTTGGAAATGGGTAAATGGTAGATATTATTTTTCCTTTTGTTCCAACTATCAGGCTAAGGACCATTTGTGTACAATCACAAATATTTCTGTGCGCTCCTTATAGATGGACTCAGATTCTTACCCTTCACAAAATAAGGCTCAGGATAAACACATTATACCCTTAAATCACATTTGAGGATAGAATTCTCATTTCTACAAACATGAAGATTTTTAAAAACACAGTTATGGGAAATTCATTACCATATTCTACAGATTTTTGGTCTTACCTATGTAATTATGTTAACCATGAACAATAAGCCAGAAGTCCCAGATGGTGCTTGGATGTCTGCCTTTGGAAACCTGCACTGTGTGAGAAATTGTTTTCCTTTAACTAAGAACTCAGCCAGCAAAGACAGAAGCATTGTCAATGTGCATATTCATTAGCTGGACAATATATGTTAATTATGCATCAACTAACTTATGTGGATTTTAACTTTCCTACCATATTGACAGTTTCTTAGCTGCTATCAACAAATGTCTCAAAGTAAGTTTTACTTTAGTTGTTGATGAATACAGGTGACTTTTGAGGTGTGTAGAAAGTATCTATTTTACAGGCTGACCTCAAACTTATGATTTTCCTGAGTTTTGAGTATCGTGATACCTGACTTGTTTATCTCTTGACAATTGTAAAGTATATACTCAATCACTGTTGACTACAGTACATATTCCCATTTCATTTTTAGCATTGAGAACTTTTAAAATGGGAATATTTTTCAAAAAATTGCACCACAATGTGTTGCAATTCTTTTAAAGGAATATTATACTTTATTTTTTTTAACTTAGCAAGTGAGTGTGTGTGTGTGTGTGTGTGTGTGTGTGTGTGTGTGTGTGTGCACATCACAGTGTACATAGGACAGTTTGTACTGGTTCTCTCCCTGAAGAATGTGTGTCAGGTCTTCAAGTTTGGCAGCAAGCACCTTTAATCTTTGAGCTATCTTGCTGGTTCCAATTTTTTATACACATTTTCCATTCCATGTCTGAGGAGGTATTCACTGGAGGAAAGGATTGTTAATATGTAAAGATGCTAGGCATCAAAGGAGAGTGGACTATTCCAATCAGCAGAAGAAAACTTTGACTAAGTCAGTAATGTTAATCATTTCATAATTTACTAGTGAATTTCTTAAAAGATGCTTTCTATCTTTGGATTGGAGAGATGGCTCTGTGGGTAAAGGAATTTTCACTGAAGTCTAATGGCCCATCAAGCTCAATCCCCAGGACCTAGAGGATGTGAAGAGATTACTACAAACTATCTTCTGACCACACATACAGCAACACACATGCACACAATAAATAAATGTAATTTTAAAAAAGAGATTTTTTTCTGTACAACTAAGGTTTTAGTTTCCGTGTACAGCATAATAACTTATGGGTTGTTTAATATTTATTAATTGTATGCATTGTCTCAAGTACAGTGCTGCAACTGGTCTGAGATGGGAACAAACCCTCTCACCATTTAATTCTAACAGCATCACGTTCTTTTGCATGTGATATTTATTAGGTACTCACTATACTATTGGCTTTACAATAACCACTCCTTGGTAAAATTTAATAGTTCATTGGCAAGCATCTATGATCTTTATTTTATAGATGTAGAGGTTTCATCATTACCTATAATCATCAGGACTACCAAGTGGCTGAACTAACTGGGTTATGTCTGAATCCAAAGCCTCTGTGTTTTTCTACTTTGCTTGACAGCTGTATCCCTCTCACATAACTTCAATTTTTTATCGCTTGTTTTACCCTATAGGTGTTACTCATTCATTCCAAGGGTGGGAGTTTAGAACTCCTGCCTCACTGTATTATCTTGCTGGGAATTTTATGTCCTGTGATGACATAGTTCTCTCAGATTTATTATGTATTACTTACAGAAATGCGTTTATTTTTTATATGAACTACAGCTGCTTAGATCAGAAACTCAGTGCCATTCACATGTAGCTCGATTTACCAGGAAGACTTGAAAATGAACGTTGGAGCTTGAGTCCATCTCTGTCTATTCATATCTACCCATATCAATTTCAGTAATTGCTGGATCCAATTGAATCTGATCCAAGGACATCATAAATATATGATGTCTTAAGGTAAATAATGAAGTTAGATAGCCAGTACCTGTGTTTCTTCAGGAGAACCCCCCTTAAAAGGTACGGAAGCTGGGATCTCCCGCTCCCCCAAGCTCTCTTTCCCTCGACCCTCGCCCTTCATTACCCCCACTCATGTCCAGGCTGCTCATGTAGATCTCTTCCATTTCTCTGTCATTGGGCAATCCCCATGTCTTTCTTGGGGTCCTGTTTTCCAGGTAGCCTCCCTGGTGATATGGCGCTTTCTTAGAAAATTGGGAATCAATCTCCCCCAAGATCCAGCTATACCACTCTTGGGCATATACCCAAGGAATGCTCAACCACACCATAAGAGCACTTGCTCAGCTATGTTCATATCAGCATTGTTTGTAATAGCCAGAACCTGGAAACAACCTAGATGCCCTTCAACTGAAGAATGGATAAATAAAATGTGGTACATATACACAATGGATTACTACTCAGCAGAGAAAAACAATGACATCATGAGGTTTGCAGGCAAATGGATGGTTCTAGAAAAAATCATCCTGAGTGAGGTAACCCAGACTCAGAAAGACAAACATGGTATGTACTCACTCATAGGAGGATACTAGATGTGGAACAAGGATGACTGGACTGCTACTCACATCACCAGGGAGACTACCTGGAAAACAGGACCCCAAGAAAGACACAGGGATCACCCAATGACAGAGAAATGGAAGAGATCTACATGAACAGCCTGGACATGAGTGGGGGTAATGAAGGGCAAGGGTCGAGGCAAAGAGAGCTTGGGAGAGCAGGAGATCCCAGCTGGATCAACAACAGAGAAGGAGAACAAGGAATAGGAGACCATGGTAAATGAAGACCACATGAGAACAGGAAGAAGCAAAGTGCTAGAGAGGCCCACAGAAATCCACAAAGATACCCCCATAACAGCCTGCTGGCAATGGTAGAGATACAGCCCGAACTGACCTACTCTGGTGATGGGATGGCCAAACACCCTAATTGTCGTGCTAGAAACCCCATCCAACTACTGAGGGATTTGGATGCAGAGATCCATGGCTAGGCTCCGGGTGGATCTCTGGGAGTCCAATTAGCGAGAATGAGGAGGGTTTATATGAGCGAGAATTGTGGAGACCAAGGTTGGATAAAGCACAGACAAATAGCCAAACAAATGGAAACACATGAACTATGAACCAATGGCTGAGGGGTCACCAACTGGATCAGGCCCTCTGAATGGGTGAGACAGTTGATTGGCTTGATCTGTTTGGGAGGCATCCAGGCAGTGGGACCGGGTCCTGTGCTCATTGCATGAGTTGGCTGTTTGAAACCTGGGGCCTATGCAGGATAGCTTGGCTCGGCCTGGGAGGAGGGGACTGGACCTACCTGGACTGAGTCTACCAGGTTGATCTCAGTCCTCGGGGGAGGCTTTGCCCTGGAGGAGGTGGGAATGGGAGGTGGGCTGGGGGGAAGGAGAGGGGGCGGGAGGGGGGAGAACAAGGGAATCCGTGGCTGATATGTAGAACTGAATTGTATTGCAAAATAAAAAAATTAAAAAAAAAAACAGTTTAAAAAAAAAAAGGTAGGGAAGGAACTTGTATTTAAGTAGATTAAAGATACATTTTTTATTTAAAAATTCTTTTTCACTTTACATACCATCCCCAGTTCCCCCTCTTTCCCCTTCTCCCATCCCCCTCCACCTCTCCCCCATCCTACTCCCCATCCATTCCCCAGAGGGGGTAAGGCCTCCCTTGGGGAGTCAACAAAGTCTGGCATACCAAGTTGAGGCAAGGCCTAGCCCCTCCCTACTGCATCAAGGCTGAGCAGGGTATCCCATCATAGGGGATGGGTTCTAAAAAGTCAGTTCATACACCTTGTATAAGTCATGGTCCCACTCACAGGGGCCCCACAATCAAATCAAGCCTCCCAATGATCATCCATATTCAGAAGGCCTAGTTCAGTCCCATGTAGGTTCCCCAGCTGACAGTCCAGAGTCCATGCTTCCACTAGCTCAGGTCAGTTGTCTCTGAGGTGGATCACTGCATCTGCTTCCATCAGTTATTGGATGTAGGTTCTATAATGACAGTTAGGGTAGTCACTAATCTGATTACAGAGGAAGGCCAGTTCAGGCACCCTCTCCACTGTTGCTAGGAGTCTTAGCTGGGGTCATCGTTGTGGAATCCTGGGAATTTCCCTGGCACCAGGTTTCTCCCTTGCCCATAATGGCTCCCTCTATCAAGATACCCCTTTCATTACTCTCCCTCTAGTTCCTTCCCCAACTTGGCCATCTTGATCCCTCATGTGCCCTGCCCCCATCCCCTCCCCATCAAAAACATCCATGACAGCTTATGTTGGAGAGGATTCAGAGTGAGGGGAACATTCCTCCACTGCTGGTGGGAATCAACCTACTTCAGCACTCAGCAATACCACTTTGGGGCATATACCCAAAAGAGGCTCAATCATACCACAAGGACACTTGCTCAACTATGTTCATAGCAGCATTATTCATAACAGCCTGGAAACAACCTAGATGTCCCTCAACCGAAGAATGGATAAAGAATATGTGATACATTTATACAATGGAGTACTACTCAGCAGTGAAAAATGACCTCATGAAATTTGTAGGCAAATGGATGGAACTAGAAAAAAATCATCCTGTCTGAGGTAACCCAGACTCAGAAAGACAAGTACGGTATGTATGTACTAACATGTGGGTATTATAGAGAAAGCAAAGGATAACCAGAATAAAATCCCAGAGAAGCTAGGTAAAAAGGAGAACCCTAAGAGGGACACCCATGGAGGCATCCAGGAAGGGGAAATAGTTAAGATCTCCTGGGTAAACTGGAAGGGGAATAGAAGGGTAAAGCTATTTTTAAGGACACCTTTGCTGGTAAACCTAGAGAATGACAGTGATTTCATTTTATATAGAATTTTCTAGAATGTGTGAAAATTTTATTCTGGTAAGATGCAGAGTCATTCATTAGTTAACTGTTTCCTAGAAGATTAAAGAACAAAGGACCTGGTGACCTCCAAGAACAGTTTGTCTTTGAAAACAAAACAAAACACCATGTGGATGACACATTGAATAACATGGTGCAAAAAGGGTTGGGACTATATAATTGTGACCTTCAATTCATAAGAAACACATATGAAAAGGGCATATGAACACACATGATTTCCCCTCACGTGTTCATATGCGACAATTTTACCGACAACAGATGCATGCTGTTTGAATGGAAGAGCCGAGAAGCAACCAGCTACTTTCCTCTCTGATTTCCTAATGGAAACAGTTCCATGGAGTTCAAAACATGGACCCAAGACCACATGGTAAGTTACTGACAGAACAGAACCACAAGGAGTGCAGCGAATGGCAATTTCTGACGTTGGTTTCCCCAAGCGATAGTCCCTCCTGACAGAGAATGCTATCAAGCAAATGCTTCTGCTTGCTTCTGCCTTGACAGTTCCTCTAACACATTTTAACCACCTACATCATTGAGAGCCAAGTACCTAGCTTTGTGAATGATTACAAGAATTTTTCTATCATTTTGGGCATTTTTTTTTTGAAAATGTACTATCTACTCCTTTATTTCAATAACTGTCTCTTTCTCTGTGAACTAAAACTTTTTTTTTGTAATAGTTACTTACACTTGACATTTTGGTAATGCTTTTGGCTTTACAAAATGCTTTCACAGATGCTGGAACACTCCAGCAAGTATCTGCATCATATTTGATAGATATCCAAGTTGATTTTATAACTTTCCAACTTAAAGTGACTCAGATGCTTGCCATTGCATGAAAACATTCACCTACATCGGTACAAACCCTGGCAAGATGGTCCCATCTTCCTCTGGTGACTGCATGGCCTGCAACTCACTGCATTCTAACTTCAATGACCCTCCTGTGCCCCCAATGCATCATGGTCTTTCCTACTCCAGGGCTATTGTATGTGCTGCTTTCCTTCTTTGCCATACTATCCTCATGATAACCAGAATTCCTGACCCTGTCCTTAGAAAAGCAGAATCTATTGTTTGAATTGTAACCCAACCATCACTGTTTTTCATAACCACAAATTTGGTTCTGCTCCCCTGTGTGGTGATATTTTATTTGTGCTGAAATGTGATGATATTTTATTTGTGCTTTAATAAATAAAGCTTGCCTGGAGATCAGAGGAAATAGCAAGCCATTTCAAGTAAACAAAGAAGTCAGGCAGCAGTAGCACACACCCTTAATCCTATCACTTAGCAGGCAGGATCTCTGTGTGTTCAAGGCCACACTAGGGAACAGAGCCAAGTGTGGTGACATATGCCTTTAATCCCAGTACCAACCATAGAGTTCTGGAGGCCTATACAGACAGGAAGTGACAGAGCTGGTCAGGAAGAGGAAGTGATGTAGCTAGACACAGAGCAAATCAGATGGCAGAACAGCAAGGCATATAAGCCTGGGTAGACAGGAAGTCACACTCCTTAAAAGCTGCAGAGTTGGTGAAAAGGTGTAAAGTTGGCTGGTGGCTTTCCTGATCTCTCTAAGGCTTTCACCTTAGAGTCCTTCATAAGAGTGGTCAAACAAAAGCTGTGTATGAGCCAAATCAGATGACTCACAAAGGAAAACTTTTCCTACAGTCCAAAGGAAGTCAACCGGGAAGAAATGACATTTTTATAAAAGCAGTATCCGGCATCTAAAGAAGGAACATGAAAGTTCACCCATGCTTCTCTGTGTGTCCGTATGATACCTCTGCTATTAAAAACATGCATCACTAATTATTCATAAGAAGCAAATGGGGTAAACACTGACCATTGTGAGTAGTCAGAGCACAACCCTGAAGTAGTTGTCATTGACCTGGAAAGTAGGTGTGAGAAATCCACACATAAACCAGAAAAAGAAAAATATAAAGCCCTGTTCTCTTTCATAAGATACTCTAAGCTCACCTAAAGAACATTTCTAAAGATGTCAAACTGTGGACTGAGCAATTGGGAAGGGAATTAGGAGACTAAAAATAGCAGCGGCAGTGTGCTGCATCTGAGGGGAGCTCGAATGAGTTCATAAATACCTCTGGGCCAGTGCAAAGGATGGAGTTTGAGAACAGCTCATGGGCATTTGGAAAAATAACTTCCTTTTCATTGTCTCCCTAAGATACATTTAACATGGTTCAATTTGAGTGATAAATGCCTAAAAGCACAATGGATAACTTTAACTTTTAAAATTTATTTTCATTATTTATTTACATGTGTGGTGGTTGGAGGGCGACTTGCATAAGTTGCTTCTCTTCTTCCAACATGTGGGTCTGGGGATTAAACTCACATCATCAGAATTGGCAACTAAGTTAATAAGTATGGCTCGTACTGAGCCAAGTTGTCTACCTAATAGGTAAAATCATATATATATATGTATATTTGTATATGTAAAATTGCTTATGCCTTTATTTGTAAACATAAATAACAATTTCAGAAAAGGAAACCCTGTGTATTAGAGTGCTAAATGTAAAGAAAGTGTAACTGTAGAGAGAAGGCATTGAGTATAACTGCTGACCTACAATTAGGAAAACACTGTGCAGAGTTTGCCTTTGTGAAAATGGGAATTACAGTCCTTTACAAGAGCCTGGGTAGACAGGAAGTCACACTCCTTAAAAGCTGCAGAGTTGGTGAAAAGGTGTAAAGTTGGCTGGTGGCTTTCCTGATCTCTCTAAGGCTTTCACCTTAGAGTCCTTCATAAGAGTGGTCAAACAAAAGCCATGTATGAGCCAAATCAGAACACACACACACACACACACACACACACACATATGGGAGAGAGAGAGAGAGCAGTAGTAAACATGGACACACAAATATCTCTGTGGTAGAAAATAGAGCCCATTACATGCTTCTCAGCAGGCCAAGCCATATACAGCATATACATATACATATACATATATATGTTTGTCATGTACAGCACGTTGTTTTGAAATATGGATCTATTAACCTGGCTAATCCAGGTAACTAATATACACATAATCTCCCTCAGTTATCATTTTGTTATGAGAACATATTACATACACTTTTAGATTTTTCAAGAATAAAATATATTACTAACAGTAGCCACAATATTTTAATCTAATCCTCCCTATCTAACTGAAATTTTGCATCCTTTGACCCAGCTCTCAATTTACTATTCCCATCTTGACCGCTCAAGCTACCATAAACAATCCTGCAGTAAACTTGAGAGTGCTGATGTCTCTTCAATATTCATTCAGTTCCTTTCAATATCTCCAAGTAGCTGGATTGCCGGACCACATAACAATTCTACGTTAAATTTCAAAAGGAATTTCAATAATGCTTTTACAATGTGTGCTAATATGCCTTCCCACCAACTGTGTTCCACAGCTCACTTTCAAGATTGCTATCTTTTGCCTTTGTGATAATACCTATTCTCCCAAATGTGAGACAATAGTGTATTTTAGTTGAAATTTGCATATCAATGATGATTAGTGATGTCAGGGACTTTTTATCTATATGGTGGCCATTTGTATGTCTTCTTTTGAGAATTTCTATTTGGGTCCTTGGCTCAATTTTTATTATTTTATTTTTTTTAATGTTGGTGATTGAACACAGCAACTCATGAATGTTAGGCAAATGTTCTACCCCTGAGCCATACCCCTGTCCATCTCCTGCCTATTCTTCAAATGTGATTAAAAATTTTAACTTATGAACATGTGGGTTCACGCTTGTGTTGGTGGTGTGTTTGCCATTAAGGATAGGTTCTTTAAGAGTTTGGAAGAGAACATCAGGTGCCCAGAAGCTGGTGTTACAGGCAGCTGTGAGCTGATCCCTATGGATGCTGGGAACTGAACTCAGGTCCTCTGCAAGGACAGCAAGTGCTCTCAGACCCACTTTGACTATTCAAAAATTGAATTACTCAGTTATTTTGCCATTGAGTGTGTTTCTTTTATATTTAGACTTTTTAAATTAAAAAAAATTGGTGTGTGTGTGTGTGTGTGTGTGTGTGTGTGTGTGTGTGTGTGTGTGTGTTTACATATGCACTAGTGTGCATGCCATGACACATGTGTGGAGGGCAGAGGGCAGCATTGTGGGGTCAATTCTTTTTTTCCTTCTTTACCTGTCTTCCGCTGATTAAATTCAGGTCGTCAAGTTTGAGTGACAAGCATGTTGCACGTTTACCCCCTGGATCATCTTATTGTCACCTAGAATATTGACTTATCAGATAAATAATTTACAGATATTTCCTCCCATTCTTTAAGTTGTTTCTTCATATATTGTTTAATTTTCTGTACAAAAAAGCTTTTTAGTGTGATATAATCACGTTTTACTATTTTATTTTTGTTGTTTTTTAATTTGGAAACATTTTAAAAATATCTGGATTGATATTACTGTGGTAGTTTCATTTTTCAAATACAGTCTATGAAAATAACATATGAATGTGGTGATATTGTGTTCCCCCAAATATTGTGCACCCTAGTAAACTTACCTGGGATCAGAGAAGAGAAAAGTCACTAGATATAAAGGCCAGAAAATGGTGGCACACACACCTTTAATCCTAGCATTTCTAACGCAGAGATCCATCCAGATCTCTGTAAGTTCAAAGCCACACTGGAAACAGCCAGGCATGGTAACTCACACCTTTAATCCCAGGAAGTGATGGCAGAAAGCAGAAAAGTATATAAGGCTTGAAAACCAGGAACTAGAGCCGGTTAAGCTTTTAGGCTTTTGAGTAGCAGTTCAGCTGAGATCCATTTGGATGAGGACTCAGTGGCTTCCAGCCTGAGGAAACAGGATCAGCTGAGGAACAGGCGATATGAGGTGGCTGTGGCTTGTTCTGCTTCTCTGATCTTTCAGCATTCACCCCAATAACGGGCTCTGGATTTGTTTTTATTAATAAGCCCCTTTAGGATTCATGCTACATATGAACATATGCATTCAAAAAACATATATGCTTAGCTATATTCAAAGTATATATGAAAATATACATACTCATAGACAGACAGATGTATGTAGAGAGTGAGACAAAAAGAGGGACAGAGACAAGCTGATGTCTAAGGGGTCATTGTTACTGAAAGACAGCAGTTGAAAAGGAACACTGTGTTTTTGTTTTTGTTTTTTGTTTTTTTGGTTTTTCGAGAGGACACTATGTTTTTACTTTATGGTTCTTATCATGTTCCTTTCTATATTTACAGTTTCAAGCATGGCACAGCAGGGGATAACTTGAGTGAACAGTCCCAGGCATCCATCCTATGTAATACATTACATAGGCTCAGCCTTTCTAGAGAGGCCTTGTGAGTAGCTGACAGAACATTCTCCACTGTTTTAGTAACATTTGGCACACAGTAGGTATTCAACGACTCTGGGAGTAATGGCTTTACCAGAGGTGAAGCAGATGGCAGTTGAAGTTCAGATGTCGGTCCACCAGAAGAACATCTCTCTGATGGATATGTCTCCTTCAAGCAAGGCTTAGGAGAATACAGACTCCAGAATGTATTTTTGCTTCTCTTGTCTCTCTGCATGCTGCTGCTACTGTGTATATGGTAAAATTCCCCCACTTCCTGTGTGTTTATCACATGATAAGTTCCATCTACTGGGCACATGTATATCTGTGGATGGTCAGGAAGATGATTTCATCTTAAACTGTGTAATTTTGATGAATAGAAATAATACTAGGGTATATTTCAAAGCTAGGCCTGTTGTTACACATGAGGCCTGTGAGTCACATTTAAAAGCTGTTTTATATCATAGCTCAGACTGACATAAGAAAAGAGCTGTATCTCCCCAGCTCTAAGACAGCTGATTTAAGGCTTCAAAGTAACTATAGAATAAGATCAGATGCCCTGCTAATGGGTTTTTAGATATACATTCCCAGAAATAGCAATCTAGTTCACAAGAACATACTGAGTTATCTGGCTAGGTTGTAAATACAAAAAGGCCCAATTATTGCTAGCTGGCACCCATTCCTGATCTCAGTTTGTGAAAATATATTCTGACTAGTCAAGGCCACAGAAAATAATTTGACTCTGTAGCCCCTAATGAGGGCTGTGGTGTTCTTAGATGATCAGAAGTTACACACAGGATAGGAAAACATATTTCAAGATTTAAAATGCTTTTTATGCCACTGTGCCTTAGAAATAGTCCTCTATTACGATAGAAGGTAAACCTAAGTTCCAACCAAAGCGTTTACTACACAGCTTGTTTTCCAGAAACACTTCGGGAAAACCTGGTATTTCTGTTAATTACAAAATGTTACTTTAAAATGTTACTACAGTTAGAAATGTAGGATGTATGCACAAATTCCTTATTTCTCTTAAACTCCTCAGTAGTTTAACTATCTCTCTAAATAGATAGCAATAACTGGATCTTTCTTTAAAGTTGTAGCTGTGAGATTATAGCCCCAGCAATTAGAGAGCTAAGATTTATTGCATATGTGTTGTCAGGATGGCTCTGTTTCTTACTGTTTACTGAAATGTGTGACCTTAAAATGTAACTCCTATATTCAACATGAAAGTTTCTGTTGAGTATATATAGCTGTAAGAACAAGGAGGAGAAAGCAGACAGAAAAGTCAAGATGAGAAAAGAGCAAATGAGAGAATAAAGTCACCATCAGAACATGTGTGTTCTTTCCCTAAGACCCTCAGATAGAAAATAGCCCCAAAGCCTCGCTACTCTGCGGCATTCTCTTTACTACCCTATAGCAGCCTGGAAGCTGGCCTTTCAGATTGCAGTATGATGACTTATATAACCTGATGTGTTCTAGCACATTACATAATTTCTGTTTTTATATATTTTTACAAAAATCATTGTCAAATCATCACTGTTCTGCTCCATCTACACCCTTCCCATTTTCTCTGATAGCCTTGTTGGGAATCTCATCTCTTATTTCACAGAGAAAACAGAAATCGTGAAAGTAGACCTATTCTGTCACAAATCAGCCTCTGCTCTACTCTACTGAAAGTAAACAAACAAACAAACAGTGAGAAGTGCTCCTTCAGGCAAAAGTGGCTGCCTGATAGCTCACCTGACGGAATACTAGAAGTTGATCAAACTGATTCCCAGACTCTCGGTGTCCTACCGGACCAATCAGGGAAATTTGCCAATGGAGCAGGAGGGCTAGCGGGTGGAACTCTTTAAAGAACCACCATGGAAGACTGGGTTGCGAGGGCAGAAAAGCCACTTCTACTTCTGGGTAGAAGTGCGTGCTGAAGAAAGTCACCCATGCCCAAGTGGGGCCACTGTGGCAAAGTGCCGTGTATAGAGTTTTGAGAACCTAATCGAAAAGCCAGGCCGTGCACAAGCAACAAGCTAGGTGTTCCTGCTCTGGAGAACTCTGGAGACAGTGAAGAACAGGAATGTACGGGGGACCTTTCTGCTGCTGTTGGGAGTGGCTAGGACTTCCTGGGTTTTACCTAGGCTCTATGGTCGCAGTAAAACACAACTGATTTGTTCAACAAAAGAGTAATCTGCCTTCATGAGACTAACCCAGCATAGAAGATTTTATTACATATACTATATATACATAGAAGGTTATACTACAAGATAGAGGAGCTAAACTAATGACAAGATAGTGCTCAAAATCACTTTGATTATGGCAGAAAATTGTGCAGAGGAGAGCACAATGGAAACCCAGCCTTTGATCCCATAGAAAAACACATTTGTGTGTGTGTGTGTATGTGTGTGTGTGTGTGTGTGTGTGTGTGTGTGTGTGTGTGTGTATGCCACTCAAAGGACACTGAATGCCAACTACAGACTCCAGTAGCCACATGAGGAGCTGGAAGAGAAATTTTATCTTCTCCTTTAATTCTCTTTGTCACTTGTTGGCGAAACTCGGAGTGGAGGAGGAAGAGAATACAGAAAGACCGGGGAGGAATAATTCACAAAATAATTGGTACGCTTCTGCTTGTGATGTGATGGACATCTTGACATCTGGACTGGACCACTTTTTTAACACTATCTGATATGTTTCACAAATGAAGTTGATAAGATGTGTTATGGCAGAAAGGAGATGAAGTGAGGGATTGTTTTGAACTTCATATATAATTGACCTAGTTAAAAAAAGCGGGGGGAGGTGGAAATTAAAATAAATGATAACGCACACACAACAAAGAAATTACTGTAGTCTTAAAGAAATAAACTTTACAGCAGTGTGGTGGCCCATCAGAGTAGTGAATTTACACATTGCATGCAACAGTTTACCTTGTGTATTTCAGAATTCTTTCTCTGTATTAGTCATTAAATTGCATGTCACCAACCCATGCTCCTCTTTGATTGAAGAACACACTTTAGTCATTTTAATTATGAAATGTCTCTTTTATACATAGCAGCAGATCTAAAAACAGCTGACAGAAGTCTTGTGTATAATAATGACGTTGGCAGAAATTCTTAAATGTTCAATTTCATAACGGGTTCTAGAATTTCTGCAATTACTCAGGCCTTTCTTTCTCCAGAGTTGATGCAGAAGGTCATCCAATGTCTCTGACACTTTTCTGCTAAACTACACCCTCTAAGAAGCTCATCATATGCTTAAGCTGCATTTGGCAGACACTTCAGATGACATGGCTGGAAGGCAGACAATACTGATTTTGTCTGATTCACTGATTTAGAACAAGTATCCCTGTCTTGGTGACAATGATCAAAACATTCTGATGTCGACTTCGTGTTATCTCTGGGGACGCTAAGCCATCTTCATCTTTGTCTTTTCCCCAGTCAGTCTTTTTGAAGTGGTTCATACTACAACTCAAAGTTTCCCCCAACTGACTTCTTGGGGGCTGGGGTGAATCTGTTTCTATTGAAGGGAAAAAATTAAATCTATGTGTGGTCATATTTTAATTGTGCTGAAATGTGATTTTATTTGTATGTTAATAAATAAAGTTTGCCTGGAGATCAGAGGTCACATAGCGAGCCATAAGCAGAAGTCCAGGGGTGGCAGCCCTTAATCCCATCACATGGCAGGCAGAGTCTCTGTGTGGTCAAAGACATAGCCAAGCGTGGTGACAAGAGCCTTTTATCCCAGTACCAACCATAGAGACGTGGAGGTCTGCATTGACAGGCAGTGACGAGGAAGCCATGTCGCTGAGCTTAGAGCCAATGAGAAAGCAGAACAGAAAGGCAATAAAAACACAGGTTACACAGGAAAAAGCTCTCTGGGGAAGTGATGGTGGTGAGGTGGTAAGATAAGGTAGTCATGGCTCTTTGCTAGTTCTCTGATCTCTTTGGCTATTCCCTCTGTATTTGGCTCTGTGTTTCTTATTTAATAAGACTGTTTAGAAATTCGACTAGATCTATGCTCATTTGAATATCATATGTATATTATTAAAAGTCAACAATTGTTTAGATGTGGCAACAATAGCATTTTTTAAACTGATTACATTAAGATTTCATCTGCCTATCAATCTGTATGTTTGTGTGTGTGCGTGCATGTGTGCGTGCATGTGTGTGTGTGTGTGTGTGTGTGTGTGTGTGTGTGTGTGTGTGTCTGTGTCTGTGTCTGTGTGTGTGCATTCATAGAGTTTATTATTACATGGTTCCTGACTGGATCCTCCGGTCAACATATCTCAATGCCTCTGCTCACATAATTGTCCACAAATGAGATCAGTGTGCAGTTGTGGGTAGATGACAACTTAGAGCTAGCAGTAGAAAGAAGCTTTAGGGTATAAAAATACACCTCTTTATGCCTGAAAGATGCATTGGCACAAAATTAGATCATTAACATTGTCATAAAGCTATAGGCCTGCCTGACATGTCACTATGGACTACGTGTAAAAGATGCAGCAGATCAGGGCTGCTCTAGCTGAATGGAATAATTTAAGGCTTTCCCTAAATCATCAATATCTAAGGTCATGGTTGAAAAATATGACTATTATATTAACTATTCTCCTCTTGAAAATAAAAAGAAAGTGCTATAAAACACATCAAAGGTTGCTCTCTTTAATTTCATGCTACCAAATCATCATATTGTTTTCTGGTAACAAGAAAAGTAGAGAATTGTAAAGTTTTGTATTTCACTAATGTCAAGATTAAAAATAAAATAGAAATGTAATATTTCATTCATGTCACTGATTCAGTATGTATGTATGCATGTATATATGTATGTATGTATGTATGTATGTATGTATGTATGTATTAGAAATAATGGGCTATGATATTTGTCTGTAGGGACCTGTGTACTTCTAAATCTATCTCTGTCTCTCTCTCCACTCTTCCTCCCACACTCATGTGTGTGTGTGTGTGTGTGTGTGTGTGTGTGTGTGTGTGTGTGTGCTCAACAAGGCCAGAGCTGGGGTGTTCCCACCATTCACTTGTTTGAGGTAGGGTCTTAAGCTGCTGCATACATAGCTGCCAAGTTCTGGGGATTCTTCTGTCTCCACTTTTCCATCTCATTGTAGGAGCACTAGAACTACACACTGTGTCCAGCTGTGACAAGCATTCTGGAGATGCAAACCCAGTTTCTCATGCTTGCCCGGGCAAAGCTTTTACTCAGCTATCTTTCCAGCTGACATTCTGTATATATATATATATATAATGGTTATCAAATAATATATTTCTAACCATCACCAAGGCAGAGAAAGTTTTAACGATAACTGGACTTCACTTTTCGCTGTCCCCTCTCCTGAAGGTCATGTCCTCTTCCTTCTCAGTACCTCAAAGGGAACAAGACTTGCCTACTATGTGACTAAGATCCCCTGGTCACTGCTACATTTTTTTTATAGCTCTTGGGGGATGTTAGCAGCAGTCTCCGAGCAGGAGAGTCCAGTAACCACCACCTATTTGTGCTTGGTCTGTGTCTGTCTGTGACAATATCTCCCAGGTGACTGGCTTCTTCTAACATTTCTTTCGCCTATCTATCAGGCCTGCTGATGCTAAGATGACCTATTCTCACTAGTGCCGGAGAAGTATAGCATGTATTGATGGCATCCTTGCTTTCTCTTTCAACTTTCAACATTTCATTCATTACATTCATTTATTATATCAGCACAAGTCCCTGCTGTCTCACGTTGGTGGTCTCATTACTGCCATGCCTTTTGTCCCCTTTCAAGAGTTCTTCCATAAAAATTCTAGTCTACCTGCTTATGAGTTTTCCCATCATAGTTATTCTATCTGCCCCTATCTGGTGTTTTTAAAATACGTTTTAGTTTGAGTTGTAGGACAAAATAAACCCTGGACTTTTTTTATTTTTAATCTATGAAGTGGGAAAACATTCCCAGTAGCAAGGGTTAAAAGAGAGATGAAAGCCTGGTGACAACAAGCCTATAATCTCAGCTATTTGAGAGACGGAGGCACACAACAACACTCCCATAAGTTCAAGGCCAGCCTCGGATACAGCTGGAATTCTAGTCTATTCCAAACAACTTAGTGAGATCATTTCTTAAAATAGAAAATATAAAGATGACTGGGTGGTAAAGTGCTTGCATAGTGCTGAGGGCTCTGTGTTCAACTTCAGTATGAGAGAGAGAGAGAGAGAGAGAGAGAGAGAGAGAGAGAGAGAGAGAGAGAGAGATCAGAAATCCTGAAACATGCCCAGTACTAGTAACAGGCCATCTGGTTTACCCTGGAAAATTCCAAACCACCTACATCTAATTTACCTACATCTCCTTCAGTTTGGAATCCCCTACTCCTTTGATTTGTCCAGTGTCTTTGTGTTTACTGTAGGAATAATGGACTGTGACTTTTGTGTCTCCTTCTTTCTGAGAGGCATAGAATGGGTGGAATCATAGACACTGGAGTAATGACACAGTGTCTTCATTTGACTAACCCATGAACCACTTTCATCAACCTAATTATTTGAAATAGTACAGTAAGCATCCATAAGCATTCCGCTTTAAGCTGTTGATTCGACCTAATCTACTGATTCTCTCGCCAGTCCTTCCTCCATCTACATGACGTAAGCAGCACACATTCCCTTGTTTTTATTTGTCTACTATAATTATATATATATATATATATATAATATTTGTTAAGAAATAAGTGTAGCGTGAATTCTAATTGGTCTTTATATTAAAAATGCAGAGTTAGATATTGGGGTGAAAGCTGAAAGATCAGAGAAGTAAAGGCGCCAGCCACTAGAGAGACTTATCTCTGCTAAATCCTCAGATGGAAAGGGGTGAGATTGTGTCTCCACCTACCTTACATTCCTGTCTCCACCTTCCTAGTGCTGGGATTAAAGGCATGTGTGCCTCCCAAGTGCTGGAATCAAAGGTATGTGCCACCACTGCCTGGCCTCTATGGTTAACTAGTGGCTAGCTTCACCCTCTGATCTTCATGCAAGCTTTATTTGTTAGGGCACAAACAAAACATCACCACAAATAAGTATATCCTCTTTTGATCATTTGGTATTTATTTTTTAAAATCCTTTTGATTTTCTAACATTTTTGACCATGTTGCATGTCATCATAATTTGTTAATTGTGACAATTGTTTCATGTTCCACTTTATGAGTAATTTACTCATTCACTGTCCTTTAATGGAACCTAGATCTATCTAGAAACAAAATCTAGCTCCAGGCTTGCTATGGTGACAAATTAATGTTACTTGACATTTTGATATTGAATATCCTTGTTGTCTTTACTTGAATTTCCTTTGTTATAGTGTCTGTAGTCAAACTTCTCATTGGCTACCTCTTGAAGTATAATTGCTGAACCTCAGATATATGAATATTCAACTCTAAAAGATAATGTGGTACTTTTTTTTTTTTTTTTTTTTTTTGGTTTTTTCGAGACAGGGTTTCTCTGTGTAGCTTTGCGCCTTTCCTGGGACTCACTTGGTAGCCCAGGCTGGCCTCGAACTCACAGAGATCCGCCTGGCTCTGCCTCCCGAGTGCTGGGATTAAAGGCGTGCGCCACCACCGCCCGGCCTAATGTGGTACTTTTTCAAAGCACAATCATCAGTCTTAAAATTTGCCAGTTGTGTAGTTTGGAGATAAAGCTCAGAAAACAGAGATCCCTCTTCCACACCATTGATGCAGTGTTATTATTCATTTATGTTACTGCACATTCCTTTATTTATTTCTTATACAAGAGGGATTTCTTTTGTTCCCCTGAAATTGCTTTTTTGTGTTTTCTTGTCTCTTTTCAGGTGGATTATCTATGCTTTAAAAATTGAATCTTAGAATACTTTAGTCTGTGCTCCATGTTTTTCTCTTCTGGGAATCCCAATTAGAACTCTGAATGTGCCAAATAACCACTCTAAAACTAAGCTAAGTCTGCATTCCCATATATATATATATATATATATATATATATATATATATATATATATGCTGCATGTGTAAGACAGATTCAGATGTAATTGCTTACAATGTGTGTAAAATATACGTAGGCTTGAAAGAGACAAAAAAGGTGATATATAGTTATATAAACAAATACATAGTTTTAAAAATAAAGTCTTTAAAGAGACAGTAAAATTAATATAAAAAATAAGCCATGTGAAGATGACTATTACACAGAGAATCTGGATTGTGTTGTTTTTGGGATTTTTAACTGCAGAAAAACATTTGATTGTAAAAGCTGTTGAGTTATGCCAAAATGTATATTTTAAAGGTACCTTGACTTCAAAATGTGGATGTAAAGATGTGTTGCTTTGGAAAGGAGACTCTGCTTTTGTTCCCACAGAAAGCCAAAGGCTATGGATTTGTTCCAGATTAAGATACATCAGGTTTGACCAGCCAAGACCCCCTGAAAGGTCTCCGATGACACCCAGATGATCCAACATCTAGAATGCTTTTAAGGCAATTGGCTCAAATGATACACCTTCATGGACTATTCCATAATCCTAAAATTTTCTTTGTGTCCCCATAAGATACAGCGCCCCCCTCCAGCAGGAAGTAGTAAGAGAAGCTACGCCCAATTTCCCAAATTATATGTAATTTTACTTTGTTAAGGTTAAAACCTTCCTTTTTGGAAAAAAAAAAAGGGTAAGTGCTGTGGGATGTTCTGTATGGCAAATGTGTTGCTGATTGGTCAATAAATAAAACACTGATTGGCCATTGGCTAGGCAGGAAGTATAGGCAGGACAAGGAGGAGAATAAAGCTGGGAAGTGGAAGGCTGAGAGAGAGACACTGCCAGCCGCCATGATGACAAACAGCATGTGAAGATGCTGGTAAGCCACGAGCCATGTGGCAAGGTATAGATTAATGGAAATGGATTAATTTAAGCTGTAAGGACAGTTAGCAAGAAGCCTGCCACGGCTATACAGTTTGTAATCAATATAAGTCTCTGTGTTTACTTAGTCGGGTTTGAGTGGCTGTGGGACTGGCAGGTGAGAGAGATTTGTCCTGACTGTGGGCCAGGAAGGAAAACTTGAGCTACATATATATATATATAATAGTTTTATATATATGTAATTTTTAAATTTATAATTATTTTTAGCATGTGTGTATAACTTGTAATTTATATTTTTATTTTCGTTGAGACATTTTTTTTTGTGCACCAAAGCAAAGTATAATCTGATGTTTTCCTGTTAGTTAATACTTACTTGTTTAAAAATATTCCTCACACAGGTGGTAGTGGCACACACCTTTAATTCTAGCATTTAGGAGGCAGAGGCTGGTGGATCTCAGTGAGTTTAAAACCTGCCTGGTTTACACTACAAGTTACTCTCAGGGACTACAGAGAGACCCTGCCTCCAAGGGATAAAAGATAACAATGTTTCTACAAGTGTATTCAATGTTTTTTTTTATTGATATTTAAGCTATGAATTTTTAACAATTTTTTAGCAATTAAAAATGTATGAATAAAGGGTTTTCATTACCCAGTTAAGTGGTCTAGTTAAGAATGATTGGCTAAACAAAATCAATTAGTCCACCCTTACATTTGATGTGTAGTTGTTGAGAGACAAGCTGCATCTTCCTTTTGGATCACAATCCCTGAGGAAGTGAATCTTGATCTTCAAGGAAACCTACATAACATCAAAGAGCAATGTGGAGACAACTCAAATAGCCATTGAGAAGGAACACAGAAGCAGAAAGAGCAGAAGAACACAGAATAGTTAGACAGATATTATGTATTTCCCAGCATGAACTTTTTATTACATGCTGATTTTTCTGCTACATTGTTTATGGGACTTTGTGTTGCTGTAACAACAAACCCATATAAAAACATTTTTAAAAAGAAAAAGTTTTCTTTGTCTCATAGTTCCTCTGCAGTTTAAGATCACACAGGTGCTTTGCCTTGTGTGCTTGTGAGGATGTGTGCTAAAAACAGGAAGAGCCTGTGGGACAGCTGACGCTGTGAAATGGGCCAGGAAGTAGAGGAAAGATGACCAAAATTAGGTCTCAGACTCCACAATCCCCTTCTGAGGTATTATGTCTGTACTCAAAGGCTCACATGTAGCGGTGGTTCTGCTTGGTGGTGGAGGGACTTCCAGAAACAGGAGCCTTGTGGAAGATTCTTCTACCATTTGTCTTCAGTCCTATAGAACCCCCAAAGTTACCGAGTCCTAGTCACCATGTGCATTCTTTCCTCAAATGGTCTTTCTTCTCAGTGAATCCTGACAAAAATGCAGTAAAACACAGTGTTGTATTTTATCCCATGCTTGATTTTTGCTTTCATTTGTATCCTGAATATATGTTTTTAGAATATTTCAGTTGGCTATGAAGATTTGTTTATAGGTTTATTAAAGCTAAGTCTATATCTTTATAGACTTCTAAAGATTTATTAGTTTTTATCTTATGTGTATAAGTGCTTTGCCTGAATGTCCGTTTGGTCACTGTGTGTGCACCTGGTAGCTGGAGAGGCCAGTAGCAGGTACCAGATCCCCTGGAACTGGAGTTAGGGATGGTAGTCAGCTGCTGGTCTTCTGTAAGTATAGCAAGTGCACTTGATTACTGAGCCGTCTCTCTAGTCCCATCTTTGTGTTGCTATGCAGGCAAGATGTAAATGCTGCTTAACACCACGGATGCTCGGTGACTGCAACAGTGTCCCACATAGCACAGAACATGTCTAAGGCACTTTCAGAATGTCTGTTGAATGAATGAGTAGTAGAGCAGGAAGTGCAGAATCTGTAAGGAAGGGTAAAGGTGAAATGCTTGAGGAACCAATGAAAGCCAGTGTGGTTGCTGTTCAAAGGACTGGAAGAGACTGGAAAGGGGACTAGGTGGCCAGGGGAGGGTAAGCATGTGGCCCAGTCCTAGCAAGGACCTGTCACTATACAGTTTATATAAATGGCTCCATGAACCTCAACGTGACTGAGAATGGTTTCTCCTGGACCTTGTAATGTAGCATCCCTGTGATGAGTGATGAAGAGCACTGATCATTGTGTCCTCAACAAGTGAAGCAGGGAGGTTTAATATTGAGATGTTATAGCAGCAAGAACACTGAAGGAAACACTTTGCATATTAATTGTCATTGTGGTTGACCTGTTAGCACATTCTAGATGCACAGATAATTAGCCATTGTAACTGCCAGGAAATTCTAACACATACACTTTATTTTAGCACTTGTGAAAAACAATACCACATTCAAAACAGTTTTTAGGACCTCAGAAATGGGAAGGGTCTAGAGAGACAATATGTTCTGTAAACCAACAAAATAATTCTTGTATGCATCTCCACAAATTAATGGCCAAGCAACCAGTATTATTTTGAATATTTATATTTTCTGTTTTTTCACACTTTATATTGTTGTTTTAAAAATAAGAGCGTTGTTTTGAATCTCAATCCCCTCACAAAATTGCCAAAACCTATAATAAAACCCATACATATTTCCTGCGTGTTATGTAATGTTGCCTTAAGCAAGAGCGGTAAAATATGAAACTCAGTTTTATTCTAACATAGAATTATTTGGCCTGATGTGTACTCTTCTGTGAAAGAGATTTCAGGCCATCATAATAGGGATTAACATGCATGAAAAGAAGAACATCTGTTTGGTTTGCCACTGAGCCGTTGACGACTTAGTGATAAAACCCAAATGCCCTTTATTTCATAACCAGTGATTTCCCCAAAGGCTAAGACTCAGGGAAAAGTTAAATCTTAGGTTTAGTTGCTATAGAAGTTCAATAGATCTGGGGCCAGATTATTCCATGAGATTCAACTCCTGTGACTTTCACTTAAGTGGTTTGCTCTCAGTGACCTCAAGAGAACATTGAGGGTAACAATGGTTTGCCACTGAAATTTTTCTAGACATAGAAATACTAAGAGCTAATGTGGTAATTGGCATATTTATTGTCATTTGTGTTGCTGAATTCATAATTGTTTATTTATTAATGATTAAGTTATAAAAATTATTCCATTTGACCCCTCTTAGATATAAACATACTTAGAATACCAAATGCTATATTTTTAAGTATCTGTACTGGGGAATCATGGTGTTTTAGAAGACTCATTGCTAGCAATTTTCTGCTTCCAAGTCCTGAAAAAAACAACTGAAAAATTCAAGAGGGAAGAAGATGGGGATGAAACTGTTAAGTAAGGCATGACAGTAGAGCTAAACTTGACCAGGGGCCAAAAGAGTTTCCTAGTATCTCTCTAGCCACTTGAGCAGACTCATCCCACCACTCACTGGTAGTCACCTTAGAGGCATGTCACACAGAGGTGGAACCTTCAAAAGCAGAAGGCTGGGGCAAGGAGGCAAGCATCCATTCCCTAGTTCACAAATGAGTTACACAGCTTCTCCCTGGGGAGATGTGGAGGAGAGGTGGGAAGGAGAATGGAAACAAGTGTGACTGCTTCCTGAAATGTGTAAATAGGAGTGGGTGGGACCAGAAAGGCTTTCTCTTTAAGGATGAAATGGAAAGTATGTTTAGACAGGGAAATGAGACTGTTTCAAATTTAACTTCTCCATCTCCAAAAGTAATCATCACCCCTCGATCATGAAGATGCCTTTTATGTCTAAATTATTTACTTTTATCACACTTGCACATGTCCATAAATTATGGAGAGTATTTTCACAAAATTTGACTAATGGTATGATATTTCATTCAATATGCTATTTTAACACTTTATAAATATTGATATAAATCAATGTAGGTCATGAATATTAATGTCACATAGTATTTTATTATATGGCTATACCGTATGCCCATTGATAGGCATGTGGGTGTTTTCCCAAGTGTTGCGATTAATGTTCTTAACATAATATTTCTATTTAGTGAGAGACTGCCATGAGATTTTATCTTATTCTAGAGGAGAACTGTTGGTGCAGAGACAAATAGCTTACATTGTCCCTTCTAGGATATATTAATATTGGCAGAGTTGCTCTCTAATGCAATGCTGCCAGCTGATCATCCCACCAGAGGATGTGAATTCTCATTTCCTCAGGTTCTCACTCAGGGCTAGACAAGCTCACTTCCCTCTTCTAAGCATCATTGGACAGAGAGATCAGCTTTGTAGACAGCTTTAGTTTCAATCTGGAAGGACAGAGATAATTGAGTATTTGAGTGAGTGTGTCCAGTTACACCTCCTCCCATTCTCATTTCCTCCCTCTCTCTGTACCTGAAAGTTTCTGTGTCCCGCCAAACCCCCACAGTCCCATGGCCCGCTTATAAAATAATCACTTAGAAGCTTATACTAATTGTAACTGCTTGGCCATTAGCTCAGGCTTATTACTGACTAGCTCTTAAACTTAAATTAACCCATAATTCTTATCTATGTTTAGCCATGTGGCTTGGTACCTTTTCTCAGTTCTGCCTTGTTATCTTGCTTCCTCTGTGTCTGGCTGGTGACTCCTGACTCAGCCTTCCTCTTCCCAGAATTCTCCTTGTCTGCTTACCCTGCCTATACTTCCTGCCTGGCTAACATTTTATTTATCAACCAATCAGAGCAACACACATTCACAGCATACAGAACGACATTCCACAGCATCTCTTCCTTCCTTCCTTCCTTCCTTCCTTTTAATTTTAAAGCCAAGTTCCCACTATGTAGACCAGGGTAGCCTGGAACTCACAGAGCTCTGCCTTTTCCTCTCTAATGCTGGGATTAATGGAGTGAGCCACTACACCTAACTAGTGCCCCCTCTGCCCATATTTACTAACCTGATAAACCACTTCTCTGGTGTAATGATTAATTTGTTATTTGCCTGAGCTAATGGGTGCCCAGAAAGCAAAATTTCTGGGTGTGCCTGTGAAAGCAGTTTTTGAAAGATACTAGTATTTGAATTGATAGACTGAGTAAACTATCTCCCTTACTTACATGTATGAGTGTCCTAGAGTCCTTGGGGGACTTACCTGCCTCATTTAGCATCCTTCTCATATTCTTAAACAGAAGCCCCTGCATCACAGGCTCCTTTGGCTTTCAGAACTTCAGACCCCGGGGCTGAATTACATCATGGGATTTCCTGAGTCTCCAGGGTACACACGTCATACAGTTAGACTTCTTAGCCTTCTTAACCACATGAGTCAATTCCCATAACAAATCTCTTTTTTAATCTATGTGTATCCTGTTTACTGTGTTCTTCTGGAGAAGCCTGAGTAAGACACCCAGGGGATGTGAATTAAGAAGGAGGCCTTGAAATAAAACATCCTCTTTCCTAGTCTGGCAGCATCTTCTGCCTGTTGGTCTTTATCTTTCTCCAGGGCTATTCTTGGCCATATTGATATCACTTACACTAGTGCTTTTACCTTATTCTGAACATAGAGCATGTTGAAGCTCTCCTCTTATCCTCCCTCAGTCTTTCATTCATTTTCCCCCCCATCTCTGTTGTTGTATTATGTTCTGGTAACTCTATCCGCTCTGTTATACAGTTCATTAGCTTTCTATTCTACAATAACCCACATATAGAATTTTAATCACAGTGGCAGGTGTCGTCTTGAAGCTATTTATGGATGGGGCAAGGTATCAGCTGTCAGCCATCACAGTGGTGATTAGTTTCAACATGTGAGTTTTAGGTCGATACACAAATATCCAGGTTATAGGAATATATTGTCTTCTGGTTTTACAGAACAAATAATTTCCCTGATTATAGCCCAGGAGATAAACATGGCAAGAGGTGATAATTATTCAAGTCTTCATAGTTCATAAAGAGAAGAGCAATTCTTCGCTTCCAACCTTTTTAGAACTCTATCTTCTTCAACTTTTATCTTTCCAGGTGGTTACTGTTTATTCATAATTATAACCATTATTCACAGTTTACTCTCTTGCCCTGTGAGTACCTGTGATTTTGGCAACTACAGTCAGTTCTCTTTGGGCAATTATGCTCGCAGGTGTTTTTCTCCTGTACATATTTTCTTGTACCTGCTAATAAATACCCTCTACTTCTAGAGACTGTATTCCCATCCTCTACCCTCAAATTATGGCATGGTAACTTGCATCGAGAAAGTGTTCACTGCATGCTTATTAGGCAAATAAATATAAGGAACATACCAGAATCAAAATCAGAAGTTCATCCTTTTAAAAGGTACTTGTGTTGGTTAACATAAAAAGTTGATGTCCATACTGTGTTTGAGTGAATGCAGTCTAGGATAGTAGAAACAAGTGCTTTGAAATATACCAATCTTGGTTTAAATCTGTATTTTATACCGATAAACTCTATTAATGTAAATTGTTAGCCTTTCTGAATTTGAGCTTTCTTATCTGTAAAGTGAGATTAATGGAGATAACTTCTGAGAGTTGTCCTAGAATAATGAAAATGTCAGTATTTGTAGAAAGCCCAGAACAAGTGACTTCTGAGAAGTGGTTCAACTTTCGTTACTGTGTCTTCTATCCTAATCACTTCTGTATTTTCCCCAAAGAAATTTGAAGAAAAGCTATGTGCTATCCAGAGGGATTTCCATCAAAAATCTGATCTTTTTAGTATGACACTTCAACTCAATGAACCATTGCATTAATGAAGCAATATGTATTGCACAGTCTGTATCCTATATTTGGTTTTAATTTTAGAAAATTATATCATAATTAAAATAAATGTTACTCCAAATTACTCCTGATTGTTGTTCAGGATAGGCTATTTTTTTTTTTTGCTTTTCTGAGAAACAAATTATTTGTTTGCTGATGACATAACTGCCTTTCCTACTTTTCTTCAAGCATTATAAAAATATACGCGGTAAGAACAATGACAATAACAACAGACATACTAATGTGGAAGGGGGAACTCTCACAGTCCTCACCCTGACATAAAGATCTACAGGCTACTAAAGACAGCCAAGAGAGGAAGAATTAGTTTCTCTAAGACATGAGCCATTTGATTATCAAATACAAAGCGGTCGTCTCTGAAGTTATATACACACAAGCAACAAAAATGGATTCAACAGATTTTATATATACATGTATACACATACATACACATATATACATATACATACACACACATACACACACACACACACACACACACACACACACACACATATATATATAGTGTTGAAGGGAGAAAAGGGAAGGTGAAGTGATGTCATTATATTTTACTTAAATTTTTTAAAAGAAAGAGAAAAGAATGGAGAGAAGTGATGATACCAAACCTAGTTGACATAGGATAATCCCTACTTGTTTTATGTTCAATGATAAGAGGAAAAGCATTGACTTCAGAAATTAAAAACCAATGTATTAGCCGGTAATCAATCTCTAGAGGTAATACTTGAGACTCTTATTCCTTGTCTCTTCCTGAAGCTACACTTACTGGTGTTACTCTTGAATTAGTGGTTTGCATTTTGTTCCAATGGATTTTCTTACAAACAGACTGGTGTTTCCAATGCTTTCTCAACACTTTACTGCTTAAGACCATGCAGGGGCTTTGACTTTACCTTTGAAGGACAGGCATCTTACCACACTGCATCATTTCAGTGGCAGACAGTTTGCCATGCTGCATATTTTTTTTATATAAACACAAATGATGCAATGATGCTAGTTTTAAGCAGGCATATTCTTACAGAACTAACTGCCCTTTGCAGCCATGTGGCCTCTCGTTACACTGGCAGTAGAAACCCTTATACACACACACACACACACACACACACACACACACACACAGAGAGAGAGAGAGAGAGAGAGAGAGAGAGAGAGAGAGAAATAAAAATGTCTTTTTCCATTGTGCAATCCATATCCTGGTTTTTTTTTTTTTTTTTTTTTTTTGGTTTTTCGAGACAGGGTTTCTCTGTGTAGCTTTGCGCCTCTCCTGGAACTCACTTGGTAGCCCAGGCTGGCCTCGAACTCACAGAGATCCGCCTGGCTCTGCCTCCCGAGTGCTGGGATTAAAGGCGTGCGCCACCACCGCCCGGCCATATCCTGTTTTTATATGTTAAATACTTACTCCTTTTCCTAAGAATCTTTTCCAGTGCTACATAAAGCCTCCTTGGAGCCTCTGTTTTTAATTAATTGACTTGTGAATTATTACACTACACAAAAATTAACAGCATAAATTTTAAGGCTGTCATAAGATTTTTATGTCTGATAGAACAAAGAATATTTGGGTTTTATTTCTTACAGAATATTTTGTAAATACTTTTTTCCCTGCTTTTAGAAATAAAGTCTCAAATAATTTTGTCTAATTTTATAGGAAATACTATTGGAATACTTATTAAAATGATCCAAAATACTTACATTAAATTGGGGGAATAAAATTATTCCATTTATTTATTACAGTGAGCTAAATCTCTGCTTTTTAGGTCTTTTAAATGTTTTAAAAAATTAAATTACTTCCTTCATACAGATTATCCATATATTTTATTAGATGAATTCTTCAATTTTAGTGTTTATTTATCTATTTACTAGTTTCAGTCTCAATTTTTATTTACTGAAAAATTAAACATACCAGTTAATACATTTAAATATGTATGTCTTGCAAATCGTTTAAACTTTTGTTTTCTCAAATACTATATTTTCTTTTCAATTTTCTTTCTTATTAATTACATTTATTCTTTGACAACTCTGTATGCATATAGGATACATAGAGATTAGTCTCTGTCACCTACCCTGTCCTATCTTCCTTCTACACCATCAGCAAACCGCTCCTCCCTAAAGTCCCTTTTACAAGTTCATGTCCTTTTATTTTGTTTTGTGATACATTGAGTTTAACCAGGCCATTGGAATGGAAGACCTGTAGAAGAGGATGTATGGCAAGAAGAGGGATGAATGACACAGAAAACATTTGGAAAAGTTATATGGAAATCTATTGTAGAAGCTGTTTTAAAGCACACACACACACACACACACACACACACACACACACACACACACACACCATACAGAGTTGCTCTATATTAGAAAATAGCAATGCTCATAGGACATACCATGGGGTAATAAATAAAAGTCTGTCTCAGGAACAGGTTAACTCTTTGGGAGTTGTCAGTAATGATGTCCAATAGAACAGCATACATGTATAGGGTATTGCCAATGCCCTTGGTTACCCTCTAGAACATGATAATAAGAGAACTGTAGACTGAATATATAATTTCCTTGAGCCATAGTACATAGATAAATCAGTCTGGTACTCCCTTGGATGCTTCATTCCTACTGGCTAGCTTTCATTTGCTGTGAACTCTGTGAGCTAAAATAATAACTGTCCCGGCAAGGCATTTCCACTGGTGAAATAATGGCACCAACAACACAGGAGTAACCAACCACTCTCTTAGTAGATTTAAAGCCCATTCTGAAAGAAAAAAGTTCATAAAAACCTGTGGCCCTAGATCATAGGACCTATGGAAGAATATACATTTTTCCTGCTAAACAGACATAGTATTAAATAGATACTTAATAACTAACATCATTATATCCATAATTCAGTGCATCTCTCAATCTTCATCAGTGGAGCTATTTTTTTTTCTCAGTAGATTGTGATTGACACAGAGACCCACAACTGGTCAGGATTCAGAGAATAAGACATTAGAAAATGTTCAACCCAAAACAAGACATTTCCATCACAAACTCTCTTTGCAAGGCTCAGGGATCACAGGAGATGAAGGAGCTAAAACATTTCAGTTGGTCACCGACTTTTAGAAAATTACATTTATGTTAGGTCTAGAACCCTATCTGTATCATCTTTATAATTTTAACGATAGATTTGGAGGAGTTATGTGGTAAGTACAGATTCATTTAAATTATATTACAGCATAATAACATGTAATAACAAATTACAGCATAATAGTTAACATTTGCTGCATGTTTTCTGTGTTTCAACGATGATCCTATTCATGTTGCATTACAGCTAATGCTTTCAACAAATCTATAAAGAGAATGTAGCCATTGTCATTCCCATCTTAATAAAATCTGAGAAATGAAATACACTAAGGTTAACATCCAAGATAACATCTTTAATAGTTGGGGAAGTCATGACTTTAAACAGACTAACTGCTTTCAGAACTATAATACATGCCTTAGTGTTTTGTTGTTTAATTCTGAGGATTGAACCTAGGATATCACACAGGCTGAACATTCACTGTAGCACAGATCCTCAGCTCCACCCATTGGAGCTAGGGTTGTTTAAGCAGGCTATTACTGTACCTCTCTAAGAAACTAATCAAATCACTTCACCATCTTAGGATTCTCTAGAGAAAAAGGTGCCGGGCCAGAGCTGTCAGGTAGCTATTTTCTCCAAACTGATTCCTTCCTGGAGGGAGGAGGAAGGCTCACAAGAGGAAGGAAACTTATTTCTTGCATATATTTGCCATTTTTCCTGATTATCTTATTTCAGAATTCTATTTTATTCTAAGTAACCTTTTACCAAAGAGGCAGATTGCCTCCCATTGTGAACATTTTCCTGTGGCCCACAGCATAAAAGAACACTTTATTACAGTGTTTCTACTGAAGACCATTAGAGGCTATTTTCTTAGGCTTTTGTGTGTGTGTGTGTGTGTGTGTGTGTGTGTGTGTGTGTGTGTGTGTGTGTGTGTGTGTTTTAAAGTTCTATGAATGAAAGTGGCCAGAAAGAAGCAGCACCTTGAAACTGAACCTTCCTCATAGCTGATTAGGACTTTGATGATTGGGGAGTTTGGGATGTTTCAAGTTTAGAGCCAAATTATCTCTGGTCATCTTTAGCCTTCTTCTTCTTCTCCGTAACCTGACCTAACACCTTTATGACCATTGAGTAAATCATTTAGAAAGTACAAACAAGGCACCGGTTTTCCAAGTAACCAACCAAAAAGCCAAGAATATTGCCAGACAGCATCTGAGGTCTCTGACAGGGTTTCTCTGCTTTGCTTCAACTTACCTACTTAATGTTTCCACTGAGGTATTTTAAAGGTGCCTTGATTTAAGGTTCTGTTCTTTTCCTAAAAACTTTCATCAAACTGTTACCACATGAAATTTGAGGTGACTTAAATATGTGTTCCTGGGCATGGACAATTATATTTGGCCCCAGAATGAACCATCTCTGATCCTTTTTGAAGTGAGAGTTGTGTTTATGCAAACTTTGTTGGTGTGTGATCCTAATTAGTCTTAACAATAAAAAAAAAAACAGAGTCAGATATTGAGGGTGAAAGCTGAAAGATCAGAGAAGCAGAGCAGCCAGCCACCTGAGACTTCTTACCTTTATGAAATCTCATACCAAATGGGTGATCCTGTCTCTAAGAATCCTCAGACTGAATGGGCAGGCTGAGATCCTGTCTCCACCCATCTTACATTCCTGTCTCCACCTCCTGAGTGCTGGGATTAAAGGCATGTGCCACTACCGCCAGACCTCTATTGTTAGTTAGTGGCTGGCTCCATCCTCTGATCTCCAGACAAGCTTTATTTGTCAGAACACAAACAATATATCATACAACACTTGGTTGCTTCAATATTTTATCCACACATACAAGGGATGAGACTTTATACACATGTATAGGGGATGATCAACAAACAATATTGATAACATATGATATGAATAGGATTTCTTTAATGATATTACTGACATGTGCCTATCAGTGGAAAACTTAATGTGTTTTATTCAAATTATTTTTTCAGCATAATAAATATCCTCTTGGATATGACCTCTTAATTCTTCTCAACTCTGACCACTAAAAAAAAATGTATTCTCTGGATTGATTTTTTTTTAAGGATCTAATTAGTTTGAGGCTAATTCATGGTAAGAGTATATTTCCCTGTAAGGATTGTTTTTAAGTAATATAGAGCTTTGTTATGATTTTTCACTTTACATTCAGGATTGAGGAGAAAAACTCAATATCACACTATACTTAAATATAATAGTTTGGGCTATTTGCTATGATATGAACTGGCTAATATTTTTATCAAACAGCTCATTTGTGTCTTACAAAGTACACCTTCATAGTTTATTTTCTTATATACTAGAAATGGTGAAGCCACCGTAAACTTTATTTTGAAACTGTGATGAATACCATAGATTCAACAAATGATCTTGCTTTATCTGAGAGGCCAGCACTGATCCTCACCTACAAGTGGAGGTGAGACGAATGCTCAGTTCCATGTACATCTATAGCAAAATCGTCACAAGACTCCTATACTTGCAAATAAAACTACAACAAGCTCACCCAGAACCTATGGAGTTATATGGGACAAGCTTTTGTCTGTCTCTCCAGTGTTTCAAAGAATGATCTCCAAAGCAGGAGTAGTAATGGTAGCATGAAATACTAGATGTTGCTAAAAATTAACTCTCTGGTCCCATCAGATTCACTTAAGCAGAAACTTTGGAAGCTGGTCTTCTCACCCCCAATCTAGGTTTGAATCAGTACTTCAAAATGACTTTGACATCCTATATGGTCCAAACCATTCCTCTACTCAATAACTAAGCCCATTTTCACTATGAGCACAATTCCTACCTTGTTCAACACCAACATGCTCAGACTTTTTTTTCCAGTCATTAGGGATAAGTCCTGACTGATTTGAATCAGTCTTCTATATTTACCTCTGCCAGTGGTTGGTCTGGAAGAGAACTATTTTATCACCTTATACTACTTACTCCTTGCTCCCTGCATTAATCTAGATATATGATCCCTAGAATGGCAGCTGGGAAATTCTAGCTTAATAGGGAAGGTGAGAGAAAAATGCAGAAGCCTCAGCTTGTGTGGTAGATAGTCTAGAGCCCCTAGATAAGTCATATTATCCTGTGGTTTATGCCACATCTAGCCAGGTGTGAAAGTTTGATATTTCAACAGACACCACACCAGCTACTGTGTCTTAGAAAGGGATTACCAGATTAGATATCTTCAGCTCATAAATAACTATGAGGAGTGCAACCGTCAAGATGTAAGATTAATTTTAACATCTAGTTGCCAGTTCTTTGCAATTATGCCTCAGATACAAGCTGTGGGAACTTAGGCAAGGCAGGCAGTAAATTTGTGTTGGTCTTAAGGGAATGGAGAAGAGCCAGGTCAATCTGGTAAGTGGATATAATGTACGTACAACTCTCCACTGGGGTGAATGGGTTGACGGACGCCTTTGGGCAAGGGAACAAATGAACTGACATACCGAGGGGTGGGTAATTGGTAAGTGCCAGTGAAGAATTGGGATTTTAAAAGAGAATGGATAGTAATGGAAGATTTTTAAACAGGAAGTAACATATATGATATGGGGAAAACCTCACGGTAGTACTGAGGGATTGGAAAAGATAAATTTTAGTGTTTTAATTTATACTAATTAAATAGTGTTTTGGAGAGCAATTAATACCATCTGTTCAGTGCTTGGCTAGGGAGACTCAGGAGAACCTGCAGAGAGCCATATGCATGAAGTTTATCCCATAAACACTGCAAATATGCACAGCTGGACAAATAGGAGAAACACTCAGAGGAGTCTTAACTAGGCACGAGGCTTCTCTATTCTTCCCTGGGTGTGGTCACATTCTTTCTCAGTAGGAAAAACGTTGCACCTTCCATGAGATGTCTTCTCTACAGAAGGTTATCAGAGGGTAGCCACAAAGACATTCTCTACTTAGCAACCAGGAAAATCTCATCTTTTCATCATAAAAGGGATGTCCATTATAAATCATTGCATGGAGCACTCTTCCTGTACAGCCATCTTGCCATTTAGAGAACACTTTGGAAGCCAAGCCAAGAGTCCAATCTTAAAACTAGAACCTTCTAAAGGAGGCAGTCTGAGCCTGCTGTGTTAACTCATTTCTGAGAAATGATTACCTTCTGAGAAGGTAAAAATAGTCATGAATATTCTTATTTCATATATATTTAGCTGATAAAACTATATCACATGTGTTCTTTAATGATTTCAGGTTGATAGTAACTGGAATCTGTAGCTATAAAACTCTGAGTGTACTTGATTTCCTCTGATATTATTATAATTGAATTATAACCTGTGCAGTAAGATAAGAAATCATGAAGCTACAAGACTTTTCATATCTCTCTCAGATACCAGGAAAACAATAAACCATGAAACAAGATCCCAGACTTAGTAAATGATAATCACCTTGTCCCAAGCTAATGGGAGCTACTTTTAAAAGTTATCTGGCATCCATGTAAAGAGTTAATGCTTTCGGCATTTTCATGGGTTTTTTTCTATATATAGAGGCTGATGAAAATAAAATATTAATCTGAGGAGTGCATTTGATTGTTAGAACTTGAAAAGACAATGTTAAAGAATGGAGTTGGTAAATTACGAAAGCCAGTAATATAAGCACATTGCCATTATACATATACTATAAACACATTTAGAATTTTTTATGTAAAACCACAGTATTGATTTACACTGAAAGCTGAGAGGTGATGGAGTATGAATGCTTCAGTTTTAAGTTGGAAAATTTTCTGTTTCCCTGTGTATCTTGTAGGAATAAGAAATACATCTAACAAACAGAATAGATGTTGATAGATGGCTGCAAAATTAGACTGTTTGCCATCAGGGATACTTTATCTAATCACTTCTTACTTTTTGGTTAAGATCATGCATCCTTCTATGTCTGACATATGGATATAAAACAAGAATATGCCTTCTATAATTCCTAGCAAGACCCAGAGCCTTTAGATTAAAGGTTCATCAAGTCAAAATGTTGTTTCTTCATATTCAGTGGAAGGAAAGGCTTTTGCAATGAGAATTATGCATAAATGGCAATTTACCATCTCTTGGTTGACTTTTTAGTTGTGTGATATAATGGTACATTCTGAACAAAAAAACAGTTAATGTATTTTTATGCACTGGATTGCAAAAATATCCCAAAGGGGCCGGGCGGTGGTGGCGCACGCCTTTAATCCCAGCACTCGGGAGGCAGAGCCAGGCGGATCTCTGTGAGTTCGAGGCCAGCCTGGACTACCAAGTGAGTTCCAGGAAAGGCGCAAAGCTACACAGAGAAACCCTGTCTCGAAAAACCAAAAAAAAAAAAAAAAAAAAAAAAAAAAAATATCCCAAAGGGGCTCTCAGGACCTCAACTAAATGATGCATCTCAAACACTAGTTGTGTTGCTAGAATCAGTAGTCCAGTTGAGATAATGTATGCACCGTGGTCCACTTTATAGCTTCTCATGAGGTAAATAAAAGACACAGTTTTGCTGTCCTGTCACTTTCTTAGGCAACCTAGTCAGTATTTTTATGTGTGTGTGTGGGGAGGGGGGGAACTTTGCCTAAGCTTACCTTCTGCAATGTGGTTGAGAAAAATAGATTACCCATAAAGTAAAAATTACCATGATGAACAGGTTCCTCTACCGTCTTTATGGGAGGCTGCACACAGCTAGGGAAAGCAGGTGAGATATAGGCAAGCTATAGTTGCCAAGCACTGTGGTAGTCAGTAGCTGTCTTTATATGTTTCTGTCTTCAAGCCATCACCTTTAGTCTATAGCATAACTTGCCTCTTTGTGCTGCTTTCAATCTTGGTCAGAAAAGGACTTATTTGTGGTGGATAGTTGTTGGTACACAGACTCATACTGTTTAAAGTATTAAGAGTAAAGAACTATGACTTCCTGATCATAGATTGTACATCAATATCACCCACTGTTCCCCCAACAAGACTCAGAGAAAAACATGGAATAGGCAGAAAGAAGGCCAAGACCTGGAGCATGGGAAGAGTGATGTGGAGTGCTGTATTCTGGACATGACATGACTGCTGTACACATGAACCCACAGTAGATACCGTTTCCCACATAAGATCAGGTCAGTTAAACACTTCAGCATCCATGGGCTATGGGGTTACCAAAGCCCCACTCCTAGCTGAGTAGCTGTTGGCATTTGATGGCTGCTGGGTAAAGAGAATCATTATTCTTTGGTAGGTTGTTAGTGTTGGGTAGGATGTTCTGGCCTTAGTGGATGTTTCCATACTCATTATTAGCATTTTTAGCATTAATTTGACTCAGTGCATCAAACAAGAAAGAAACAGTTGATGTGCCATGTTTTGCCACTGATGAAAACTGGACCTCAAATGGGTGAAGTAGAAATCTCAGGTAGCATAGCTTCCTGTGGGAAAACCCTCAGCAGCAGGTCATAGTATATTCTGGTCTACAATTGAAGCTTTTGCTTTGGTTTTTGGTTTTTTTTTTTTAAACATTTTTTTTAAAGATTTACTTCTTTATTATATACACAGTGTTCTGTCTGCATGCCAGAAGAGGGCTTCAGATCACATTATAGATGGATGTGAGCCACCCTGTGGTTGCTGGGAATTGAACTCAGGACCTCTGGAAGAGCAGGCAGGGCTCTTAAACTCTGAGCCATCTCTCCAGCCCCTTTTGTTCACTCTGGCCATTGAGTACAGGCATATACTTTTATTTCATAAAAAATAAGTGTGAGGGGCTGGAGTGATGCTCCATGATTGAGTGTGTACTACTCTTGCAGAGGATCTGTGTTGGTTCTCAGCATCAATGCTAGGTGGTTCACAACTGCCTGTAACTTTAGTTCCAAGGGATATGACAATTTCTTCTAGCACCCATGGGCACCTGCTCATGTGCACATATCTGCAATACATGTCTAGTTAAAAGTAAAGTAAAATCTGATAAATACAAATAAAAGATGAAAACCAAAATTAAGCTTCAGAATATCAGAGGAAATGGAAAATTATAAGTCTCAGTAGAGGCATTACTACTTTGGGCTCATGTCAGATAAAGACATTTTTGTTAGTAGCAAATTGAGCATACTTCTATGCTCTGTTTCACTTCTCTCTCTTTTATTGCATGGTTATTCACTAGATATTCATCTTTGAGACTACTCATTGCCCTAACTCTGTTTTATGACCATTTTACAATTACCTGGAGTGTACTCAGAAATGCTATAGGAAGAATCCTGCTTCCTTTTTAATTCATTCAAAACTAAGCTCTGAACAATGGATCTTTTCCCTGTTTGTCATCTCTGATTTTCAATTGAAATAATTTCCTTAGAACTCAAAATACCCAGTGTCTTCTGTGATTGTCAAATAATGTCCATTAAAATACATCCAACTATGCATGCCAATGGAATGAGGCAATAAAGAGAGTGTGAAGCACCTAATCCAACTATCGAGGATGTTAGTCCTTTGATAAGCAGTGTAACCACCTGTGTCCAGATTAAAGATGAATATACAATGGGTTGGAAATAATAGTTGTAGAGTCTGAGTTTCTGGATAACAGTGATCAAGCTTGATGTGTGTGGCTCATCCATACTTTGATTCCTATTGCCTTGGGCCCTTGCAGAGCCTGGGTATTTTCCTGAATACTATCTGTTTGCACAGACCCGATACTTTGGGAGAATGGGAGTCATGTGATGATTCGATATGCACAAAATTCATTAAGCACTGAAAATTATTTTACCTCAAGGGCCTCACCCTTATTTGAGAAGCAGAAATTCCCAGTATGAAATGAGATGGATCACTGTGTATGGGTAGCGTGGTAAGAGCTTATGGACCTTTGGGGAAGAAGCAAGTGTTGCTGATTCTTGACCTGTGACATTCCTTAGGCTGTGTACAGGCTAGTGACACACTAATTGGAAGAATATGGGTTGATTCATAAGCTTAGCAGTCACTTTATGCTAAACACTTCTATGGGAATTTAGCCTAATTCTATCCCCCAATGGACAAATAATTTCAAATTTGAATAGAGATCCCCAAAACTTAACAGGATGTCCATTTATTATTAGGGGAACTCAAGATTAAGATGCCCTGTGATAGTCTCAGTTAACAACAGAATAGCTAAAGAAACATTCTGAGAAGAATTTTCCTTTTCAAATTGCTTTTGGAAGAAATAGGGATTCACACCAGCTTTAGAACACAGATTGTCAGTTTCATTGAATATTTTAAACAATATCTTTTTTAGTCCTGGTTAACAGAAACTTTGTCACCAAAGACTGGCTTTGTGTCAGGACTGATCTTCTGAATGGAAACATGCTGGGTGGCTCCCACAGGCTCAGTTCTGTCCTTATCTGCTTTATCTGAAACATTTGAAGCTTCTTTACACTTTGAAGCTCTGATAGATGGAATATTCATTGTGTTTCAAGAATATCACTGACTTTGAAAATTATTTACAGAGACGTGTCAAAATCTGATAGAACCATAAGCATATCCAAAGTAAAAAGATTTTCCTTGAGACCCTCTTGTATCTTACTATTTATCAAGTTACAAAAAAAAATAAGCAAATATCACATAAATATGATTGTCCTTTCTTGAGCATGTTATTTGCATCATGAATTTTCTTGGGTAGATTGGTTAGAGTGTTATTAACAATGAACACTTGTTTTTATTTGTTAATGTTTATTATTTGTTATCGCTTTCTTTACTGAGACGGTCTCATTTTTCCCTGGATGTGTTTGAACTCATGATCTGTGTATCCTCTGAGGCTGGCCTAAACTTGCACCAGTCCTCTTGCTTTTGTTTTCCAAGTGCCAGGGCCACAGGCAATCCCATTCAGATCCTCTTTCTTCTTTATTTTCTTGTGTATGTGTATGGTGTGTGTGTGTGTGTGTGTGTGTGTGTGTGTGTGTGTGTGTGTGTGTGTGTGTGTGTGTGTACCTGTCTGCAGAGGAGGTTGATGTAGAATCTTCTTCCATTTCTTCCTACCTTCCTTTTGAGGCAGGGTTTATCAGTCAAATCCAGAGCTCTCTGAAATGGATAGTCTCAATAGCCAGCTTACTTCAGGGAAAATTGTCCCCATGTTCTGATGCTAGAATTACAGAGCAGATACCATTCTTTCTCACTAACTTGGGGTCTGGTGATCCAAACTCCAGTACTTGCTTGTGCAATAAGCACTTTTAGTATTGGACCATCCCTAAGCCCTCCTTTTCCTTTATTTTATTCATTTACAGGACTGAAGATCAAATCCACAACCCCTTGCATGCCAGTGGCATGCCAGTTAATTATAGCCTTAGTCTAACATATTTTAATTGTTTGTTTTCATCAAGAATTTCTGGTAGTTCCAAATTCGAACTAATCTATGGAGTGAGACATACATCCCAGGATGAAGCAGTCTATAAATTCTCAAAGTAGTCTTTCTTCCTTTAGCTTTTACATGGCTTATTAAATACAAATAATATACAGTTAAAATTTGAATTTTGAAAGTTACAGTTAATAAAATTAGATACCTCTGTATATTCATGAAATCATTTTATCCACAAAGTGAGTGAACTAGTCATTGTCCCCAAACCAAGCTATTTGGCAACTATTCTTGATCTCAGTTCTCCATGGTTACCATATCTAGATAACCACTGATTTTTTTTTTTTAGTCATTGAAGAATACTTTGCTTTTTCTAAATTTTTATATAACTGAATATTAGCTTTTGCTGAATGCAATCATTTTGAGATGACATTATGTTGCTGCCTGGGTCAGTAGTTCTTCCTTTGCTTGCTCAGCTTCCTTCCTCAGTGTGAGAATGCCACATTCCTTTCATCTGCCAACCTATGCATGAGCATTTGAACTTTCCTCAACAGTTGTATTCTATGCAAAAGCAGCTGCAGATATTTGTACGTAAGTCATTGCAGAGGCATATGCTCAGATCTCATGGAGAAATAACATGAGTGGAATGGATAGACTGCATGGTGTTTAAATTTACAAGAAACTGCCAGATCATGTTCAGAAGTCCTATCCAGACCAAGATGGCAAAATAAGAGGCCTCCCCAATATGAAAGGCCCATCCCGTTTTGCACAGCATATGATTTCAATTGATTAATTAATTAAAATATTTTAAACATTATAAAAATATTGTAAATAAATCAACAAAATCAACCAGACTCAAAGACTCCACAACTCAACAGACTTCTTCTATAGAGTTAGAGTAGACATAGCAACGGAAACTATGGTGATTCACCCTGTAGTTCCTGTTTTCACTATCAAGTATGGTTTAATGCACTGATTAGCACTGAAAATCCATGACATCTTGTGGGCCACAAGAATATATTATAGAGATTCAGCTGTGTATTAAAGCTATACTTTGACCGGCCAAGGGTTTGTCAAAAGGCAAGCCATTTATTATGGAATATTTGGTGTTACCCTGTTTTTAAATATTTCAGCTGTCTTATGCTATGAAATTCTTGTGTGCCCAAATACTATAGACTGTTTGGCAAGCAGCTAAGCTCAGACCTGCTTCACTTCTAGGTAACTAACTCCCCCACTGAGCCTAGGAGACAAGCAGGCTCCTACCTGTATGTATAGCTTTGTTTCTTGTGCAAATGAAGCTCAGACCATCCCCTTTCCTTGGGTCTAGGGTCGTGGCAAAGAGATTGACTGAGGATAATAGGGCTTTGTGCATAACCAGGTGCAGTAAGGACTGGAGCAGAATTACAGAGGCAGACACAGAACCTCATGGCCAGAGAGAAGAGAGGAAGAGAGAGGTTCTGTAGAGGGTAAAGCAGATCTCAGGTAGAGTTTTCTGAGAGCCAGGAGTAAGGAGCTAGGAAGGTGAGATGGGGGATGAAGGGACAGAGAACACAGATCAGGACAAAAGCATAGGAGCTTACTAAAACTATGAGGACAGGAAAGCTGGGCACAGAGAAGAGCTGAATGTGAGGACAGAGGTGAAGCTGTGTTGATAGAATGTTATCATAGAGGAGTAAAGTGAATGGACAGAAGAATTCAGTGTGCTTAGATTCCTTTGATATCCCTCAGATTAGTATCCTTAGCTGCTTGTAGCATTTGTTCTGGTGTTCTGGACCCTGATAGAAATCTCCTCAAGGCAGGCACTTGGGGGGAATTTGCTAATGACACAGTTAGAAACAGACAGTTAGCTTTATATCTTCCTTCTTAACTTATATTCAGTTCCTGAATTCAGCCTTTCCTTATCTCCTAGCATTTAGTCTTTGTTATTCTCTCTTCTACATGTTTTATTGTACCCATGTGTATACATGTTGACCTATATGCATATATTATTGGCTAGATTCCACATATGAGGAAGGACAAGGTCTTCTTGACTATTTTTAATGCCTGTACCAGGCTGTCTCTCCTATAATCTTCAATTTCCTCTAAACACTTTGTAGAAATAAAAATAAATTCTAAAAAATGGTTAAATAACTCAAAACAGGGGAAAATATTTAAGTGAATGAGAATACTAATTATAAAATTTGATCAGAATAACTGTATTAGCTATACTATAGCTCTGTAATACAGTTTGAGGTTAGATACTATAATGCCTCCAGAAGTGATCTTAGTCCTTAAAATTGCTTTTGCTATCTGTGGTCTTTTGTGGTTCCAAGTGAATTCTTGTTTTGTTTTTTTTCTAAACCTGTTAACTATGACATTTGCTAGGCATTGCATTAAATCTATAATTAATTTTGGTAGTATAGCCATGCTCACAATGTTGATTCTGCAAACCCAGGAGCACAGAGTGTCTCCAGTATCTTCTGTGGTTTTCTTCTTCAATATCTCCAAGTTTTCATTGAAAGATCTTTCACTTCTTTGATAGTTTATTTCTAAATATTGAAAGTTATTAAATTCTTTTAAATGGAATTGTTTTCCTAATTTCTTTCTGAGAGTACACTTTTGGTATAACTAAAGCCTAGTGATTTTTTTTTTAGATTGATTGCCATTCATGTTGTTTAAGTTCAAGTGTTTGCTAGTAGACTATTGGCTTTTTAGTGAAGAATCACATCAAATGCAAATAGGTATAGTTTGACTTCTTTTTCTATTTTTATTCCCTTTATGTACTTCTTTTTAATCTAAATGCTGTGGCTGAGACTTTGAGCATTATTATTAAATAAGAAAGGAGAGAGTGAATATTTTTGTCTCATTTTTGATTTTAGGGGTTTCAGTTTCTCTCCTAGAAATGTAATGAATTGATTGTATGGTGTTTAAATTTACAAGAAACTTCTAGATCATGCTATTTAATATTGCTTAAAAGTCTTATCCAGATCAACAAGGCAAAGAAATAAAAGGCTTTTCCAATAGGAAAGGGTCATCCCTGTTTGCACACCACATCATTTTATACAGAGAGAAACAGATTTTACATAGCACTGTTAGGAATGTTAATTTCAGATTCAGTAATGTTACAGGCCATAAAATCAATATAATGACTTAAGTCTGAATTCTCAGAACTTGCATAAATAGCTGTGCATGGTAGCATATGCCTTTCCTCCCAGCTGTGGGGAAGTGGAGGCTAGAGACTAACCTTGATAAATCCATGAGCTCCAGTTTTGATGAGAGACCTTGCCATGAAATATAAGGCAGAAAGCAATAGATGATGATTGACATGGAATTTGGTGTCTGTGCATGTATGTAGGTGCATACCCACATAAACACATGTGTACACACAAACAGAAAAAGAGCTATGCTCGAAACACTTCATTATTTGTTTTATTGATTAGTTTTATACACTGTGGTGAGGGTGGTGTATGTTTACTTGTATGTGTGTGCACCTGTGAACACGAAAGCCAGAGTGTGATTCGAATTCAGGTCCTCATGCTTGCATACAGGTGCTCCTACCCACAAAGCCATCTTTGATTCCATCCAAACACTTTGTAGAAATAAAAATAATTCTAAAAAATGGTTAAATAACTTGAAACTGAGGAAAAATATTAAAAGGAATGAGAATACTAATTATCCAAATTTGATCAGCATGTTGCTCACATATATCAAATTATGACAACATATCACATAAGTGAATAAACATGTCAATTAATAAAAGGATAACTCCAAGTAAATGAGTAAAGAGCAAATAGAACACGAAGGTGGGAAAGGGAGATTTAGACTTAGTATATTGTGTTAGTCATTTTGTTCCTGGAACAATTTATCTGACATAAACAAGTTAAAGGAGCAAAAATTAAGACAGGAGGCTTGAGAGGTTCCAGTTTATGACTTACTGGCTCTGTTCTAAGGCTGCTGGCAAGGAAGAAGTATCATTGTGGATAGACACAGCAGAGGACATGATACTCACCGCAGTGAGGAAGCAGAGACCAAGAGAGGAGGGATCAGAGGCAACACATACCCTTCAAAGACAGGCCTCCACTGGCCCTCATCCTCCAGCTAGGCACCACTCTCATTTAATTCTCTGAAATAGGCTACCATAGAAGGACCACAGGCAGTCCCATTTATGAGTAGGGAAAACTGAGGGTTAGAAGAAGGAGCGATTCATGATGGCCCACATTTCTAGTATAGAAGAGAGAAAACTATTAGCTCTGTACTTTTTATTTCAGACTTGTTCAAGAAATATGACCAAAGAGAAATGTCATTATGTTGTACAATAAAGGCAGACTTTATACACAGATGTTTTGAGGAGAAAAATTACTCATTCAGTCATTTTGGCTTGTTCAAACAAATAAAAAAATTAGTGAATGCTCACCATAGCAATTATTTTCATTGATACTGATTTTGTCTTATCACACATTTCAGTTTTACATTAAAGAAAAGGGTGCTTTTACATAAAATTTAGGTTTATATAGTTTAGATGACTTTTTCTTTCCACCGCTAAAGACAAAGACACCTGGAAAAGAAAATCACATTTGTTAAAAATTACTTGTTCAAAGTCATAAATTGTGTTTTTTAAATCATGATTTTATGTCCTATAACCCTTTTACAAGTTAACTCAAAGTAAGCACTCCTTGATTTATCTCTCTTCAAATAAATATATACATCTTGAAAGTTAATTTTTAAATTAAAACCATGACTCATAGTTCCTTTAAAACTATGTAAAGTCAAAGTAACTTTGACAGGTTAGTTTAAAATATAATGAAAAATTGCAATATTCCGTGATTCATATAAATGAAGAGTTAGGATTTAAGCCCAGATAATTCAATTCTAGAACCTGTTATCCTAACCATTATGCCTTACAAAGTCAGGCACCCATTTGTTCCAATTTGCTACCACCAAAGATTATTCATGAAAAGTTTTCCTTCTAGGTCAAAGTATTAGACATTTTATAAGCACTTCAGCCCAAGATCACACAGTATTATTGCAGTTGTAATTGGGAAGTGATGAATATTTTAGAGAATGATTTTGCAAAGGATGATATTTTCATTACTGACTATTTTCACAGTCTAAGATCCACTTCAGGTTCCCAAGAGATCACCCTTTATTATTAGCCTGCAGAGAAAGCTTCATATCAGTAAGTAGAATATAGCCAAGTGTTACAGATGTAATTAGAAAGTGCTTAAGAGTTCCCAAAACTGGGTAGATTATACTTTTATTCTTTGGAATATAAAATAGGGAGCTTCCGTTCCCATCAGTGTAATGGACGCCACCAACATTTATTTTTTTCATGGCTTGAGTAGAAGAATAGACAGGCTACACAAAACTTCCCATCCATCCACGTAGTTTCTTTGCTATAATGACACACTCATTTTTATATTTTATCAAGTGTCTTAGTTACTTTTCTATTGGGATGATGAGACACTATAACCAAGGCAACTTATAGAAGAAAGAGTTTATTTGGGACTTACAGCTTCAGGGGGTTAGTTAGAGTCCATACCCATCATGATGGGGCATATGGCAGCAGGCTGGCAGGCATAGGACTGGAGCAGTAGTGGAGAGCTTGCATCTTGAAACATGAACAGGAGGCATAGAGTTAATGGAATGGTGTGGGTTTTTGAAATCTCATAGTCTTTCCCCAGTGACATACCTCCTCCAACTAAGCTAAACCCCTCAATTTTTCTCAAATAGTTCTACCAATTGGGGATCAAGTATTCAAACATATAAGCCTATGGGAGTCATTCTCCTTAAAACCACCACACAAGTCATTCAGCAGTAAATGGAAACAGTGAAAAACTCAAATTCTCTTACTGATCCATTATAAATGTCTTTTGATTGTCTCACCATATATTCTTACAATGTGCTGTTCATTTTTAATCACATCCTGCAGGAATTAAGGCTCTCTGAAGAATGTCAGAATCTTATTAAAAGCTTCATATTTCCTATAACAATGCTATGAAAAATTCAGATGTTATTATGATATGCCTACAACTTCTCTTTGATTCCAGCTCATGAATAAATGTCCTAAAAAATTTCACCATTTAGAGGTAACAGTTTCAGCAAAGTATGAAAGCATTATAAAATGCATTATCTTATGTAAGAGAAAAATTGAACACTCAAAGAGAAAGTCAAGGGCAAATCCCTTTGGTTTATTGGAAATTAAGTAGAACAAATTATCTGTGTATCTATCAATTCACCTTTATTAGTCAATCAACCAATTTATCTATCATCTGTCTTTTAGAATATTACTTTCTATAATATATTATCAATAATCTATTTTATATCTTTTTGTAATTTATCAACCAATCACCTAGCATTTATTTGTGTGTAGTCAGAGCTTTTTTGTGTCCTGGCCAGCCGGCAGTTGAGACAAATTTCTCCCACTCATGTTGCCCAAGTAAACACACAGAGGCTTATATTAATTATAACTGCATGGCCATGGCTCAAGCCTTTTGCTAGCTAGCTCTTATATCTTAAATTAGCCCATAACTATTAATCTATGTATAGCCACATGTTCTGTGGCTTTACCTGAATCCCATTACATGTTGCTCCTTGGGCAGCTCACTGGTGTTCTCCCCTACCTTCTTCCTGTCTCTCCTTTTGAATTTCCCTCCTGCCTCTAAGCTGCCTTGCCATAGGCCAAATGGCTTTATTTATCAACCAATCAGAGCAACACATATTTGCAGCATACAGAAAGACACCCCCCCATCATTTGTTTATCTATTTCACCCATATATTTATCTATGACTTTATTTGTCATCTATGAGTTTTGTTTCTATAATCTATCAAACATCAACTTATTAATCTATATTATCTATCATTTATCACCTATCATCTCTTATTCTTCTATCATATATAAATCATCTATCATCTCTCTATCCATCTCTATCTATCTATCTATCTATCTATCTATCTATCTATTATCTATCTAATGTATCAACTATCAGTCTAACTATTTTATAATTCTAGAAATTAAATACATTTACATGTATAAAGTTGCATAAATATAAATTTCATGAGAATTAACAATTTCATTCAGTACCAACATTAATATTTCTAAGTTGAGCAAGTCATGCAGATATAACCTTATTAGAATCCTAAAATGTTGCTCCTAACTGCTCTGCCATGAAGAAAAGTAGGTTTTTGCTTATGCACATATGTGTATAGGTCATGTGGTGAGAAGCTGGTGACTGTGCTCTCAACTTGTGAAAGTGATGATCACTGGATGGGGAACGGAACTGAAGACTATTGTAGTGTTCCCCCATGCCCATAATCTGAGTTATTTTCATTGAGCATTTGTTTTGTCTAACTAGTAAGTAAATGTGGACTGACTGTGAACTGCTTTGCAATCATTATATTTTAACACTTGGCCCCTTCTTTTCCCTACGCTCTTCTAACAATATTCTTGAATGATCCTTTCATTTATGTTAGGAAGAAATTATGATATTTTCCAAAATTCTAGATATTGGTTCTGGTTTAATTTACTTACATCCCCATGATATGATTGCCCATCCAGATTTGACTGTTCATTTCTATTGTCATTTTCTAGATGCTCTCATTCCCACACTTCTGTCAATTCCCTCTAAAGTTCATAGCTCTCCAAACATGAATTCATAAATTTTCAGGACAGACAAGCACATTTTCATTGACACTCAGTCTTCCAGGCCTTCAATTGTACCACTTCCCCTCACTTCCTCTGTGCCCAAACCAGAATCCATCAGTCACCACCATAGTCTTTCTCTTGGCATAGACTGCTTTCTCTTTCTTGTCTGTCTTCATTACACTCACAGAAGAATCCAGCACACGTTATATCCAATTTCTCCAATCTTCTAACCAACTCATTACAAAGTCTTTCTGATGAAAAACATACAATTTCAATTATCTCTACTTAAATTGATCATCATAATGTTCAAATAGACAACACCACTTCCAAGCAATATTTCACTCCCCTAGTCGACCCCTCCCCTTACATGCACATACTTTCTTGACAATGATGTCCCGTCTGTACTCTATTTAACTGCCACTCATCAGGATATACTGAATCATGTTTTATTGAAGAAGGAAATGATCACAAAAGAGTATCTAGTATTTTTATGCATCTGATATTCTACTGCTAAAGAGTAGAGTATAGTTTTAGGTTTTTATGCAAGGCCAATCCTTCTGTTTTTTCCCTGGAGCCATAGTATCTCTGGCCAACAAGTTTAGCCCATTCCCTGCAAGAAACAATACTCTCTTGAATATAAATACCCTTTATTTGATTGTTTGAGTCACCATACCTATGGTACTATCTTTCATTCAAAATAAGATGGGAAGGAGAGATGACTCAGTGGTTAAGAGCATGAAATATTTTTCCCCAGAGGATCTAGATTTGACTCCTAACACTCACATGGTGGCTCATAACCATCTTAGTTCTAGTTCCATGGGATCTGACACCCTCTTCTAGCCTCTGTGGGTGCTGCATGCATGTGGTAGACAAAACAATAATACACATAAATTAAAAGTAAACAAGAGAAAAACAGTAAGTATCTGTATGCTTCCTCCTCCATTTTCTTTATTCACATCATTAGAGGAAAATACCCTCAGTGGGTTATCTACCCTAGTAGTAAGTTTAGGTCATTATATATTTGAAATATAAAATGTTTAAATCACATTTGATTATGATTGTTGGATATTATGATTCGAATTCTCCATTGTTGTAGCCCTCATAGTGCCTTAGGATGATGAAGTGACTATGGGCATTTCAGAGTCTCAATAAAGTGAACTGAGCTGGGGATGTATTTAATTTGCCTTGGGTGGCTTGTTGGATACTGTGGTTTGCAGAGACTTCTTTGCATATTTAGCTCTAAAGAATCCAGGTATAAGAATGACCTCTAGGGAACTATACTAAAGTAAGAACTGTACAGAAGGTAGAAAGCATTTCATCCAACAGAGACTTTATTAGTGATGCACCCTGCCCCCCAGAGCCCTTCTCCTTTCCAGTGCTGATGGCACCTTTGTCCTACAGCCAACAGAGAGCTTGCCAATGCTGAGTATTCCTCACCCTGCTTTGAGGTGCATCTACCATCTGTGCTAACCTCCAGGGACGACCTAGTTAGGCTTAACAAAATGTGATGCTTTTATTTCTGTCCTCTTCTTTCTTATGACCTCATCACCAGATTCACAAGGTCTCTCACTGTGTGCTTGATCTAGGGATCTACTGCAGGAGAATTACCTATAACACTCTGACACTAGAGATAGCCTGGTATAGTGGCAGGTCTGTTGATGCAGGTTATCTAGACATTGGGAAGGGACAGATATTCTATAAAATATGACCTCCAATGGTATTTCCACAGGAACCACAGCCATATAAAGTAACTTGGGGAGGAAGAATATGCTTAATGATAAGCAGGGGGACTTAGGGGTTTAGATATGATGGTTTTTTCTGTTCTTTTCAACACAAGGTAAGCTCTGCTGTGTTTCCTAATATTTTGTCTGAGCCTCCTTTTCAGTATGAAGCACTAATTTCCTCTGGTCATCTGTTATAGTGGTACACTGTCCAAATAATCTTATAAAAATATTTGATTAAAAAAATCATGTTAAAATCATTATGTTTTTCTTATGACCCCTTGGAGATACTAAGATATCTGTTAAGATGTAAATTCTGTGGCTTATGATACAGTTCCTTCTATGTTCATGCTGGAAAATAAATATCATTTTTTTACTTATGAATAATTCATATGTAGGAAAATGTGAAAAGGAGAGAACATACTTATATTTCCATATGAAATAGCCTCATAGACTCCTTATTTGAAAGTCATAGCATCCAACTCAAACTTCTATAGAATCTGGATATTTATGGCTTTAACTATAGAGACAACTGCTTGTTTATGTAATAAATCTTTCAAAAACATGAGGAAATGAAAGAAAGTTTCTCCCCCCCCCCCCCCGATTAAATTTAGGATTTGTCTTTGACTAGAGACAGATGGCTGTGGCTACTGACTATTATCTGTTTTGGAAAGGTGACTTAATGGTGTTGGAATGAAAAATTGCTGCCTTTATCCTCCTTACATCAACCCCTGATTTTAGACTGTTTTGGGACTCAGTTCACTGCACAATAGAAAGCTTTATTGAGCAAGAAATACCAACAGTGCTGGATCTGATAGAGATTGTCTCTGGTGTTCCCAGGTGCCTTTTTCAGATGTTTCTCACATCTGCAGTGTGCCTACCTGCATGCCTGGCTTCACATGCTGGTACTGGAAGCTTTCCTTGCTGCCCAAAAGGCAAATCTTTGAAAGGAAATTTAATAGAGAGGGAGATAGGAGAAGAAAGGAAGAAGGAACAGCAGAGGTCAGCCAGGCTAGCCAATCAGTGAGCCTGGAGAAAAGAGAGCTCCTCTCTAAAGATAAGGTGGAAGGCCATCCAAGAGGATACACAACAAACTCTGCACTCCATACACCCACATGGCATGTCCACCCGACACACATGTCCACATACACTACACTACAGGAAAAAAAAAAAGAGAATGCACTCAAGTATCCTGGATATGGAAACAAAGTCTATTTATAGAACTCTTCATTAAAGATGGCAGAGTTTTTCAGGAATTGTCTGTTCTCTGACTACAGAAGCCAGCATTATGAGGTGGCATGGCAGAGGCTCCCGTGATAATGCCAGTAAAGAACATTACAAGACAAACCTCAGTGTGCAGCTCTGTTTGTCCTCCCTCTACCGGAAAAGCATGTTTGTTCTTCATTAAAATGAGCTCAAGGCCTTTCTGAGCTTGATATGTAGAGTGCAGGGATCTTGCTCTTTCTTCTATAGAGTGTGGGAAAACACTGACAGATACTGTGGCTGCTGTTAGGTTGGCTACTTGATATGTAGGTTTGAGTTCCTTAGTCAGTCCTTTTCCACTGGCAAGCCTTTATCCAGGTGTAAGTACGAAGTCAGCAAGAGAACACAGTGATTATTAGGAAGGGGGACAGATCCCTGTCTCTTCAGGATCCATAGCTACACACGTTCTTTGTTCCATAATCACCCAGGACTCTTGATCACAAATTTAGAAATGGGCATACACTTCTATGCCCTTCCTTAAGAATTTCATGTAGCCAGAAGATTTCCTGTGTCCTGGCCGGCCAGTGACAGGGACAAATCTCTCCCACTCATGTTCCCCAAGTAAATACACAGAGGCTAATATTAATTACAAACTTTATGGCCATCAGCTCAGGCTTATTACTGACTAGCTCTTACACTTAAATTAACCCATAATTCTTATCTATGTTTAGCCATGTGGCTTGGTACCTTTTCTCAGTTACACCTTGTCATCTTGCTTCCTTGGTGTCTGGCAGGCGACACCTGACTCAGCCCTTCCTCTTCCCAGAATTCTCCTCATCTGCTTGTCCCACCTATACTTCCTGCCTGGCTACTGGCCAATCAGTGTTTTATTTATCAACTAATCAGAGCAATACATATTCACAGCATACAGAATGCCATCCCACAACACTTCCCCTTTTCTGTCTAGTCAAAAAGGAAGGTTTTAACTTTAACATAGTAAAATTACATATAACAAAACAGTTATCAAGCAAGAATTATAGTTACAATTACTTTGGCATACCAATGTGGGACTCTCAAATTTCTATAAGGCCTAAAAGAGTTTAAAAAGAGCTTCTAAACACACAATAACAGAGCCAAAAACAGTTTTCTACTTCATGTCTCTTGGGGGTCGAGATATAGAGATGCCAAGGCACAGAGACACCATGTTACATTCACGAGAATGAGACAAGCACTTAGGGAGACACAACTTTGAGGCAACTTACCTATAGGTGACTTATATTATTTATATAAATATGCTTTTGGTAATTTAGTTTTATGTGAGTGTGTGTGATTATGCGTGTGTGTATGTATACATGCGGGGAGTTTAGGTGTGTGTGTGTATAAGCATGCACACATGTAATACTTGTACACGTGGAGCCCAGAAGTCAGACTCTGATGTCATTCCTCAGGAGCCATTTACTTTGTTTATTGAGACAGGCCCTCTCATTGGCCTAAAACATGACAAGAGGTAAGTACCAGGGAGCTCAGGTGTCACAGCTCTGTGTTTCTCTAGCACTGAGATTTACAAAAGCATCTCTCAACCCAGCTTTTAAAGTTGTTCCTAGGGAGCAAATCAAGTCTTCATATTTGTATGGCAAGCTCTTTATCAATCTGAGCCATTTCCCCAGCCCAACTCTCTCACTTCCTTTGAAACAGAAAATGTTCTTTTTATGGCAAATGCTATCAGAGGTTTCATTTTTAAGGCTCTACATTGTGACCTGTGAGAGTGAGTGCTTCAGGTCTGTCTAGAAAAGCCAACATGGACATGAGAATCTCAGCATCAGGTTCATTGTTTTCCCCTCAAAACTGCATACGTTGTAAGTTCTGCTCCATTCTTTGAAAAAAAAGAAAAGACTAGTCTTTCCTTTACTTGTGTATATGGTCTTACATAGAAATCAAGTATAGAGCAAGGCTTCAGAGGAATAGTGTTAATTCAGAAGATTTTTTTAATTGAAATTATAAAAGAAAATATTGTTTGAGTTATTAAAGTAAATGTTGCCTTTTGTAATTCTAATGCCAACATTTTAGAATAAATGCTGTTTTTAATTGTTTCATTACATTCTACTGAATCAATCGAACTTTACATTTTTTTGAGCAAATATGAATACACATCAGAAGACATCAACATTCATTCCTATTTTAGAAGATTCTAGGTGATATGAAATAAGCAGAAAGAAAAATGTATATGAGACAACATAGAGCTGGCTAGTTTCTTTGGCTAGAAAATAGAGTCACTGCTAGAGAAGGACAAGCTAATCCCTAAGTGGCCCTTTAGTTGTGAGGCCTCAAGCTGCAAGCCTAGACAGGCCCCAGACAGCATCCTGACAAGAGTGTACCTTTGTTCTTAATGGCAATCAAGTGACAGAGTGTAGCTGGTTCAGTGAAATTCAAATCAACCAGAGAACAAGAGCTCTCTGCATAACATATGGGAATCAGTACTCATTTCATGCATGAAGGGAAGCAGCCTTTTCTTACAGCCAAGTTACTGTTGAAATATTTCTTCAACATGTAATATAGTTGCTTAGTTTTTAAGGATATTTTGCCAACCAAGGATATTAGACAAACCACTTACTTTCTTAATTGTCACAGAATAGGTTTTATGAGATAGGTAAAGTTTTCATTCTCATCCCTAAATCCATACCTTGATATACACTGGCTATTGCCTTAGACCCCAAGTACTGGGGTTGGAAATCAGCAAGATTTCAGAGTTTGGAGAAGGCCTGGGAAGGGAGACATCTGTGAGGGTGGTGGTTAACATGAGGAATATCCCCCATAGGCTCAGATATTTGAATATTTGTTTGCAGCCGTGATGCTGTTTTGGAAAGAGTAGGAGATGCATCCTTGTTGGAGGAGGTACATCACTTGTTGGTGGGCTTTGAGAGTTCACAGCTAACCCTAATTCTAGTTCACTTTCTCTCTCCACTTCATGTTTGCTGTTAAAGATGTGATCTCTCAGATTCCTGCTCCTGCCACTGTGCCTAGTGCCTAGTGCCTACTGCCTGCTGCCTGCTGCCATGCTTTCTTGCCATGATAAACTCTTATCAGTCTGGAACCATAAGCCCACAATATGCTCTTTTTCTATAAGTTTCCTTGGTCATCCTGTTTTATCAAAGCAACGGAAAAGTAACTAACACAGAAAGCGGCATGTTAGGGCTACTTGGAGAGAACTTTGCCAGTGTATTGATTGGGTTTTCCCCTTGCTACAAAGCCATGGGTGGATTATAAAACCAACAAATGTACAATGAAGTGACTCCTTAGCCTTTCTGTCCTTATTGCTCACAGCTCATGGAGTTCCGTGTCTTCTTCCTATACTTCATGCTAGAGTGCCTTTACACATCTAGAAATTTCCTTCCTGCTGCAGATAATTCTTTGTTTCTTTTTTTCTTTTAGAAAGCAACAAATAGAAATAGAAACTGAGACACATGGCTAAGATCGTCTGGCTATGGTATTTGTTTACTTGTTGTGGGGGGGGTGTCCAAATGCAAGTTTAATACTCCTCAAGGGAACTGAGGCCATAAAGGAAGAATGAAAGATGAGATAGAAGTCATTGTTTTCATGTCAATCATTGTTTTCCCAATGATTTTATTCTAAAAGATAGCAATTATTTCTCAAACATGCCTACTCCATCTTGATGTCTAGGTCCAAGTGGAGATAGGAAGTCAACTCCTACCTGGAATAGTAGTACTCAGGAGTCCAAAAGCTTTGAAGAGACAAGAAAAGATGTGGAAAAAGAAAACAGTTATTATCACTTTCTACCCTCCCTCAAAGACTCTGTTTTGTCAGGTCCTTGTCAGTGTATTGTGACTGTTCGGACACACAGTACTGACTATGCAAAATGGTAAATAGGATCACTATTTTGGATGCTCCCCCCAATTTATTAAAGTTGGAATTAGGGTTAGTGTGGACACTTTGTGACTTACTGTTGAGTAGGTCTACTTTATCAATGAGAAACAGAAGAACAGTACATGTCCTGACCAAAGTCCAGCTCCCCAAGTTTCTGCTTTATTGAATTATAGGTATGGGAACAAGATATATATGTAGGCAGCAGGGTATTTTTTTCTACCACCTACTCATTCAATTTAAAATTTCCTAGGTGTAAAACTTAGAAACCAACTTATTTCTCTTCTGTTTGATATCATTGAACCTAGCTGTTTTTTATTATTCTTTGGTCTTCAAGTCATATAAGATAAAAATTACTTATTTTTTACATGTTAAACACACACACACACACACACACACACACACACACACACACACACACACACACTGCATGAGTTTATTAAGTGATCAAAAACAGGGCTCTCTCTAGGAAGGGAGGTTTTTCTTCTAAAACCCAGAAATGGACATTCAGATTTTAGAATGAAGTTCAGGACAGGAGAAATGGCTTTAATCTTTTGATGCAAAAATGTCACAAGCTGTTTTTGTAAGAGTACAAAGTATTTGTGCACTTTGGACGAGCTATGCACTGTGATCAAAGAGGTAAGGTTGAGAACAGATGATCCACTTTGGCTATGGGGAGTCTATCTGAGCTCAAAGAAGCTAGAAATCCATCCTACACTCTTACTATGCTTCAGTTTAGATGATAGTTTCCAGCAAATTAACACTGATATCCCCTGGCTCAGTGTCTAGCAGGAAACCTCCTACAGATTTCAGGGATGACCTTGTAACAGGGAACACTCTATAAGCCTCCTGCATATTCAATGATTTGATACCCAACACAACATTGGCATAGCCACGATTATTAACTTACTTATTTAGTCCTGAGAAATTGAGAATTAAAAGGCTCAGAAACATACCTGAGTTGCCAGTATTGGTGGTGGGAGGCTTAGGTTCCAACCCAAGTGATCTGGCTGCAGAACCTGGGATTACACTAACAGTGTTGCCTACAAAATAGAAAGATGAATTTTACCTTTATATTGTTTAAGTAGCTTACTTTATTGTTATTGTGTGTGTGAGGGGGGAAACCCGTATTTTTTTTAAGAAAATGCTTGAGTAGGAGGTATTTCCATCTTCCATTTTTTCTTCCTATCTTTTGCCTTACCAGTCCCTCTTCATCATCGTTTCTTTGTCCTAGATATGTTATCTTGGGGCGGGGGAAGGTGATGTTTTTAAAGTGATGATGTTTTAGTACCATAGATGCAGACTCTGGTCTGGTTATAGTCCCCATTCCCTTTAGTTCAGAAATCCTTCTGAGAAGTTTAGTCCACCTTCCAGAGAAATGAAGGTGGAAACATGAACTGCTGTTCATTAGTGGACAGGGTGATTTTGAGTGCACAGGAATCGTGGGGACCTGGTGACAGATGGAAACGCCTCGGGCAGCAGTTGCCAGGCATATTTTTCTCTCTCCACACCTCCATCTGTCAGCACAAGTGTGTTACTATTTTGGGACCCAATTTATCCATTTACAGAGCAAATTTCAAGCTTGATCTTAAGGTTAAAATAAAATCTGTAACTCCCTGGACTCCCTTTTTCGCCATTGTCTCCCTTTTCTTCTCTACTAGAAAGAAAAATATTGAGATGGGAAAAGAATTATATACTTTAGGGGAAGCTGGGACTAGTCCAGGGTTGATGATAAAATATTAACATCTGGCATTACCATAAAATAATTAAAAGAAAGCTGAGGATGCCATGTGTTCTGCACATACATATTCAAGCAACCAGATGTATGCAAGGAACATGTCAATTTAAAATATATTATTGACTAATAATCCTTGTGTATAAAAGTCCAAAATCAAAATCAAAATGTCAGTTCTTATCACATCTATAATGTTATTAAAATTTGAATTTAGAAAGAATATTTTAAAATTTAGTTTTCCCCTCCCACTCTGACTGTTAAGAGTTCCACAAGAACACCAAGCTAAACAACCATAATGTATATGAAGAGGACCTAGTGCAGTCCCATGCAGGCTCTGTGATTGTCACATCAGTCTCTGTGAGCCCCTACGAGCTCTGCTTAGTTGAAAACATTTTTATCTTCACAACTGAATAATAATCATTGATTAGATTAACCATAGTTTTAGTTAAGTAAGAGGTAAAGAAATAAATGAATAAAATCATATTTTATTTGTGGTCTGGTAGTCTCTTAGGAGGGAGGTTTACTGTCAGATTAAATAAGAAAGGGAATTCTAAGGATTTAACACTATCTGTGCCACTCGAAGCAACAACAGCCAAGAAAGATTGTTTCATTTTTGCCTAAAATGTTCAAATTGTGCTTCCTTTTTGAATTGACAAATACACCGAAGTTTTGTCATGAATACAAAGAGCAGGGCTAGAGAAGTAGCTTGGAAGAAAAAGCATTTGCTGAGCAGGTGTGAGAATATGAGTTTAAAGCTTGACACCTATGCAAAAATCAGGCAGGCTTTGCTGTCCTCCTGTATTTCTGTGCTTAGGAGGCAGAAACTCCCCAGGGAATGCTGGCTAGCCAGACTAGCTGAATCAGGAAGCTCCAGGTTCAGTGAAAGCCTGCCTTAATGAAGAAAATGGCGGCAATCAAGACAACCAGCATCAAACTTTGACCTCCACATGTGGGCATACACATGCTTCTGCTCACACACGTGAACCTGAGCATTGTGAACATGCATACACACAAGCACCCACACACATTACTCATCCATGCTAAATAAATACAGACAGTAAAACTGACAGATGTAGACCTAAGGATAAGTCCATGCTGTTTTCCAGAAGGTGTTGATGTACAGAGTTAGTATGTTAATAGATTTCATCAATGGGGCCTTTCTAGAAAGTAGTTGTTCTCCAAAAATAATGCTTTTGTAACTCATTTTTGGTTACTTTTCACTAAAAGTCCCTCCTATAGTCTATGAATAGAGGTCTAATGCCCCTCTCCACAAGATTCTTCCAGATTGTTCCATGCTTCATAATCTTTACCTTCTAAATCTCATGAGGTCCAGTTGACCAATGGGGACTGTTGTTATAATAACATTGTGTTGGCTGAGCAAGAACACTCTGGAGTTAAGAGTAGACAAGAGGAAGAAAGCAAGACAGATTATGATGGTGATCTGTCAACTGGGAAAGGAGAGGAAGGTACAACATATACTTCCTGATAGTGGAGTCTCATATTGGATAGAAATGGTCAGACTTGAGAAGCCTTAATGTGTTATGTCATTGGCTAATAGTTCCAAAGCTGTGATGGTTGCAGAAGATGTGTACACTGACAGGTTCTTTCTTGAAGAGAGATGCTAAAGTTGTATCTCATGAATATCACATTTACAACTATTTACACTAATATTTGTGTCTCCCGTGTCTGAGGAATTCACCAGGTATGGTAGGTTAAAAAACTCGACTCCCCTCTGTACATGTACAAAACTTGCAAGTGTGTAAGTAGGAAGATATTCCCAACATGATTAAATTCAGAATGTAGTGAAAGTAAGATGATCATGAGTTACCTGTTCTGGAATCAAGCAAGAAAATGAATTCTCCCCTAGAAGCAACACAGCTCTGTTAATATCATAACTATAAATTTTCCAAACTGCAGGAACGTGAGACAACAATAAATATATTTTCAAAGCCTCTAAGTGCATTATAATAATACCATTTACAGGAACTCAGTATATCATATCTTGTCTCCTTTACTGACCTGTGTAGGTAGAAATGAAAAATTTACACATTTTTTTTCAACAAGCTATTTTAAGCTTTTATTTTGGCATCAGGCATTGTTGAAAACAATGAGTTTCTAACAGATTAAACAAAGTTTCTCCACTATGCAGCTACCATCTTACAGGGAGATTAACATATGACCTTTCTCTGAACAGATGCTCTTCAAATAACTTTTCAAATCTAGGGCATGCTCACCCACAACTTAGACAAAGATATTTGTTCAAATAACTTTGAAGAAAAGTACTCAAGTATGTGGCATGTTTTATTTTTCTGTACTAAACATCTCCATGAGATCCTGTGCTGGCTGTCTTCTCAACTGCTATGGTATGAATTTGATGTCTCTATTAAATCCCTAAATTGAGGCCTAATCTCCATTGTGGTGTTATCAGCAGGTAGGGCCTCTGGTAGAGAATTAGGAAATGGGGACAAAGTCTTCAAGAAGAGAAGTGGTGTCCTTGTAAAACAGGAGTCCCAGAGAATGACTTTCTGCTATTCAAGGATACAGGAATATGGACTAGGATACAGGAATATGAAGTATGGACCAGGAAGCAGGCTCTTACCAGATACTGATGCCTTTAATAGGGCTTCCCTTTGAGAACTGTAAGAAATGTATTTCTGTACCTTATTGTTGCTTGGAGTCTAATGGCTCCCTCGGGGGAGGGGGTGAGAAGGCATGGCATCAACAATACAGACTCTGGGAGTCTGTTGAAGGCAAATAGCAAACTCATTTATTCAATAACAGGAAAGGCCTTATATACCCTCCTCCCAGTGCCCAGTCTGTGTGGTTGTCCCTCATTGGCTGGGCGCGATCAGGAACTTTGACAGCAACTGTTGCTAGGTCCTCAGGCAGACTCCAGGTTGGCTCTTAAGGAGTACATTACGTGCATACCTTGGCAACTGGTCTGAGCCAATTTCCTCAACCCTATGGGCCTGTCCTATTATAACTTATAAACTGCCAGGTGTGGTGGTATTTTGTTCCCCAAAATATTGTGAACCCTAATAAATTTATCTGGGGTCAGAGAACAGACAGCCACTAGATACAAAGGCTAGAAAATGGTGGCACTCACACCTTTAATCCTAGCATTCCAGAGACAGAAATCCCTCTGGATCTCTGTGAGTTCAAGGCCACATTGGAAAGGCCAGGCATGGTGACACACACCTTTAATCCCAGAAAAACGAGACTTTAATCCCAGGGAGTGGTGGTAGAAAGCAGAAAGGTATATAAGGCATAAGGACCAGAAACTAGAAGCATTTGACTGGTTAAGCATTTGGCTGGTTAAGCTTTCAGGCTTTCTAGCAGCACAGTTCAGCTGAGAGCCATTTGAATATGAGGACTCAGAGGCTTCCAGTCTGAGGAAACAAGACCAGCTGAGGATCCGGCAAGGTGAGGTAGCTGTGGCTTGTTCTGGCTCTCTGATCTTCCAGTGTTCACACCAATAACTGGCCTCAGGTTTGATTTCATTAGTAAGAACTTTTAAGATTCATGCTACAGCCAGGTTCTAGCATTTTGTTCTGTCAGCAAAATGTGAACTGTCAGGGACCAAACATGGACCATGGAAAAGTACTAGCTAGGCCAGAGAACAAGCCCCTGCCCTAAACCAGATGCCCCCAAAGATAAAGAACAGGTCAGGCAAGTCAGGTAGCATAGCAACAGAACAATGGGCCCTGACCAGTGACCTTACCACCTAGCAGCCTCACAATTTGCACATAGTCCTTCACTTGCACATCTCCCTTCACCTGCACTTCGGGCAGGGCACGTCATGCACCCCTTCCCTCCTTCCTGTCCCTTCCCCCTCCCATGCTATATAAGCCTTGCTGAAGAGAATAAAATTTGCAGCTTGATCAGAACACTGTCTTGCTGTCTTCCTTTTGTGTCTTCTCGTCCCTTTCATTCTCTCCCGCAGGTGGGTCACCCCCGTTGACACCCCGCTGGCCAGGGCCGTGAAGTAAGACGCAAATGAAACTATTCATCAGCAAATTTGTCTTGTAGCTTTAACATTTGCCATCTAGAATAAATTTTTAAAAAAAAGTCTTTTTCACTATTTCTTTTCTCAACCAGACATATGTTCAGTATGCGTATGACTCATTGGATCTCTTCAGTAGTTTTGAATAATGCACCCTAACTTTAGTTTTGTGAATGACAGTTAAACTGTATGCAATCTGTGTTACCCTGACTCCATGAGACTTCAATAATCCAAATTTAAAGATTTATTCAAATAGAAAATGCACAAAAATTTAATTTTAATGTAAAATTTTAGCACCAAACTTGACTTTGGAAGAAATTCATTTCTGTCACACACAATATGAAGTTGGCAGCTGAACTTTCCTAAACTGCAGCATGGTTTTCACACTTTTCTGGCCATCCATGTCCAGAGGCTGTTTGGTGGTTTCTTAACGTCCTTTCCATAATACGGCAACTAGGACTTGAAATGTTGCTGCATGCATTGGGTCCTTCCATTGTTGATTTCTTTGACTTGACCTCAATAAAGCTGAGGTGAAAGTATACAGCTTATCCCCATTGAGTTCATAGAACAACACAGCTGGTGGAGGATTGTGTGTAGGTGTGTGAAGGTTGGAAGTTGTATCCTGATGTCTCACCCCTTGGATTATAAAATGTCTCTATCATTTTATTTTTTTTTTCAGTCCACCAGTGCAGTATAATTAGAGAGTTCAGAAAAATTATATTAGTTGTCACCTAATGGCTTTTATCCATCCATTCATGTCCTACCATCTTCTGAAGGCTAATTTGAAGCAACTCTTTCTTTTGCTTGTCTGGGTTTGAGAGTGAGTTTTTCCATGTAGCTAAGGCTGGCTTTGAACTCACTGTCGCCCTCTCTCCTGAGCACTTGGACTACAGGTGTGCACCTTCAGACCAAGAATGAAAATACAGTTTTTAAAAGTAGAGTATCTTGATTACTTTAGCTCTATAGTAGAGCTTGAAGTCAGGGATCGTGATGCCTCCAGAGGTTGTTTTATTGTACAGGATTCTTTTGGCTATCCTGAGTTTTTTGTTTTTCCATATGAAGTTGAGTATTATTCTTTCCAGGTCTGTGAAGAATTGTGTTGGTATTTTGATGGGGAGTGCATTGAATCTGTAGATTGCTTTTGGTAAAATTGCCATTTTTACTATGTTAGTCCTGCCTATCCATGAGCATGGGAGATCTTTCCATTTTCTGATATCTTCAATTTCTTTTTTCAGGGACTTAAAGTTCTTGTCATATAGGTCCTTCACTTGCTTGGTTAGTGTTACCCCAAGGTATTTTATGTCATTTGTGGCTATTGTAAAGGGTGATATATCTCTGATTTCCTTCTCAGCCTCTTTGTCAATTGTATATAGGAGGGCTACCAATTTTTTTGAGTTGATCTTGTATCCTGCTAAAAACCAACATGTGGACCAATGGAATCGAATAGAAGACCCTGACATTAATCTGCACACCTATGAACATATAATTTTTGACAAAGAAGCCAAAAGTGTACAATGGAAAAAAGAAAGCATCTTCAACAAATGGTGCTGGCATAACTGGATATCAACATGTAGAAGGCTGCAAATAGATCCATATCTATCACCGTGCACAAAACGTAAGTCCAAATGGATCAAGGACCTCAACATAAATCCAGCTACTCTGAACCTGCTAGAAGAGAAAGTAGGAAGTAGTCTTGAATGCATTGGCATAGGAGATCACTTCCTAAATAGAACACCAGTAGCACAGACACTGAGAGAAACAATCAATCAATGGGACCTCTTGAAATTGAGAAACTTTTGTAGAGCAAAGGATACAGTCAACAAGGCAAAGCGACAGCCTACAGAATGGGAAAAGGTCTTCACCAACCCCACATCTGACAGAGGACTGATATCCAGAATATATAAGGAACTCAAGAAATTAGACATCAAAATGCCCAACAGTCCAATTAAGAAATGGGCTAAGGAACTAAACAGAGAATTCTCAACAGAGGAAACACAAATGGCTGAAAGACATTTAAGGAATTGCTCAACATCCCTAGTTATCAGGGAAATGCAAATCAAAACAACTCTGAGATACCACCTTACGCCTGTCAGAATGGCTAAGATCAAAAACACTGAAGACACCTTATGCTGGAGAGGATGTGGAGCTAGGGGAACTCTCCTCCACTGCTGGTGGGAATGCAAGCTTGTACAACCACTTTGGAAATCAATATGGCGCTTTCTTAGAAAATTGGGAATCAATCTCCCCCAAGATCCAGCTATAACACTCTTGGGCATATACCCAAGGAATGTTCAATCATACCACAAGAGCATTTGCTCAGCTATGTTCATATCAGCATTGTTTGTAATAGCCAGAACCTGGAAACAACCTAGATGCCCTTCAACTGAAGAATGGATAAATAAAATGTGGTACATATACACAATGGAATACTACTCAGCAGAGAAAAAAAATGACATCATGAGATTTGCAGGCAAATGGATGGATCTAGAAAAAATCATCCTGAGTGAGGTAACCCAGACTCAGAAAGACAAACATGGTATGTACTCACTCATAGGAGGATACTAGATGTGGAACAAGGATGACTAGACTGCTACTCACATCACCAGGGAGACTACCTGGAAAACAGGCCCCCAAGAAAGACACAGGGATTGCCCAATGACAGAGAAATGGAAGAGATCTACATGAACAGCCTGGACATGAGTGGGGGTAATGAAGGGCAAGGGTCGAGGCAAAGAGAGCTTGGGGGAGCAGGAGATCCCAGCTGGATCAACAACAGAGAGGGAGAACAAGGAATAGGAGACCATGGTAAATGAAGACCACATGAGAATAGGAAGAAGTGAAGTGCTAGAGAGGCCCACAGAAATCCACAAAGATACCCCCACAACAGACTGCTGGCAATGGTCGAGATACAGCCTGAACTGACCTACTCTGGTGATGGGATGGTGAAACAAACACCCTAATTGTCGTGCTAGAAACCCCATCCAATGACTGAGGGATCTGGATGCAGAGATTCATGGCTAGGCCCTGGAGGGATCTCTGGGAGTCCAATTAGCGAGAATGAGAAGGGTTTATATGAGCGAGAATTGTTGAGACCAAGGTTGAATAAAGCACAGGGACAAATAGCCAAATGAATGGAAACACATGAACTATGAACCAATGGCTGAGGGGTCCCCACTGGATCAGGCCCTCTGAATGGTGAGACAGTTGATTGGCTTGATCTGTTTGGGAGGCATCCAGGCAGTGAAATCGGGTCCTGTGCTCATTGCATGAGTTGGCTGTTTGAAACCTGGGGCTTTTGCAGGGTCGCTTGGCTCGGCCTGGGAGGAGGGGACTGGACCTGCCTGGACTGAGTCTACCAGGTTGATCTCAGTCCTCAGGGGAGGCTTTGCCCTGGAGGAGGTGAGAATGGGGGGAAGGGAAGGGGGGCGGGAGCGGGGAGAACAAGGGAATCCGTGGCTGATATGTAGAACTGAATTGTATTGTAAAATTATATATATATGACCTTAAAAAAAAAGTAGAGTATCTTTATGTAGCCTTGGCTGACCCTATTTGGCATGAGTTATCCCATGTTACCTTTTAAAAAAAATTATAGTGTTAAAGTTCTCATAGATTTTATCATTTTACATTTTTGTGTATTTATGTACGTATTTATGCATTGCTTTATTAGAGAGAGAAAATTGTGATGTAGCCCAGGCAGGCCTTGAATTTAGCTGGAGAGATGGCTCAGCAGTTGAGAGCACTTGCTGATCTCCCATAGGAACCTGATTCTGTTTCAAGCACACATATGGTGGTTCACAACTGTTCATAACAGTCCTCAAGGATCTGATGCCCTCTTCTGGCATCTGTGGGCATACATGGGATGCATAGCCATATATGCAGGCAAGATACACATTTGCAAACAAACATCATAATCTCAATTGTAGCCAAATAATTGTAGCTAGAGTTGGACAGTTGTCACACACACACACACACACACACACACACACACACACACACACACACACACACACACACACGGACATCCAAAGACAAGAGTAAGTGGCTTTCTACTACACAGTCAGCTGTTCTGTCACCACCAGAAAGGGAGACCTGTTACTATTGCCTCACTTTACCCTTTAACTTTCCACTTTTGGTGCCTTTGTTTTTTGAATGATTGCAGTGCTTTGTTCTAATTGTGTCAATCTTTTAAAAACTATAAATGAAAGGTGTGGTGGCTTATTGCACAGTAAGTAATGATAATGTTTTTTTCTTTGTGTGCAGTCTAAATTCCCATTTATACTATGTCTACATTATTATTATTTTGGTTATAGTAAGTTTGGGAGCAATTATTTACTATTTGTTATTTTTGCACAGTGCTGATCATAAATAGCATCTCTGTCATTCTTTTTTGACCCATTTCAATTGAAGGCAGAGCTAAGGTCATACTGCTATCGAATTTCACCTTAGCAATGTCATACCTAAATTTTCTAGGATAGGACCTTGTTAAAATTATTGGTCTGCTACGTACCAAGAAGGGTCTTGTTAAATAGACAAATGCAGCTATTAAATCATATTTCAAACTAAAGTATAGTTTGCTACACCAACATTTACTTAGTTCAAATTAAGAAGAAGTGAAATTTAGTTACTGTAAAAGAGCTAAGAAATCATCATTAGCATGAAGACACACCATTCACAGTTTTAACAAGTGCTATTTCTGTCCCACTATAAGGTCAGCTATCTGCTTGAGAATGCTAAGGACTGACAGAAGAAGAAAGGATTAGGCAATTAGTGACTGCAGACTCAAAGTGATTAAGTGACATAGAAGAAAAAAGCTCATGATGATTAAAATATATCAGATTAATTTGGACTTATTGCCTCTTTTAGCAGCATAATTCTGTCCTTATTTGGAGGGGAAAAATTCTCTTGAGTACAATGTGGTAATGAAGAATGTTAGTAGTATTGAAAAGTTTCTTAATTAGCCAGTATTTATCTAATTACTAATATCTACAAAACATTTGTAAGCACCACTATAAGTATTGAAAATTAGGAAAGTAAAAGGACACAGATTATTACAAAGTCTGTCTTAAAATGTTCCAGGGAACATTTATTCCAAGTGACAAAAGGCATGGATGTAATTGTCTCCATTTTTAAATGCCTGTAAAGCTAGAAGTCTAGAGAAACACATCCAAGATACTATCACTCATTCTAACCTTTCTAAATATAGAATTCCAATCGCTGTGGTTTTCAGCTAGAAACAACTTTAAAATGTCCATAGAGGATGCCGATGCCAGCACTGCCCTGCTCATGTGGCTGCTTTGATACAGCCAATGTTCTACTCCATACTTCATAGTTTTTAAAGAGAAATGATGGAACTAATAAATAAGAAAAGCACTGTCCTTTATTACCTAGCAGATCCAATGATAAAAGTAATGCCTATTTTTTTTTTAAAGAGGAAAATGTATCTCAGGTTACATAGAACTGAGATTCAAATTCCGTTCTTCAAGCAAAGCTCGGTCTTAATCATGATATATATATTTTTGATAATCTAATCTAACTATGAAGGCCATTCTTTCCCCTTCTGTACTCATAGAGTTGTTTACTCACAGACCCCTTGACTTTCTCACAACAATTCAAGATTTTGTCTGTTTCAGGGAACATTATAAAATCAGAATATTTAAACATGAGTTCTTATAAAAATCAATATATAAGTTTGAAGAAAACTGTAGATTATTGCTATATTGTAATTATACTTACACAGGATAATAATTATTTCTTCATATTAATTAGTAATTATCTGATAATTCCAATTACACATGTCTATACTTTATCTGTAAAAGTCTTCTAGGAATACATGTTAGAGATGTCATAAATATTATAATTCCTGCATAAAATAAACTCACTGTAGAATAATTTCCATTGTCATGGATTTTACTAAATAATTATTGTGGCTGATTGCATTCCAAAGATGACTTCCCTGAGAGGCAGCAGAATTGAAGGAAATGACACTGTTTAATTTTGCACAACCTAAATCTAGGAAGACTGGTCATCTTAGCCTCCTGCATCTTGGAACATTTGTTGATGTCACACTCACCTTCAGAAATCATGCTTCCAGAAAACCTGCTTTCAGAAATTAAGTCCCTTAAAGAAACTGTATATCTAGCTAAGTTCCCACAAACGTCTAGCAGATGCTGCTAGCAATATGAACTCTTCAAACATATTCAACCTCGTCTGGCTTTCAGATGATGACAGCTCCATCAGTGTCTGACTGAAACTTCACAAAAAGACCGCCAAACCACCTTGCTTAGTGCATCCAAAGGACAAAACCATGGCAGAAAATAATAAACTTTCATTTTGGTTAAGTTTAATTATGCTTTATTATGAAACAATGAATGACTAGGATAGCCAATAAGACATTGTATATGGTGTGTGTGTGTGTGTGTGTGTGTGTGTGTGTGTGTGTGTGTGTGTGTACCCTCTCTCTTCAAGAAGTATTTAATAAACTCAAGTATTTTGCACAATGCCAATTACATAAGAAGCTTGGCTTTCAAAGCAGCACCATGGAGAATGTTACTATTTGTATTTTCATTTAATAACTGTGGAAAACAGATATAGGGAAGCAATGTTACTTGATAAAATCTTGAGCAAAAATTAATTGATTAACTGCTAGGTCTACATAAGGATTTATATAATTTCTGTCTAGAATCAGGGATTCTAAGGTCTCAAGTTTGAGAAAAAAATATTGGAAAATTAATCTAGTCTTAGTTATAACCTTAACTTAATCACTTTACTATCTTACCCTAATCTTTATCACAACTACCCCATATTTCTAGAGTACACAGCTCTACATTCAATGCACCATAACTCATATACACACAGTGGAAATCTTTGCATTGTGTATTTTCATACACAAAATAATACTGACTGTGGATGATGATCAAAACAACCAATTGATTAGGATCATTTGCTTGATTAAAAAGATCTGTTTTCCTTTGTTGGTTGGCTTAATCATGACATAATAGATACATACAGAGCAGCCATCATAGTAGAAATTGAGACTATGATTGGCACTCTTAATCACTAATATTGATCGAGCAACATCTACTGATTAGAAGAATATTCTTGAATTCCTATATGTTAAAGAGACAAGTCATTTAGTACAGCTCCATGCTGGAGGGGACAGTTTTCTTCTTTATCAGGAAGAGTAACACCTTCTAGGCAGGAATACTCTTTTTCATAGACATAAATTTTGAGTCAGCACTGCCATATAAGGACCCTAATTATCTAATTCATCAAGAATCACATTTTATAGAAAAGGCAACATGGCTGTAAGTACATAACCTCGATTCATGCTAATTATGCCACAAGTTCAGGTCATCAGAAGAAAACATCCTGGTATCTTGATTGCATGGATCTTGATGGAGAATTGATGTACAACCTAGATATTATACCTTGTGAATACACAGTATCATTTTCCCCCCAGAATAAATAGATGCCCTCAAATAACACTGATCTTATAGTATTGCAACCTCAGTCTAGTGATGTCATGGTCAGAGAATGGAGAGGTAGAGACAGGAGTGCCCCCTAGTACCAACTGCCAATTTCCTCTCATCTCTAAGAACACTCTGCATCATTTTGTCAGGTGACATTGGAGTTGGGTCTTGCAGCCATTTCACTCGCATCAGCTGGCAAGATGTTGGATTACAGACTTTATATTAATCATGCTTCCTCCCATAGAATCAGAATCCATGAGTTGTAGACTCACCATGACATTACCACATAAGTAACCACTCCTACCATCACATACAGCAACTCCTTTTTGACAGAATTTTTACTTCCAGTAAATTCTAGAAACTTTGAAGTGTACAGTCTGGTGAATTCTAATGTCTAAGGGCAAACACACCCTCCATGGAACAACAATGATCCTTCTGAACAGCTATTTGTTGTGTCTGAGCTTGGTATCAGTGAGTTCAGTTGGAGAAACTGGTGTTTGGGATTTGGTCCCATTTGTGGTTGACCTTGCTGCACGTAACTCTGCATTGTACCATTTTACTTACAATTTTGGGGCTTATAATAACTTTTACTTATCACAAACAGTGTTCCTTCAAGCTCTGTGGTACTATTTACATACATTATAAAACATCAGGAGTTGCTACGTCTCTCCTGTTGATACTTGGATTCTTGCCACCATACATTTTACTTGTACCAATGTTATAAATTTCACAATGCATTCTATTTGCTTTCAAAATTAATTAATTTGTAGAGATTAAATAATATAATTTTCATTATAATCCTTCTATGTAGAGTCATATTCTTGTTGTTCTGTTTACTTTTTGTAAATTTTTGACACAAACCTAGACAAATCTGGGAAGAGGGAATCTCAATTAAGGAATTGTCTTCATCAGATTGTCCTGTGGGCGTGTCTGTGAGACATTGTCTTGTTTGTTAATTGATGCAGAAGGGCTCAGCTCACTGTGAGTGGTGCCGTTCCCTAGGCAGGTGACCCTGGGTTGTGTCATAAAGGTAGCTAGCTAGGCAAGCCACGGAGAGCAAGCCAGTACGCAGCATTCCTCTGCGGTCTCTTCTTCAGTTTCTGCATTGATTTCCTGTCACAGGCTCTTGCCTTGGCTTCCCATGATGACAGACCATGATACGGGAACAAATAAATCAAATCCTTTCCTCTCCAAGTTGATTTTCTTCAGTGGTCCATCACAAGAAAAGAACACAAGCTAGGACAACTACCTAGTAACATTTTATTTTATTTTCCTTTTAAGTTATTCTTCTCTCATATATATTACATCATGACAGCAGTTTTCCCTCCCTCCTCCCCTCGGGTTCTCTGCTCCACCTCCCCTTTTCCCAGATCCAACCGCACTCTTTATTCCCTCAGAAAAGAGCAAGCCTCCCAGGGACATCAACCAAATACAGCACAACAAGCTACAGTAAGACTAGGCATATATTCTCACATCAAGGCTGGATGAGGCAACCCAGTATGAGGAAAAGGGTCCCAAAGGCAGGCAAAAGAGTCACAGACAGCCCCACTCCAGGTTCTTTACAGGTTTTAAATTACAGATCTATGGATAATGAGTTTTATTTTTTGCCATAGAACACTTATTTTACCTTAATTTTTCCTTTTCTCCCATTCTATATTCTTCTGCTCTCCCTCCCTCCCCCTTTCTCTCCCTCTTTCTTCAGGCCATTACAGGCCTAAGTATGGCTGATTGATTTTTGATTTAATGTTTGTTTTCTTCATCAGAGTTGTGTTTAGAGTACCTAAAGTAAAATAAATGTAAAATTTCAACATCTTCATTCAGAAAAAATTTGAGGGTCAATTTCATCTTCTCTATATTTTTTTCTCCTATAACCAAATACATAAATTCTACCATTTGAAGAACTGCTCTGAGCGTTGAAACTGATTGGGTGGCTTTATACCTTCTGCTGTGGTTGTGGGACTGGTAAACTCAGTGGACACAGACTAAGTGCACACATGGAATTAATGTTTCTGGAGGTCTGTATGGAATTTGAGATCTCTTCTTTAGGGATGCCTTACACAGTTCCTTCTCTTATCAGTTTCTGGAAATATCATGAATGACTATGGTTTTGTTTCTCATTAGGAATTTCCTCTGCCATGAGGAGTTCTTTATCAACTTCTCTAAAGAATGGAGGTACAAAGGTCCAACCACATTTTCATGATTTTGGACAACTCTGAAGCCCTGTCCCATCTCCATAGTTCTGCACAGAGCTGTTTAATCCCCTACTTTCAGTAATGAGGCATGTCAGTTTCTACATGTGTCATCTGAGGGCAACTCCCAGTTCTTCTCTCAGAGTCTGCATACAGCTCTTGTCTTAGAGTCTGTTTCCTGGAACTCATGCTAAGAGACAGGGCCTGGTGACGTTGGAGCTGCTGGGTGTTGTCAGAACGCACGCCTCGAGTGCTTAGCTGTTTGTCATGATAAGCAGATAGAGATGGAGTTTCATTTTCTATCGTCCATGGTCAAGCAGGCCGTGCTGCATACATCTGAGATGAGTGGAAAAGAAAACAACCTTCATTTGTGCCAACTTGGAATACAGAGGTCATTAATAATCAGGGATAATTATCACACCACACTTGTTTGCCAGCGAAGAAGTGTGGAAAAAATAATCTCGAATTGTTGGTGAAGAAAATGCAAATGCAGATTCCAACACCTACTGAGACTTTCTAACATAGAAACAGCAGAAAATAAGCTGCTATTTTAGATTTTAATCCATATGTTGGGCAAACTAAGGAAAAATTGTGAAGTAGTAAGTTTAATGTGTAACAAGGATAAAAGTCAGAATGTTGGAAGAGGCTAAATTCAATAAGCTTTGGCTGGATGTTCACATTCTCATCTTTGTCAGACTTATTGGTTTTAGCTGTTCCTGTTGGTGCACTCATGAAGCTCTAGCCTCTTCACTGGTCTCATATAAGGAATATCTCCTTTGAGGCAATAAGCTGCTGGCCATTGGGCATGGCCCACTGCTCTAGTAGTGTGGATTGCTCAAAGTGGGATATGTGCGCTTGTGCCAATAACTTGCTCCCATTTTGCTCACTACCTTGTTGGTTTATCATTAGCAGGCATTTCTTCATGGCTCTTCCCTCTGGTGGCCATATTCACAGCTCTGACTAGGATTTTGCAGCTTTCTGTCTCTAAAAGTTGGATAAAAGAACTGAACAAGATGGAAACCAAACAAGCAGGTAGGTCACAGGACATAGTCCCACTGAAGGACTTATGTGAGGTTTTGGGTTTTCATAGCACTGTAGAAACAAGGAATGACCACAAGAACCACCAAAAATGCCCAGTGTGTAACATTAATCTTTGCTGAAAATATATGGCCATTAAATACATTCATCCTGTTAAGATGACATGACACATTGTTAAATGATGACATAAACACTGGAAATGATAATGGCTGTGCAGGAGATGGGCAGAACTGAAGCCCATTTGGTGAAATAAATAATCCAGGTATTAGTAACCCTATACCAGACTTAGGAAAAAGTGTGACTATTGGGTATTTAAAATGGTTCAATTCTATGTCCTCATACAAATCCCACAGATTCACTTTACATTTCCAACATAAACTCTGTGGTTGACTATTAAATTTGTGACCTTGTTGATAGATACATTGTAATTGCACTAAGTGCGAAAATGATTACAGATGATAAGAGAATTTGAATTTTATAATCCATGTATTCATGATGAGATCTAATCTCTTCTTTTAGATAATGTGTAAATTTTGTTTGTAAGATTAGACTTGAAGACACTCAGGTTCTAAGTGGAACCAACTTAAGTTGATAAATATTAATCAAAGACACTCTTGAAAGTAACTGTGACACATTACTGGGGTTATAAACAGAGTTCTGCTTGGATTGTATACTTCAAGATCATATAACTTTTCACTCCTTGTTTTTGTTTGTTCATTTTTATTAATATTCTTATTTTATTTTGTTTTTATTATTTCTTTTTAAGTTTTCCCTTTGTGGGATGCTACAAGAGTAAAGGACAGATATTGAGGGCCTGGGAAATGAGTGGGATTGGTGTACGTGATAAGAAATTCCAAAAGAATCAATAAAAAATTATTCTAAAAAAAAAAGAAAATACATTCTTTTCTCATACAATACATCCGGACCACAGTTTACCCTCCCTCCACTCCTCCTAGTCCCATCTCCCACACCTCCCCTCTCCCCCAAATCACTCCCGCTTGGTTTCCTCTTCATAAAAAAGCAGGCCTCCCAGAGACAACAGCCAAACAGGACAAAACAAGATACAATAAGACAAGGCAAAAGTCCTTCTGTCAAGACTGGACAAGGCAACCCAATAGAAAGGAAAGAGCTTCAAGACCAGTCCAAAGCATCAGAGAAACACCCATTCCCACTGTTAGGAGTCCCACAAAAACACCAAGCTAACAGCTCTAACATATATGTGGAGGACCTGGTGCAGACCCATGCAGGCCCCATGCTTGCTAATTCTTTGTGAGCCCGTAGGAGTCCCATTGAGTTGACTCAGTGGGCCATGTCCTCCTGGTGTCCTCCATCCCCTCTAACTCCTACAATCTTTTCCTCCCCCTCGTCTGTGGGTTCCCTGGTCTCTGAGGGGAGAGACCAGATGGAGACCCCCAATTTAGACTCTCTCTCTCTGCATAATGTCTGGTAATGGGTCTCTGTACCAGCTCCCATCTACTGCTGGAAGATACCTTATTGATGAAAATTGGACAAGGCACCAATCTATGACAATAGCAGAATATCATTAGGAACCATTTCATTGATTTTTTTTCCAGTTGTGTTCGGTTCTACCCTAGGTCTCTGGGCTACCCAGTCTCTGGTTTCTGGACCTCTAGGCAATGTAGAACATGGGATCCCTCTTGTAGCATGGGCCTCAAGTTAAATCAAATATTGGTTTGCCACCCCGACAAGTTCTGCACCATCATTGCCCCAGCATATCTTGCAGACAGGACAGATTGTAGGTGGAGCGTTTTGTAGCCGGGTTGGTGAGCAGCTTTCTTTTTCTGTAGCCTGCAGAGTACCTTCTCAGGTCAAAGAGACCAGAACTTAGGAGTGAAGACTCTATTACTATGGTGATATTTTGTTGTACTCTAATAAATCTTGCCTGAAGATCAGAGGACAGAGACAGCCACAAAGTTAAACATAGAGGCCAGGCAGTGGTGTCACACACCTTTAATCCTAGCACTCAGGAGGCAGAGGTAGAGATCCATCTGGATTTCTGTGAGTTCAAAGCCACACTGGGCTACACGAAATTAATTCAGTCTAAAATAGAAACTGAGACAGGTAGTGATGGCACACACCTTTAACCCCAGTACTTGGGAGTCACATGCCTTTAATCCTAGCATTTGAGATCTCATGCCTTTGCTATCAGTATTTGGGAAGCACACACACCATTAATCCCAGCACTAGGAAGGTGGAGACAGGAAATTATATGGCTGAGTGAAGAAAGGAACATAAGGCATGAGGAGATAGGAACTTGAGTGCCCTTTTTGGTTGAAGATGCAGAGGCATTCAGTCTGAGGATTTACGGAGACAGAATGGGCTGAGGAGTTGGTGAGGTGAGAAGTAGTTGTGGCTTGCTTCCTCTGATCTTTTAGCATTTACCCTACTTTCTGGCTTCGGATTTTATTATAAGACCATTTAGGATTCGTACAACACATCCTCACACAAGCTCAATCTCCCTATGTTCAGTGAGCTGTGTGGCAGTGAGCCCCATTATTTTCTTTACTCTTCATTTTTTCCAAGATATTAATTCCATAGAATTGTGTCTATCTGTCTGCCTGTCTCTCTGTTGGTCTAGTTCATTCCATTAATTAAAACCTTTGAAAAGCTTCTGTCATAGTATACAAAGTTCGATCTTTTTCAATAGTAAATCTATTGACGCAGGGTATGGGGTTAAGTTTTTAATGTGAGAGATGTGTCAGGGCATGACTTCATAGTGTAAGATGTTTGACATCTCTGACCTCAGGTACACTATGCCTTTACCATGTCTTTTCTTCCTCCAGAATATTATGTTAGTGAAGAAATTCACTCCTACACACACACACACACACACACACACACACACACACACACACACACATTTCCAACCTTTGAATGAGAAATTGCTCCACTTAGGTTTCTGATATTAATCTTTTTCCTCCTTTTGTAGCTATAATACAGTTGATCCTCACCACTAAATATAGGTCATTGCACAGAATTGGACTTAAACTCTCTCTCTCTCTCTCTCTCTCTCTCTCTCTCTCTCTCTCTCTCTCTCTCTCTCCCTCTCTCCCTCTCTCTCTCTCTCTCTCTCTCTCTCTCTCTCTCTCTCTCTCTCTCTCTCTCTCTGTATTTTCTTATACTCTGTCTTTATTATCCAGATCTCAAGCATACAGAACAATAATTCAGATATGTAGAACCACTACTGTGGGCATAATGTCACATGTGGAAACGAGGCCCTAAAGTGGTAATACTATCCAGTGAAGCCTTTTGGAGGTGACTAATGTTGTTAGTGACCTTATAAAAGATCATGGGAGGATCTTGTTTACTTTTGATGCAGGAGAACACACAAGTGGTATTATGTAAGGGGAATGATCCTCATTAGACACTGAATCTTCCTAGCTTCCAAAAATTTCAGAACTAAGCCCTGTTTATTAATTATCCAGTCTGAGTTGTTTGCTACAGAAGCTGAAATGGACCAATGTAATCATTGTGCATAAAATAAAGCTTTTCCGTGCCAATATGGATATTTATATGCCTCTTATATTGACAAGAGTTTCTTTTTATGTTTATTTAGTGTGTGTGTGTGTGTGTGTGTGTGTGTGTGTGTGTGTGCGCGCGCGCGCGCGCGTGTGTAAGTCCACACGTACATATGTGGAGGACAGAGGTACATTTGTGGGAATTTGTCCTCTCCTTTTACTCTGTCCCATGGATCAAACTTAGGTTGTCAGGTTTGGTGGCAAGCACCTTTACTTATTGAGCCTTTGAGCTAGCCTGAGACACAATTTTTGTGAGATATTTTATATTATGTCTATAGTATATCAGTTCATGTTATCTATCCTATGAACACTAATTGAATTAAAGAGTTAAGAGTGTTTGAATCACACATTCCATGAAACTATTGTTGATCAACCTCACTGGAGGAGACTAAGTGTCTCACTTCTTTGCAACGGAATATGTCAGGGAGAGATGATGCTTGTGGCTTCTAAGCTAGGTCCTTACCAAGGACAACAACTATCTGGATTGCCTTCTTCAAAGGAAGCAATTGTCAACGCCATCACAAAGCTATTCACTTAAGTGGGGAGGAATGGAAGCTTCCTACAAGCACCCAGTCATCACCCTAGAGGCATGTAGATAATCTACTTTAGGAATATATTCCATCCAACCCCCATGCAAGTTATCTGTGGACCATAGATTCAACCAACAATTGTAACTTCATGATCTCCTCAGCCATATGTTATTAGTAAATTCCTTTCCTGTAGAAATTGCTTATTGTATGTGTATCCTTTGTAATATGATGGTTAATCATTGTCTTGTTGGCCGTGGCTTAGGGTATGCCCCTGAGGACCTTCTCAGAGAAGACTAGTGTTAAGACTGATTCTGCAGGGCACATATGGGCTGGGGACTTGGACAGAATATAAGCAGAAAGATAAGAGAGCCAGAACACTAGCATTGTCCTTCTTTCAGCTTCCTATTCTTACTCACTATGCTGACTAGTTTATGTCAACTTGGCAAAAGCTAGAGTCATCTTACAAGCGGGAACCTCATCTGAAAAAAAAATGCTCCCACTAAATTGGCCTATGGTCAAGTCTGTGGTGCAATTTCTTGATTGATGAATGATGTAGGCAAGAGTAGCCCACTGAGGATGCTGCTACCCCTGAGCTTCTGATCTTGGTGCTATAAGAAAGCAGGCCGAGCAAAGAATTAGAAGCAAGCCAGTAAGTAGCATTTCTCCTGCCTCCAGGTTCTTGGCATTTCTAATTTGAGGAATATTTAAAACAATTAAAATATTATCCATTATAGTTTAAGTCTGACATTCCAGCCACATTTAATATATTAAATGCTTGATCTCCGACATATTGCATTCTTAACCTTTGAGCCATCTCTTCAGCCACCTGAATTTTTATTCAGTATATTAAAATGGATGACAATAAAACAAAAGGGACCAGTGAATTGAGAAGCCGTTGTTGTTGATGATCCATTTGTTTGTATACTTCAGCCCTGTATATGGTATGCAGATCACGGATCATCTAGAATGTAAGTTACATAGGAAGGCAAATAAATGAGAGTTTCAAAGTACTTTCTCTCCTGCTTATGGAGAAAAAGCCATACAGGTTTTTGCCAAAATTCATTAGCTGAGATTCCAGCATTGTTGTGTGGTCTATATGGATTTAGTGTCCCAGGAGCACATGGTAAGGCTATTCTCCCAAAGAATCTGTTGATTCCAGAGCCCACATCTTAATCACAATTCCATATATTTTATAGAATTCCTAAAAGGGTGTCAAAATATACACCGCATCTATACAAGTAATTACAATCATTCCTATTTTTTAATTGCATTGAAGAGTAAGTGAGATAATACATTGAGTACAGCAATATTTGATATATAGTCAACTATATATATATATATATATATATATTTACAGCAATATATATACACAGCATTAATTACTCAAGAATTTTGGAAAATATGAAACAGCGAATATACATCAAGACTTCAGTCAATATATCAAAATATTTTCTTGATTAAGATGAAAATGGATATTCAATTTTTAATGCTTAATTTCCTGATTAGATATCAGTTGTTTTTAAACAGGTGATATGGTTGATGCAAGGAAAGAACTGCAGATACTCTATCCGTGCACGCATGTGAAGGCTGGAAGTTTACCTCAGGCATTTTCCTCAGTAATGTCTCCATCTTTCTCTTCTTAGACAGGGTCTCTCACTGAATCTGTTACCCCCCATTTCAGTTAAACTCAGTGGTCAGCAGACCCCTGGGATCTGCCTGTGTCATCCCTCCATGGTTGGGTAACATGCATGCGCCCTCGAGCGTGGCTTTTTATACTGGTTCTGGGGAGCCACACTGAAGTCCTCGTGCTTGTGATGCAAGCACTTTACCCTCTGCGCTTTCTCCCCAACCCCCACTACTGTATACAACTTGATGAATTTGTATAGTTAAAATTTATCTGATGTGTGCTATTGTGATGACTAAGTACTCAAACATTCAGTGAATCCCTTTCTTGGCCATACTCAGTAGCCATTGGTTTAACGTAACTCATTAGGTCTAGTTTGTTTATTTTACTTCAAACCATTATCAGTTTTTGCTTTGTGATCCATGAGCCATTTTTATACAACCCCTAAGGACTATATTAAGGGTCCACCATTTAAGCCTTTAAGTTTAAAATTTGATAGTGAACACTGTCTCCTGAACCATGTACCAGACCATCGGAAATCTAGAATTTATTCACAGACTATAGTTCATATGCATTATATTATGTTTGATTTAATGGGTTTTCAAGGAGAAATTTAAAATAAATTAACTTCAATAAAAATTGAATTTGTCCTAAATTAGAAAGTAGATGAGTTCTAAATGAACCATTAGTTTGGGTTGTGAAACTATAATTTTGAAGAGGTTAGCATGAACACAGCTATTTTGTTTGTCAGGAAAAAAAAATGGGAAAATTATGCCAATGTCATTGCAAGGAGATTTGGATTTTATGTTTCTGTCGGTTGCCTTGTTTCCATAGAGACACTGACTGAGGAAAATCAGTGTTAAATTTTACTCCTCATCATATCAATCTTTATGCAATAGACATGTGTAAATACATGTGTTAATGTACAAATAGGAACATATACACGAAAGTAATATTAATTTACTATTGCTAAAATTAACACTGAAACTCAAATCCTAGTCACAAATGTGATATGAGAAAATCAGGTAAATCTTCATGACAAAACAAGGTCATCCTTGCTTTTTTAATTCATTTTTCTGCCAGTAAATTAGTAAAGATATATATGAGATCCACAAAACTCTTTATAGTAGTTTGCAATTTAAGGACATTTATGTAATGTTGAATTTTGCATTATTTAGCTCAAAGTCTACATTTTACAAATGTTAATATTACTTTGCTTATTAATAATGGTTGCATAACTAAAATGTTTATTATTAAACTATTTCCTGTGCAGATTCAACTTTCATATACTTAACATTTTAAGTTTGTAGACCTGTAAAAGAACAAGTAATTATTATCAATACATTTCTGGGAGATTTTTCTTCTTATTCATAGCACTAATGAAAAACCAATTCCGTTTCTCTAGATGTTTTTCAATGTTTGATTTTGATGAGAAGTGACTAGGTGTTTTCTATATTTTCCTTATGTTGGAATGTCACCTTCCTCTAGAGAACAATGCAATGAACTTGGGTTTGAAATGTGGAAAAGTTGTGGAAATAACTTATTAGACATTATGTGGAAGGGATTCTGGGAATCTTTCCTATTCTGAGTGTTCAGGGTCTTCCGCCTTACGGGGTCAGGGAACCACACAGATGAGGGTTTTCCCAGCAAATGTGGCACTGGATCACCATTTCTTTACTCTTTACAGACTGTCAGTAATTTGTATCTTTTGGTACACTGACTGTACACATTGTTTGTATCTATATGTTTTTATCATTAAGTTTATATCTGTGTATAATTTCCACAATTTATGTGCTATTTCAGGTGGAATTTTTATTTTGAATTCAAGTGCTTCACTATATAGAAGTATGTCTCATTTTCTGTGTTGATTTTATATTCCATAATCTTGCCAAACTCGTTTTATTATAGGATCCTAAGTTCTTTGGGAGTCTTTCAATACAATTAAATTATCAGCAAAGAATATCAGTTTGTTTATTTGTGGTCTATATTCTTTATTTTTTCTTGCCTTATCACCTTGGATAAGGCATCCAGTGTGACATTAGATGGAACATTGGGAGCAGATATTTCAAACTTTCTCTGGATGTTAAGGAGAAAGTCTGACAATTATGTTTGTGCTTAGGGGAGCAATATCATCACCCAAGTGAGAGATTTTCTGCTTCCTTTCTATACTTTTCTCTTCTCTGCTTGGATCCTTTTATTACTATAGCTTTAATTTTATTAATTGGTTCCTTGCCTATATAAAGACTACTGAACAAAATTTTCAAAGATCCAAGCAGGAAAGAGAAAGGTATAGAAAGGAGGCGGAAAGTGAACAGGATGTAAGATTAGTGCACAAAATCCATTATGGATATATGGACACCAAAATTAAAATCCAATGCCATTTATAATTTCATCCAAACTGAAATACTTGTAGCAAAATCTCACAAAACAGATACATAGAGCTTGTGTGCTGAAAACAACATAATTTTAATTTAAAACATATTTGTTATTTATTATTTGTTTATTTGTGTGAGGGCACGCACTCACAGCAGCGTGCATGTGGATGTCAGAGGACATCCTTAGGACTCAATACTCACCTTCCCCGTTGTTTGAGGCAATTATCTCTTGGTATCTGCTATGCCATGTACCCTAGACCAGCTGGCCTATGAGGTTCTTCGAGAAGCTCCCTATGTCCACATCCATAATGCCACAGGAGTGCTGGGGCTCCAGACATTCCCCGAGTCTGGTTTTTATATGAGTTGCAGGGATCTGAACTCACGTCTTCAAACTTGTATGATTAATTCCCTTGGTCTTGGAGACTACATAGTTTTAATGAAACAAATGAAAGGTAGCTAATCATGAAGGTATAATTTGCTCCTGAGTTAGGAGACTCAACCCTGCAAACTGTCTTTTTTTCTCCAAAGTGATTACGGGCATAACAAAATCCCCATTAAAATTCCATCACACAATAGAACCAAAGTCACAGATCTGGGAAAAAGGCCAGTAGGGCAGAAGGGATTTGACAGAGTTGAAAGGGCAATGAGAGAGTTGTGAGGCCCAGTGGTGGTGGCACATGCCTTTGATCCCGGCACTCGGGAGGCAGAGGCAGGTAGATCTCTGAGTTCAAGGCCAGCCTGTTCTACAAAGTGAATTCCATGACAGCAAGGACTAAACAGAGAAATCCTGTCTTGAGAAAATAGACAGAGAGACAAAGAGGGAGACAGAGTCAGAGAGAGAGGTGGTAGACAGTTACCAGAATGAATGATATGCATGTCTGAAATTGTCAAAGAACTAACTTAATTAAAAACATTCCATAAAGGCTTTTATAGATTAGATGTCTCTTTTCTAAAATTTAAGAGAAGGCAAGAGAATCAACATAACTAAAATAATTTTTAAAAGAATGATACATTGGAAGGATTCAGTCTCATTTTATGGCAGTTAATGTACAGTGGGATATTAGTTAATCTAGAGTAAGAAGAAGATAAACTGTCATTTTTCACAACATGATAAAACTAGAGGTCGATATGGGGAGAGAAATAAGATAGCCTATGTGTAAAATGTCGAGATCACGCATCACTATATTAGATACTTTGTCAAAGAGACATATGACGCTTTAAATTCTGCTCTCCTTTGCACAAGACTGAATATGATTATATATTCATATATTTTAATCTTTCTTCAAGAAAAAAACTCTTTCTCTCCCTTCATCCTCAGCCATTCCTATCATTTTAATAACATTAAATAATTTCTGTTCCATATACTTTGATTTTGATTACAGATTGTAGCTGGTATTACGGTATGCCTTTTATAATTGAATTATTTAGACTTTATGCAATTTTCACTAACTTCTGCATTTTTAGAGTACTATGTTTCAAAATGTGTTTATCAATTTGAATTGTAAATTTTTTATAATGACTATATAATGGACATGTCACTAAAAACTCTGTTGTTAACTCAGAGGTAATTTCCTAAAAAAAATTAAACATAGTGATTACAGAAACCTATGAAATCTCTCTGTTACATGAAGATTATTATTTTATGGCATAATAGGAAATGTAACAAATTGTCACAAATTTCCTGATATTGAAGAATAGTGTATGCTTATTCCCTGAAACAAAGCCTATTAATGAGTGCAGATATAGCCATCTCTCTTTGTGTGTCTCCTATCTCAGCAGAGCTTGGTGTGATGGAAGGCTGTATTCAAATTAATCACAGTTTGGTTGAACTCTATGCCCATTATTTCCTTTATAAAATGTTGGCAAGTGGAAATGGAGAGATGACTCAGCCATTAAGAGCACTTGGCTGCCTTTGCAGAGGACGTGGGTTCAATTCCCAACACCCACATGGTGGTTGACAACCACCTGTAACTCAAGTTCCAGGAGCTCTAATGCTCCCTTCCAGCCCACATGGGTACTGCATGAACATGGTACACAGACATACATACGTACAGGCAAAACACTTCTACACATAAAATAGAATAAGTAAATCGAAAAACATTTTAAAAAAATGTTGACATGTGGCTGAAGAGATGGCACAGTGTGGAAGAGCACTGGCTCCTCTTCCAGAGGCCTCAGGTTTGGTTCCTAACACCAATATGGCTGCTCACAACTGTCCTTAACTCCGGTTCTTGGAGATCCGGTACCCTCTCTAGTTCCACAGATATGCACACAATGCACACACATACATGCAGGCAAAAAAAATAAAAATAATCACTTCTAAAATGTTCTCATCTTTAAATAGTGAACATTTGCTCATTTTCTCTCCTTATCTAAAATAATATATAGTAATTGATAGTTTAAGTCCTAAAATAAATAAAAAGTCTTTAAACAGGAAAAAACACATATATTTAAGAGTGCCTCAAATTCTTGTCATTTTTAGAGCTATTAATGGCACTGTCCTTCCTCACCCCTCCCCCAAAGAGAAACAAGATTAAATATTTATAAAAGATTTTTTAATCAATGGATGAATCACTGGTCATAATGTATTAAGGGTGGTTTGGGTTCCAAAAGGCAATAGTTCAGGAAGGTATTACAATGTTTAATAGCTAAAGGAAAGGGTGCTGTGAGAGGAGGCTGTCTATACAGCAGAAAGAAGGGTGCCCATCATCGTCCATGTTTAGGAAGACAGGCTTGAGGGTTCAGCATGCACACCTACCAGCGCTAGAAACAAAACACAGGAGGGTTAGGCAATGCCCACAAGGGCACCTTGACATCTTTTAGCAAATTCTCCTTCCTTGTCCCCTTTGCACGCCGTAAATGCTGCTAGGAAAGAAGAGTTACCTGTGCAGACTTGGAGCATATTCCAAAACTAAGCACAGCAAACAAGAATGGCATCTCCCCAGTGCATAGAAAGTTCTGCCTGCTAAATGAAAACACACTTCTGGCTGCACATAAAAGGAGATGATTCCCTACTGTGGCCACGGTTTATGTCCCTTCCAGGTTTGCTGGATACTTTGCACTACTTAAAAGCACAAGCCGGTTCCCACTTCTGCTATCATCCTAAAACACTTCAGATTTTTGACTGAACAACTGGCTAAAACAGCCATTTGTCAGATGGATGGGGTAAACCAGCGATTTTAATGGAGTCTCGGAAGATTTGGGGAAAAGAAAATTGTGCTTTGGATGGGAAAAAAGCAACCATGGATGCAGAATGAAAAACTGCATGTTTCCAAATCTGGGGCCTAAATCATTATTAAACTGAGGGACAAAAGAAATCCCATTAGGGGCCAGGGGCCAAGGCATTAGTGAACTTGCTCTTGACATTTGGGAAGCCTAAGGCAGCAAGATGAGTGCTTTATAAGTAGGTTCCCTGCTGTGACTGAGCCAAGGACAAGACATGAGACTGAAGAGTAGACCTCAGCCACAGTTATTCGCTCATACAGAGGCTACCTGGTCAAATACACACTGCAGATAAATCTAATAGTTAGCATGTTGTAACCAGCGTATTGCATGAAATATACCTGTCCTAAAAACTGTTTCTTATGGGAATTAAATTTCATATTTCAATGGAGTGCCTCTTATTTTATTGGCACAGCTGTAGACTGTCAACTCAAAGAAAGCCTTCTTTTTGTCCAGGGCAAACATTCTGTACAAAGAAAAATTTGGTTTTGATAAATGAAAATAGTATAGGCCGGGCGGTGGTGGCGCACGCCTTTAGTCCCAGCACTCAGGAGGCAGAGGCAGGCGGATCTCTGTGAGTTCGAGGCCAGCCTGGGCTACCAAGTGAGTCTCAGGAAAGGCGCAAAGCTACAGAGAAACCCTGCCTCGAAAAACCAAAAAAAAAAAAAAAAAAAAAAAAACAACAAAAAAAGAAAATAGTATAGAAGTTAATTCCAGACATGAGGATTCTGAACATATTGTTTGAAAGAAACAACAACAACAAACCAAACAGACTATTGCTTCTAGAATACTTCCCTGGCCCATGAGGGTAACAACTACACAGTTATAAGTTAAAGAGATAAATAGCCACCCCAAAATGCTTCTAATTGCTCCATGTATTTGAGCTATGGGTCTCTTGTAGGTCTTGATAAGATTTTAGAACAATTATCAGTGATTATTCTGGTTTTGCATCAGTGTAACAATTTACTCTGTACAGCAATGGTTCTCAGCCTTCCTAATGCTGTGACCTTTTAATACAGTTTCTCATGTTGTGGTGACCCCCCCAACTATAAAATTATTTTCATTGCTACTTCATAACTAATTTTGCTACTGTAATGAACTGTAATTAAATATCTGATCTGCGCCCACTGTGAAAGATTGTTTGACCATCAAGGGGTCTTGACCCACAGGTTGAGAACCATTGCTACGGAGCGATGTGGTTGCATGTATGGATGTTCATCAACCCATCAACACTAGGTCACATAAAAGTTGGCTAACTATAGCTGAAATGTCTTAAGGATCAGCTATTTTCCCCGCCATATGCAAGATCCAGTAGTGACGTGGGGACTCACTCATTACCAATCGCTGTAATCAGTTTTGATTTTAGTTTGTAGAAACCTGCCAGCCCTTATTTCTATTTCACATCATTAGTGAATATTACTAACTGATCACATTTAAAGAAACAGTGAGGATGAAATGTGAGTAAGATGGCCAAGATCCGGTACTGGAGGGTGAAGACAACATTGTGTAAGAGAGATATCAATATGAGAGAAGTATTAATGAAGAACTGCAGGGCAGAGACACACACAGAGAGATGATGGCATGTGGGCAGGATGCCTTAGACTATCTGCTCAGGGATGACTGATCTAAGTGCACAGTATTTAAGTTGAGATTCTGAGTTTGATTTGATAAAGATCAGGAATAAATTACCTGGTGAGATTAAAATGCAGACCCTGTGTTATTGTGGCCAAAGCAGAATGGGTGCTGGGTTCATGGTAGAATATGAAGTAAAAAAGAAAGTTGAGAGACCGTGCCCAACTCTTTATGCAGGGCTTAAGGCTTCCACTCAGTCTGATTTTACTGGGACTCTTGTAGGGCACTTCAAGCAAGAGAATTCCGTGACAGAGCTGAAGCATAAGAAAACAATGTGGAATTTAAAAAATTGAGACCCTTTTTCTTGTCAGTATGACTGACTAATTCACATTTGGTGTCAAAATAAAATGATTCTGCTATACCAACATGACAAAATACAGAAAACATCTCAACAAAATTAGTAGACATTGCTACAAAGCAGATAAAACACTCAAAAAGCTGCACACCATCAGACATCATAAGAAATGTGAATACAATAAACATTCCCCTTAAAAAGATAATACCCTGTGTTAGTGAGGGACAAGGAAATCTAAAAATGTAGATACAGATATGGACTCATATAAACAAGTTCATGGGTGTCATTAATTCAGCTCTTTCAAGGCACATTTCTATTAGTGTACTTTTTAGATAGTGTATTTTCAAAATATGCTATTGAATATTAAGCCCATCTTTTCAGATTTTAGCATTGATTTTCAGACATCTGATATTAATCAAAGTACTAAGTCTCTCATACTTTAAAACAACTTTTTCTCACAGTCATCATAGGAAATAGTTGAAGACTTTTGCCCTAATGTACAATAAACTGCACTTTATTAATAACAAGAGAAAAACTTTAATGATAATAAGAAACTGAAAAAAAAAACAGAAATTAGTAGGAAAGATCTATATGTAAGACATGTAGTTATGCAGGATTACAGTTCTTAGATGGACCTGAAGCTGCCAGGACACTGGAAGCTAATTACCATGGGAAAGAGAAATGACCCAAATGGAAGTGCCTTCAATAGCCCTCCAAAGGACAGCAGATACAGACAGACAGATAGACACAGATGAAAGGAGGGAGAAAGGGAGGGAGGCAAGGGGGAGAACACATATGCATGAGAGACACAGACAGAAGGAGGAGGAAAAATAGATGGAAGAAGGGAGAGAGGAAGAGAGGGGGGAGGAGCACATATGCATGTGAGAGACAGAAACAGGGAGATAGAGAGAGGAAGAGAGAGGGGGAGAGAGAGAAAGAGAATTAGTAAGTGTGGTCTATGTGTGCTGTGTGTATGTATGATATGTATATGCATATGTATATAGTGTGTGTGTGTGTGTGTGTGTGTGTGTGTGTGTGTGTGTGTGTGTGTGTGTTACAAGAAGGTAGGGCCAATTGTTTTGAAACTACAATGTGGCGATTATTTTAAATTCTGTGTTTTCCTGTAGTAGGAGATAATTGCTTTATAATTAGTTTCTAATTATACTCAGTAAGTAATTTATAAATGACAAAAGTGAGATGCAGGAAGAAGGCATGAAATTTTAATTAAGTGGCATGACAAAGGTAGATGTGTTTTAAGGAACTTGAAAGGAGACTTTTGCATCTCTTACACTTCCCCAAATATGTTGTGTTTACAAGACAGCCCCTTGAGATTTTGTAGCCGATTGATTTGAATTTCATTTCAGCATAAAGAGATAAAACTGACACAAATTACTGGGAAGTTTATTGTAGCAAACATTCAGTACTTGGACATTTCAGTCTATATTTTATAAATTGAAGAGATAAGTTCTTGGTGGCCAATGTAGAGAGAGACTGAGGCAAGGACATTCTTATGGCAGATCAAACACTGGATTGAAATTTTCCTATCTTGCATTATTTATAATCATCATCAACAACACCACCATCACCACCATCATTATCACCATCATCTTTATTATTATCACAGTCTTGGAAATAATCCAGGTTATTCTGCATACCCAGTGAGCATTCTACTACTGAGTTACAGACCCAGCCTCATTTCTGGCCTTTCAAATGCACCCCAACCTTGAAAATATCCTATTTCAGAAGGAAAGTTCATGTCTTCCTCAATGTGTAATAGTTTGCAGTTTTTTTTTAAATCCTCCCAGTATGAACCACTTTTAAAAATAGCTTTTAAAACTACTCCCCATGCTGTCTAAGAGAAACAACTGTAAAAGCAAGTTTTTGTTTTGATCATCTGGCAAATGTAAAGAAAGCACAAAGGATGTGTTAGCCACTAAACAAGCAAACTGATTTGTCTCGTGAACAAAACACAGATTGTTGCCAGAGAGGACAAATCTGTTATAGTTACAATTGTGCCTAAAAGGACATGGTAATTACAGTGCAGAGATCTTCAGTCGGACCAGGCCATTGCTCAGGAAAGCAGTGTGCTGCGCTGCATCTGTCATGACTCACCTTCTTATCATCTCTGAATTGCATCTTTCATTTCTCTAATTAAGTCCTTTGATGTGTGTGACGGTCAATAGAGTTGAGATGATAACACAAACAGGCCAGTTATCCTGAAGCAAAAAAAAGCTACAACAAACATTTCTTTTCCCCCAACTTGGACAGTTGAAAACAATGTGTTTCTCTAGATAGAAATAGAAGTTTTGGGGAATGTTAAGAGAGTGTCCATTTGGGAAAACATTATCTATTGGACAAATTGAAAATAGTTATTTGTTCCCTTACTTGATGCCTAACTGGAGGTCCTTGAAGATTTCAGGTAAGTGAAATATGTGAGATGATACAGTGCTTTTTGAGGGAGAAACATTTCAATATTTGAGGAAGTCGCTTTATTTAATTCTTATATGAAAACTCATGCTCAGGAACCTTGACATTCAGACACTTCATTTGCTTCATTCACTCATTCTAAATGTCAATACTGGAATGGAATTTTTATGTGCATGACATCTCATCTTTCAACCTGACTTCACAAAGTAAACTGTTAGTCTCATTCTCCATGGGGACCACATTTAATCTGAGAAAAAATACAGGTGGCTTCCCAAGTGAGAAGATAAGGGTGTGGCAGCAGTGCCTTCAAATGAACAACAGTTTGGCGATCAGGGATGGGACCATGTGAAAAACCATGTTGCTAAGCTGATGATGAAAACCACTGTGGAACCAGCAAAGAGGGAAATGAAATGCTGGTTGTGAGATCATAAAACTCCTAAACACATTCACAAAGTCACCTCTATCGGAGCTAGTTGTCCCCTTCCATGCTGTATGCCTTGGCCCTATCTATCATAGACTTGGCCTTTTCTTTGAAATGACACAATCTCTATGGATCTATAGGACCACATTTATCTTCATTTTATGTCTACATGTAAGCCATGCTGTTGTCTGAAAGCATGTTCACCAACCACTCTAAGACATGCTATGAAATTTTCAAGTGCTCTCTGGCTGGCTAGTAAGTCTCAGAGTAAATCTTTTAAGTGAAATAAGTGAAGTTTGGCACCTGGAAGTTATGGTATCTATTATGTTTGTTCAGAAGTTTTGAAAGAAGTTCTTCGTCGTATTTCAGATGTGCTCTGAAGAAATGGGGTCTTCCAGAGATCTGAATTCCATGAATACAACTCCATTAAGCTTTGTGTTGACCTGAGGCCAGAACTCTCGGTGGGAGTCATAGTCCCAGATTAGCTATAGAATGGTTTGACTGTTTGTCAAATGAGAATGGTGCCTTGTTACAGTGCATATGATAATGATTTGCTGTGTTGTTTTCCATTGCTGTGATATTGGTCTACCTCTTTCAATTATATACAAGCTCCCTGAGGCCAATAAGGAGGTCTTATTCTTCTCTGTGTCCCAAGAAGTAGCAGGAATCCTGAAACAATGAAGATACCCAGTGGATGTCTTCTCAAATGGATGATGTTGCTATGCAACATTAATTAATGATACAGAGCAAACTATCTGGAAACAGAGACTTATATCATCTTTCACAGCACAGATCATAAGAACTTTCTGCTGCACAATTTAGCTTTTGCAGTTTTGGACCATTATAATAGTCAGCCCCTTTAGCAGATGACCTTAAAATGGTACTAGACACAATTTCTCATTGTGATATCTGTGTGTCATCTGAAAGCTGGCCAGTCTAGGTTAGACTCAAACTATGCTTGGGGTCATCAGGGACAGCTCAATGTGTCTGTTATCTTTCTTGGGGCAAAGGATAAACGTGGCATGTCATTCTCATGGCAAGAGCTAGAATATTAAGAGAGCAAGCAACCATGCAAAAGCCTCAGTACATGTCATGTCCACTAACAATCCAATATCAAAAGCATCAATTGCATGACCAATATGAAAATCAAAGGGTAGATGAGTACAGTTTCTTCACAATGATGCTATTATATTTTTATGGGAGCATTATCCTAAAATAATAGCAAATCTATTTTATTCACTTTCAGCTATAGGTAAAAAGATGAAAGGCACAGCATCAACCACCTCCAATCCCCATCTTCTGGAGCTTATCCTGGACATTTTATCTTAGCTGTGTGTGGAATTTGCTGCTGCTGAAGACACCACATGCTTGAGTCATAGAACATGAAGATATCACCCTGGTATTGACCCCCACTAGATAGCTCTCATAGTCTGAAAGGTGCTCTGCATGCTACCAGAGGAGAAAAGTATCCTCAGCTTTACCCCACTGTGAGCTCTATGAGCTACAACAATGGCCAGCCTGGAAGGACATAGCCCCGTGACATTTTTTCTCCATATTAAAAAAAAATGTATTTATCATGTAGTACTAGACATCCACAAATTTTACTTGCAATTGATTTCGTTTTAAATGATTGGAAATGTACACTTGAAAAATAAAATCTGTTTACAAAATGCAATCTGTATGTTATTTAGAAGCAATATACTCTCTGACAAAACAAGCCACTCTATATGTGAAAAACAGAAGCCAAAATATAAGGCAATTTTACAACTTTCTCCTTAAATGGTTTCAGCTATGAGAGAAATAAATTAGAATTCATTTAAAGACAGTATTTAGGAATACTGTGAATAGTGCAGATTTATTTCATATTTGTATGCATATATATGTATTTGTACAGTATAGATATATAAATGTGTGATATATGCTATTTATCCGCAGAAATGGAAGAGAAGATGCAGTATGGTAAAGCCCCAAAGCCCATTAACCCAGTGACTAAGGGTACAGTGGGATCTCTAGATTTTGGTGGGTCGTGTATTTTGAATTTAGACATTCATAAAAATTTGAGCTAAACATTGGTGGCGGAGCAGTAGTGTTCCTACAGATACCGAGGGGAGAGTGCTCTAGACAGAAAGATGGGAAACTGAGGAGGCCCTATAGGATAAGGATTTACACTGTTTTCTACAGACTGTAAGGGGGTCAGAGGGACTGGGGAGACTAAAGTAGAATCCGTGCGACTGACAGATGAGTAAGCCAACTTTATGAAAGGGACTCTTGTTTATGATTGACAGCTGTCATTTCTTCTTTTCCCTAAATATGCCTTTATGGCATATGACTCTCTCACCTTACATGCACTTACTTCAAGCTTGAACTTTAAGTCAATCATCTGTATATACGGTGCTGTTTTGTGGAAGGTATTAAGTAAACTAAGACACAAAACAGAGAGGGTTGTCTTCCTACCTTATCAGTGCAAAATCAAATGAGACTAGGTATGAAGGCATTCTCCTCTGCTAGTCTGTTAAATGATAGCTGATGAACAATAGCATAATTTCTTTGCACACTTCAGTGCTAGAAGTAAGAGGATTTCCCCAGAGGGAGGATTTAGGTACAGAATGTAGAAGAGAGTGTGCTCTTGGGCATCTGCTTTGTGGGCGTACCACTGGCAGAGTACAGTGTTGGAAAAAAGTGAGGCTTCATGTGTCACACATTATATTTTTCCTTGTACTGGGAGAACAGTGATGAGCAAGAGTGCTTAAGCTATACCATAAAACAGAACATTTGCTGGCAAAGGCAAGCTATGATTCCAGGGAACTTTCCCTTTTTTATATTTCTCTTCAAATGGCAATATAATATAAAAAAAGTGATCATTTCATCAGCGTTTATCTCTCCTCTGTTACTAACCTCATGTCACATCAAAACAGTTGTGATAATAAATGTCAATAAAAAAAATAGATGTGCTTGTAATCAAGCTTATTTCCTTATGTACCTTACAGCACCTAATAGTAAGCACTGTCTTCTTGATTCAGTATGGTAATTTATTGATCCAGAACTAAGGCTTAATAAAGTTGTATAGCTTGATAATGTTTGCACAGGCAAGGGGCAAAACTATATTTGAACTAAACTTGAAATCCAAACTGCCATCATAAATTATTTAACAACTAGAAATCCAAAGATAACTCCAGTCAGTAGCCTTTTATATATGTTAATTCCCCTATAGTTACAAATCACAGTGAGATAGGAAGTACCACAAAGGTGTGATAGTATTATCTATTCATCTCAAATGAGATTATTAAAATATGCTGACTATCTATCAATGTTCAAGAGATGACATAGCAATGGCCAGCTAACTTTCATAATACACAGTCTATAAAATCTAAAGGGATTTAAGCTGCAGATGTTGCTTTTAAATATCAGTTTCTTTTTTAAATGTTTTAATTTAGTCTTTGAGAATTCTATACATATTCATAACACTACCCCCCATCTCTTCCTAGAGCCCTATCACCACATGCCACTCCCAACTTGAGGTAACCTTTTTTGCAGTTAGTGCTGTCTGTATTTGCATGCATGTGTGGGGCCATTCACTGGGAAATGAGCAACCCACCGGGGTTCCATCCCTGTTGAAAACTGGCTTTCCCTTTGTAAAACTGAATCAAAATTCTTTAAATTCTCAAGATGACTAACCCAAAATGAACAATATCAAAGCAAAATAAAAAATTATAAAATGCTTAACTGGAAAAGTGGGGGAAACTGTTTCTTTTTCAAGTTTTCCATCAGTTTCATTAAGTCTAAGTAAACTTCTGCTTATAATTGGCACTAGCACATTGATATGTTTAATACAGGCAAGACTCACACAGCCATACTACGGATAAGTAAAACGTAGATGAATAAAATGCATGCTATGGATAAATACACACACTGTTGCCTAGAGCAATGTGTGTGTTAAAACACATAGTTAAATTTATTTTCCTTTTTATTAAGATTGAAGAATGTCCTTATACTTCCCCTTGTCATAAGGAAACATTGTTTTTACTTAGGTTAATCTGGTCTTGTTTTGTATTAATTTAATTGTTTGATTCTCAAAGAGGAGTTCAAGTTTAATTATCTATTTACAGGCATATAATGTATATAGTTCCTGCATTCATACATACCCATTTATTCAATGGATACTTTTCAGAATGGTCAATGCATTAAGGCCCAGATTTAAAGTAGTCTAAACATAGTGTATTCTTCTGTGGTTTATTGGTGGAAAATGGAAATGCAAGTAAATCACATTAAAACAATTAGAAATGTTGTATCTCAGGTGCCTCAGTGTGCTAATGTAGTTATAGCTAATAAAGTCTGTGGGTAGATTTAAGGATATTGATCCTATACATAATCTATCTACTAATTTAATGTAAGTGAATTGAAGCAGGTAGACAAGTGTACAAGTCAACTAAACACAGGGATTTAAGAGTGTTTATAACCAGCAAATATTTTAGATAAGACAAGACATGTCCTATTGTATCAAAGACACACTAGCCTCAAATATAGCATGGACTAAAGGATGGGAAGCAGGGGATGCTTTCGTAGTGTTATGTCTATGCTTTATCTCTCATAGGTGGTATTTCCTGTTAATTCCAATATGTGACAAATTCTCTCACATATATATTGAGAATATACTATACCTTCTTACAACCCACAGAAGGGTTTTCCTTCCACGGGATCTTTATATGATCTGATCAATTTTATATTGATCATAAAATTTTGGTGTGACATCTTAAACTGATTTAGCCTGCTCATACTTTGCTCTAAGTTTCTTCCCATCATATTTCTGGGTTAATGATTTTTCTCACTAAGCTCATATTGATATGATAATTAGTTCAAACTCATTATATTGCATAATAATCATAATTGGCCTATATGGTAGGATTCACTATTAGATGCATTATATGTAGGAGGAAACTAATTAAAAGTGGTACTAGGCCTAAAATTACAGTTAAACTTTTACCTACAGAATCTAGGTAGTAGAAACATCACAAGCCACAAAATCGCATTCGGGGTTGTATCCAAACTCTCCCACTTAGCTACCAATGAAACCTTGACAAATTGACTTAGAACTTCTGATGTGCTGAAATGAAAATGCCTGTATCATCACTGATACATAGTGACTACTCAATAAATGTTAGTCCTGTGATGGTTAGCTTTAATTATCAACTTGACATAACCTAGAATTACTTGGAAAGTGAATCTCAATGATGGATTGTCCTCACTGACTTGGCTTATGTGCATTTCTGTGGGTGAGTTGTCTTAATCAAGTTAATCATGTGTGAAGACCCAGCCCATGTTGGGTGTCACCATTCTCTAGGCAGAGGGTCTTGAGCTCCATAGGAATGTGGAAATAAGGCTGAGCACAAGCAAGCAAATGAGCATGTATGCGTTCATTTTTCTTGGCTCTAGACTGTGGATATGATGTCACTAGCTGAAGTGCTTGCCTTGGCTTCCCACAATGGTAGACTGGAATTGGAATTGTTAGCCAGTTGTAAGCCCTTTCCACCTTAAGCTGTTTCTATTTCGTGCATCTTAATCACGGCAACAGATACAAGCAAGGAAATCCTCCTCCCATCCTATCGTTTAACAAGGTCCATGTATTCAGATGTCAGACACAGAATAAAGAAAAAAGTATAAACTCTTCTAGAATTCAAGACACTCAAATGTAGCCTGGGATGATTACAGAGCTCTGGGAATGTTGTCCATAATTTTGCTTCTCTCTGTCTTTGCATTTCCTTCTGACGTATTTTCATGACAGCCGATCACCGTTTCTTGATTCCACACGCTTCCTCTACCACTCCCTCTGCCGTCATCACAGTTGAGCACTGACAATAACTGGGGAGCCAAAGGATTCAGCCTTCAAGTAGGGGAATGAACAGCAGGAACAGATGGAACATTTGAGAAGCAGCAGCGGCAATTTCACTGGTGTCTCTGAAGCCGCATAAACCTAATGAGGTTAAGGAAAAAAACAAAATTACTTCCCAATGGTTTGCTTTTTTGATTTTTTGTGACTGTATAAGGACAGATCAAACACTTTTCCACATCATCTTTCCTTGAAGTATGTACCTTATGTAAGTGGATTCAACCAAATTTGTTTTATTACATAGAGTTATCTTAGCATTTTTTAAAAGTTTTAGGGTGAAGTTTTGGGTGAGCTTTGAAGAGAGAATAAAGAAAGTAGATGTGTGATTACAGTGATGTGATATACTCTTCCCATGTCCTCCAGGAAGATACTTCTCCGTAGAGTGAGGCATGGATCTTAGTTTGCTGTGCTTGACACCATTATGCACCAAGTCATCAGACTAGTTCAAGGTATTTGTTTCTATCAGTAAATCATCAGTAACTTCGATTCACCAACCATGGTCACAATAGACATGTAGAAAGCACCAAACCCATGGAGAAAATATACCATGAATTTATGTAGAAAAATGCAGCCATGAGGGAACCAGACTAACAGTTGAGTTGCTAATATCTGAGCCTGGAATTTGGGGAGATTGCTGGGTCACTATGGCATGTCAATAAATCGAGTCATCCAGCTGTCATATGCTCCAATACTGTCTTCACCATTGCTGTCATATGCACAACCAACAGCCATGATACTTAGGACTTCTTGTACAGAAAAATTGAGTACAAGAGATTATGTACCCTTCATTACCCTGTCCCATATTCAACTTCCTGTTCTTAGATTATGTATGTCTTTTGAATCAGACTGGAGAATAAATTCCATTTCATAATTTAACTGAATTACTGTGATAGCTAATCTTAGTTGTCAACTTGACACACCTGGGAAGAGTGGTCCTCAGCTGAAAGAAGTTGTCATCAGAATGGCCTGTGACTATGTCTGCAGGGGCATGTTCTAGGTTGCAGATCGAGTTAGGGGGGCTCAGCTGACTGTGTGTAATGCCATCCCTATGCCAGTGGGCTGGGCTTTTATAAGAAAGGTAACTGAATGTAAGCCAGTAGGCAGTGTTGCTCCATAGTTTCTGCTCCAGTGGTTCATAAACTTTCACACACACACACACACACACACACACACACACACACACACACACACACACACCTCATAAAGAGATAAAAATAAGAACCCGGCAGTGATTCATGAAGTTCTGGAACCAAGGTATGTCTGTCCTCAGGAGCACAGTACCCCTCTGGATGGGTCCCCAGTCAGCAAATCAGCACCACCAGAGTTACCAGACCATTTATTAGGGCTCTCAGGCTCCTCCCCATATCTCCTGAGTCAAAGTGGATTTCAGTCAGATACCAATCTATTCGTATGCACAACGAGATTTGAAAACCAAGTGATTTAGAGAATTACACCTCAACACTGGTTGTTCAAGGGGATTTTCCAGGGTGTTGAAAAAACAATGTCCCCAAACCACCCAGATGATGACATTAGAATTTTGGAGCAGTGTTGAAGAGCTCTGGACATTTGTGCATGTGTATATTTTTTAAAAAATGATTCGATGATTAATTTCCCATTATATGTCTAGCATAAACTGGTAAGAACCAGTTTCAAATTCCAAAGAAGTACTTGAGGGAGGTGGGGAAGAAAAAGCAATAACCTCACAAAATTCTGGATCTGGGGGCATCAGACTTCTAACAGTAATGTGAACAAAAAGTGAGAAGGCAAAGTCTTAAAATGCAAAAAAACAAAAAAACACTTATAACTTAGAAGCCTGTGTCAATTCAAATGATCAACACCATCTGAAGGTATGATAAAAATATTCAGAATATCTATCTTTTTTTAGAAAATGGTTGAAGAATACATCAAAGACAGAGATAAACAAAGAGAAGGGAAGACACAAAGATATAACACAGGTAGAAGGCAGAAGGCCAAGAGCTTTCTCAGGATGACATGTGTTCATGCATGCTTGCATAGCAAACATGAGAAAGTAAATACACATAACAAGGATGATCTTGGGAAAGGAGGGGCTTGTCTCCACAAAGAGAGGAACATAATATTCACCTTATTTGTTTGGTTATGAGATTCAACCACTGTAAAATAGGTTTTAGGTTTGAGCTGCTGAATTTGAAACATATATATTCTTCATATATATATATATGTATTATCTATATATATATACATATATAATTCAAATATGTACACAAAACATATACACATACAAAGATATGTAACTAAAACTGTCAACTGTTACCACCACAGAAACAATTTAGAAAGGCAAATACATTTGGAATTAGTGTCTTGATTCTGAATATGTCTGCATGGTACAATAATGCAAGCACCAAATATTGATTCAGTAAATAATTTTGTGTTACAATGGTGATATTTTATTTGCGCTGAAATGTGATTTTATTTGTATGTTAATAAAGTTGCCTGGAGATCAGAGGTCACAGCCATTAAGCAGAAGTCTGGAAGTGGTAACCCACACCCTTAATCCGATCACATGGCAGGCAGAGCCTCTACATGGTCAAGGACATAGCCAAGCTAGGTGACCTGAACTTTTAATCCCAGTACCAACCATAGAGACCTGGAGGTCTGTATAGACAGGCAGTGACGAGGAAGTCATGTGGTTGGGTTTAGAGCCAATGAGAAGGCAGAACAGAAAGTCAATAAAAAGACAGTCACATAGGAAGAAGGTCTCTCTGGGGGAAGCAATGGTGGCGAGGTGGTCAGATAAGGTAGTTGTGGCTCTTGCTCTGATCTCTTGTCTTTAACTCTGTATTTGGCTCTGTGTTTCTTATTTAATAAGACCGTTTAGAATTTTGTCTACATGTCACTATGTTGAAGATAGGGGAAGAAATAGATGAGTAAATCAAAAGGGAAATGATATGCAGAAACAGAGGTTATCTAAGTCAAAACTCAAGGAATACAGCAGCAATGCAATGTTTTTTGAAACATGAAAGTAAACAGCACATGAATCATTTTTGTACACTTGCCGCACTACTGCACCATTGGCTCCTGATCATTTCAAGGAACAGGGAAATCATTGTCTTTGGTTCTGGACCCACCAATGACCCACCAGACTCCTTGGATGTTTCCAATCCAGTGGTCACACAGATAACTCCTGTTGGATTAAATGAGTCCCAGAACAAAACAGAAAGTCATGACCCTGCGAAAGTTACTGGGAGGGATGAAAATGGTGCATTAATAGGGTTGGGAAGGGAGTAAGAGGGAGTCAGAGAAGCCAGTAATCAGATTTCAAATCACAAAATCAATCAATAAAAGAAGAAAAATATAAAAGCAGTTACTTAGTTGCTTTGTTTCCGGGAGTAGGAACCCATGTGTGAGAGAGTTCAGGAAGTGGCTTTGTTTCTGTTACAAAGGACTTTCTATAGCATATACATGGAGTTGATATTAGGAGAAATAAGAACAGCTTCAGAGGCCTGCTATGTGTCCATTAATAACCCCTTCCCACAGGACTCAGGGACCATGCAATTGAGTCATAATATTGATGTAAAATTCAGAGTAAGCACAGGTCCTTCCTGGTCATTGTCCCTCGGTCTCCATCCACACTTCTCACTCTTATCAAATACCCATTGTGCAGTTATATTATAGCAGATAGTTACACTGCTGTTTCATTTCCAGGGCAGTTACTGAGAGGCCTCTTTTTCCCAACCAAACATGGCTCTTTTTTTGTTAATTTCAACCTAATTTTTTTTACTGATTCTTTGGAAATTCCACATTATGCACCCCAATTCTGCTCATTTTCCAGTCCCTCACTCCCATATCATGCCCCCTAAAAGATACTTAAAAAAAAAATTAATTAAAAACAAAATAAAGCAAACAAAAAAAAAAGACCACTTTGCTCCTTCATCTTTCCCAACTCTCCAACACCTTTTCATTCATCTGAGTGGCACGGAGAGCTTTGGTGTGTTGTGCAGTATACACCTTTGCCCACTCACTTTTGTTTGAAACTGTTCATTGTATTGTGAACAAGCCTACAAAGTGTGTTCTCATGTAGCTGAGTCAAGAGCCCCTGGTATCAGCCTGGGGTTTCAGGATGTTGGTCAGGTTCAAGGCCTCTGGCTTCTGGTACACCGTCAATACTGGACCCTCACAGAATCTCCTCTTGGACATCCTGCTGTTGCTACAAGTCATGGAGATCCTGTGGCTATGGTTCTGCAGGGCCAGTCCTTTTGCCTGCTTCCACAGGTCATAGATGGCGTAGATGCTAAGGTGTCCTAACTCAAAGCTCTGGATGTGGGTCTGGGTGGTAGCTGATTTGTCAGTCTGGGCCACTGGGACCACCCCCCTCAGGCCCATGCCATGCTTGAGTGTGTATGCTTCTCTCCAAAGGATTCTCTGCAGATAGGTGGACAAAAACAGCATTATGTGCCTTTGGATAAAGCAGTTTATGAAACTCCAACTAAAATAAACAAATGTGAACTATTTTTTAATTTAGCATCTAGAGCTATCTATGTTAATAAGAAATCATAGTTATTTGATGAGTGATTAACATCAGACATGCCCTGACTTATTCATCTCCTTAAACCATGTCAGTGCACAAGCACTGATGCATACAGCCCTTACTCGGGACCATTTAATTCAGGCTTTGTTTTTAATTGCACCTTCGATTTCAGTACAAACTTGGTTTTACAGAAATAAAGATGATCAAGATATCACAAAAGCTTCTTGTATAGCTTTGACCTGGATCTCCTTGTGATCTCTATGTAATTATGGTTCATCAACTTTATTGACACATCTATAGCAAAGTTTGGAACCATTCTGATTTAAACAATTTTCTACTCATGACCTTTCTCTGTGACAGGGTCCATTCTACTTTCAAATATTACACTTCATTTAGCAGATTTTTACTACTAAGTGTTAGAGTAAGTTAACTGCCAAGGATAAGGGCAAAATGGTTTGAGACACTAGGCTGTAGGGTGAGACAAAGCTCACTATTTTTTTTATCTATTTTAATTTACAATCACTTCTTAACAAGTCATGAAGGGATGTTTAGCCCAGTGGATTGCCAGCATGGTTGCTTCCTGAACTCTCCTAGGAAGACCAAGGCATGTCAGGGCAATCCAGGAGCACCTACCTAATAACTATGCTTGGGATCTCCCCAGGCATGAGAATTTAATTAGGTTGAGATGGAAACTGGCACCTGTGTTTTTGAAATCTCTCCAGGTAAAACAAGGCTACAAAGTGTATTCCCTTGTAGCTGAGTCAAGAGCCCCTGGTGTCAGCCTGGGGGTTCAGGATGGAGAAGTCATTGACCAGGTTTTCCAGCATGGTGAACTCAGTGTGGAAGCTCTATATCTGTAGGGGGAAAACTCTTGACTCTTCCTTGTGTTCGTAGGAAGACTTTTCAGGACTTAGAAAATAGACACAGCTGTGATGAGCTGGGGCATACTGACAAGTATCGGTTTGTAGACACAAAGAACACTGTAATGTGGTACTTTTGAGGTGTATTAGTTTCCTAACTACTCAAATTTAGTGACTTAATTTAACACAAGTATCTTAACAGTCAGTGTCTTGGTGAGATTTTGTTGTTGTTAATGTTTGTTTGTTTGTTTGTTGTTTGTTTTTGTCAACTTGACACAAGCTAGAGTCATTCAGGAAGAGGGAACCTCAGTTGAGAAAATATCTCCACCAGACTGGCTGGGGACAAGCCTGTGATTACAAGCCTGAAGTCATTTTCTTGATTAATGACTGATGTAGGAGGGCCCAGTCCACTGTGGGCAGTGTGACCCCTGGGCAGGTGTGTAAGAAAGCAGACTGAACAAGCTACAGGGAGCAAGCCAGCAAGCAGCACTTCTCCGTAGTCTCTCCTTCAGTTCCTGCATCCTGCTTCCTGCCCTGCTTTCCTTTAATAGCAGACTGTGATGTACAAGCCAAATAAACCTGTCCAAGTTGCTTTGGGTCATGGTGCTTTATCACTGAAGTGCTACCCTAACTGAAATAGTTAGAAGAGGATCACTCTGGACGGCTACAGTCAAGGCTTTAGCAAGATTTCTCTCCTGCCAGATGTTACAGAGTACAAGTCATTTGGTTGACTTCCCTATCTTATAAGACTACCACTGTACTTGGCTCATGAACCCTCTTTCGTGTCAATCAGCTTCCATTTATTTTATCTCATTCCTTGGCTGAGTCTCTTTATATTGTTGTTGTTATTATTATTGTTATGTCTTCAATAATAATTATTTAATGTTTATTTAATAGTAATAAGTTATTATTATTATTATTATTATCATTATTATTATTATTAGACCTAAAGGTCTAAAAATACTTGAGTCCGCCAAGCTTAGGAACCCAGAAATAAGGCATTTTTAAAAGAACAAATCCTAAGTCAGCAATTATAAAAGTTGGGAAAAAGGAAGTCAGGAGACTATAATTTTTAGTAAATTCCTTTTAAGGTGTCAAGGTCATGTCAGGCCCAATGGTGAGACCTCTGGGAAATCCATTACATAGCATTTTGCAAACCTCTGTAAAAGATACTATGTATAAACTTTTTCAAAGAGCCATCATGTTGTCATTTTAGACAGATTTGCCCTGACACTTGCTATCCTTGCTGTCCAAATATGCCTTTAGAGAATGCAACAAATAAACTGTGTAGACGTGTATGACAAGAGATTTATTAGGATAATTGGCTCCTGTGACTCAGGGACCAGGGAATCCCAGGGCAGGCCATCTATAAGATGAACAACTGGAAAAGCCAATAATATTGCATAGTTGAAGCCCTTTGGAATGGTGGGGGAGAATGATAGAGTTACTGTCAGTGATAGGCTAATAGCTTGAGACCTAGGGAGAAAGTAGGGTTAATGTAAGTCCTAAATTCAAGAGACTAAAGAACTCGGAGGTCTAATTCAGAGAATGTAGTGGTATTTGCTCCACCCATGACCTTGGGCTATAGGGCCTGAAGGAGGTGATGCTTTTTGCCATTGTATGTGGATTCATTCCCAGTCAGATTAGAGGATGATTTCATCTGTCTACTCCATTCTGCATTTGTAAGTGTATTTCCTCAATTCATGTCTTAATAAATCCTTATTAACCATTAAACAGACTCACATGGGCTGATCTTCCTTAATGAGTGGTGCCCACTTGGGAATATACCAAAGGAATGCTCAATCATACCACAAGGACACATGCTCAACTATGTTCAAAACAGCATTATTTGTAATAGCCAGAACCTGGAAACAACCTACATGCCCTCAGCTGAAGAATGGATAAAGAAAATGTGGTACATTTATGCAATGGAGTACTACTCAGCAGTAAAAAACAATAACATTATTAATTTTACAGGCAAATGGATGGAAATAGAAAATATCATCCTGAGTGAGGTAACCCAGACTCAGAAGGACAAACATGATATGTACTCACTCATAAGTGGATACTAGATGTAAAGTAAAGGATAACCAGACTACAACCTACTGATCCCGACAGAATATTGGGCTTCTAAGACATTTCCTTTGGGGAGTTTTTCTTGGCACAAAATGGCCTGTTGGCAAAGAACTGCCCTTGCCTTGACTGCTGACAGTATGAACTCTGTCCTTTCCGGACAAGCAGGACACAAGGAAAAGCAACTATTGAACCTTGCCAAGACAGGGTAAGATGGTCTTTCAAAATTCCTGCTTATGAAAATGGTCTGTCAGATATTCTAGGCCTGCAACCAAACTGGTTGTCCCAGAGATGCTGAGAAACTTAAGGTGACTGTCCAGGCTGCCAGCTGTCATTGTCTATTCTCTCAAGAATTTCAGATATTGCTTGCTTGCATTTTCCATTTTCTCAGGTATTATTATGTTCCCTCTCGGGTCTTTAATGGAGTTGAAGACTAGATATTTACAGTTACAATCTTCTTGTATCTTACCTGGAACATATTAATATTTAAGTACTAGAGTTAGAATTTTTCAGGATATGACAGCTATTGGAGTGACTTCAGTAATTTGCTATTTACCTATGATCTGGACATTTCTGGCCATTTAGCATGTCTTTCTTGTTTGATGTTCTTGTTGGTTGTAGTTCCATTTTTTTATGTTATTACCCTTTGTTTTTCCTGGACAACACTTGATAATCATTCTTATTGTATATAGTTTGCAGTACAATTAGAACCTCCTTACTTAGACAAAAAGGGGAATGTAGTAGCATTTGCTCCACCCATGACCTTGGCTATAGGGCCCAAAGGAGGTGGTGCTTCTTGCCATTGTACATGACCTCTTATAAGGAAAGGGAGAAGGGTCACGTGTCCCTTATCCCTGCTGCCTGCGAAGTGGATTCACTCCTGGTCAGATCAGAAGATGACCAGCTATTACTCCATTCTGTATTCCTGAGTGTATTTCCTCATTTTATATTTTAATAAACCCCTATTACCCATTAAATAGACTTATGTGGGTTGATCTTAATAAGAGAAGGCAACACAAGGTACTCCAGATCCGAAAGGTCAAGAGGACAAACATACTCTTCCTGAGATGGTGCCTCCCATTGAGTGAGGACAGATCTGCCTTACTCCCATTGTATCTATCACTTTTCTCTTTGCTATGCCAAAATACCCAAGAAGAAATAGTTTAAGGAAAGAACAGTTTGTTTTGGCTGACAGTTTGAGGATATAGTGGTCCAGCATGGGAAAATCATGGTAGAAGGAATCTGTCTGTCACATTGCATCCATATAGAGAGGTGAAGCTTAGCCTTTTCCCTTTTACTTATTCCAGAATTCTAGCCCTTGGAATGGTGCTGCCCTTCCACAGTTAAGGTGGGTCTTCCCACCTCCATTAACTAAATCCAGAGAATCTCTCACAGGCATGACCAGAAACTTGTCTCCTAGGTGACTCTAGACTTCATTAACTTGATAACCAATATGAGTCATCAAACTCAACCAGTGATTAAAATGCCGGAGGAGTGGAGGGGAGGCATAGTGGATGTGGGAAGAAGGGAGGGGAACAGAGGAAACTGCAGTCAGGATGTAAAATAAATGAAAATTTAATTAATTAAAAAAAATGACAGTGTCTTTCTCCAAACCCTCATAGACATGCCAAGAAATGGTGCTTTACCAGTTATCTGAAAATCTCTTAAGTGCAATGAAGTAGACACATCAAATTAACTAGTGATCAGTGCTTAGTGAAATAAGAAGGTCAACTCAGATTCTGTGTCCCTGGATAAAAAATAATTCCAATGGAAAAGTCTAATCTGGCATTCCAGATTGAGTTAGGATTATATAATGTTGCTCTCAACTACACAGAAAACATTGGGGTTTTCTGAATCCTAGGAATGAGTTGTCAGTGTCTACCACAGAAAAGCATCTCCATGCTGATTTCTGGTTAAATAACTATTCTGCTCCTCTTTCTTGTCTTCTAGATATGTGAGAAAGGCAAAGGATTTTAAGTTCAGTTACTCACAGCATGAATTAATATAATCTTTGTCTAGTCAAATTAGAATTAGACATTGAGTTCCATTGTAAAACAGGTAGTGTTTGCAGGTCATACATTATCTTATATTAGAATGTGCCCATTTCAATATCAGGCAACAGCTGCCTTTTCATGGCAGTGTTTATATTTGGATTCATGGCAAGCAGCGGTTCAATTTCTTCCCCTTCCTGCCCAAGTGAACACAGCTGGCCAGCCTCTCGGTGTTATTTCATACTTCATTTCAACTTGCTACTGTGATTGCAGAATGCTAGCAGGCTCTGGGAGACTTACCATCAACCAATGAAGAAAACGTTCACACAAGATTTTCAGTCTTTGTTTTGTTTTTATTTCCAGTAGTGCAGTCAGGAGAATCCCAGGAAACTTGACTTTCAAATGTGAAGGTTAAAGTGGTTCTGGGAGGGATAATATATAAGACAAATTGGGAGAAGACTAAGCTGGTCCAACATGTAAGCTACTTGAAGATTTCTTTAGATGTTTGCAAAAAGCAGCATTGTATGCATCTGCCAATTATTCTCACTTTTTTCATCATCATGATTCATTTTCCTCTGCAGCTTGCTCTGTAGTGGAGTATATTCATTTTCCACTACAGCTGAAACAAAATTTTCAGATGCTTAGTCTCATAAAAGAACCTAGATTTGTTATTTCATGGTCCCAGAGGTCTAAAATGACTCCCAAAATCTCCTGTCGTGGCTTCCCTGCTTCTGTAGGCCTCCTGAATTCCATGGGTGCTGGCTCCATCCTCCATCTTTTAAGGTAGCCGCTTTAGAATGGCTTCACTCCAACACTGTGTCTTTTAAATTCTTCTTTCATTCATAAGGATCTCTGCAATTGCATTAGAGTCAACTAGGTAACTCAAATTGGTACCCACTGGCTCAAGATTATTAGTCACATCCAGAGTGTAATTTCAGTCAGAAAATGTTCTAAGGATTCTTCTGTAGATATCATTATACTGCCCACCACATGAGAAAAAATGAGTATATATATATATATATATATATATATATATATATATATATATATATATATATATATATACATATGTTGATTTATTAATTCAGTCAATATTCAAAAGACTAGACTGTGCTGAATTTGTAACATCATGCTCTTTTTTCAAGTTTTAATCTGTCAAGAGAGCTCTGAGTGAAATTTCTGGCTCTTGTCGCTAGTTTCCTGTGCCTCAGCCAGGACAACAGGATGGTTCTTTCTACCTTCCTGTATCCACATGCTTTGGGTTATTGCTGCTCTCCCTCTCACTTATTCTTCATTTATTCATTTGTTGAACTTTATTTAATCTTTAAGGCTCAAATGGATTTTCATTCCCTCTGGACAAACTTCCCTGAGGTTTTTTTTTTTTTTTCTTCTCCAAAAGTTGACTTTACTCTTTGATCTCATTCCACTGCCAACCTTCATAAAATACTAAAGTTATTTATTTTATTTTTGCACATATGCCTTCCTCTAGTCTGTGAAGCCTTATAGTGGAGGATTTGGGACATAATAAATTTTATATGTAGCATTTTATAGCTTCTGAGCAAGTATTAGTTTAAACAAAGGTGAAATTGCAAGTTCATCTTAAAAGTACTCGAAGTATCCTTTAAAACTTGAGTGCTAGTTTCAATACTCAGTTATTTCTAATCTATAAATCTTTTAAATCCTTCTTCCTTTAGCATGGATCAATTGCCAAATAGCTCCTCAGTTAGAGTGTGGAATGTCATGAGACACTCCCTCGTCCAGTCTAGTTTTAGGTGGTTTGATCTCATGCAGGTATTGTCCAAGCTGTCAAGGCTGCTGTGAGGTCAGGTGTTCAATGGTTCTCTCCTGTCTGGCAAAGACTGTCTGCAGTACCAGGGACAAGCGTTCCACCTATGGAGTGGACCTGAAATACAGTCGGAAAGATGTTGATTGCCCTCATAATATCCATTTCAATATTTCTGCATTGGTCATTCGTTACCATTATAGCTCACAGGGTTCAGAGATGGGCAAGACCGGTGATGTCTTTCTTCCAGGAGGAGTATATTCTTGAAATGAAAAATTTAATTTTCCACAACCTTTAACAACTACATGTTGTTTGATTTTATAGATGAAGTAATAAAATGTTGGTATCTAATCCATTTGTATATAGGAGGGCTACTGATTTTTTTGAGTTAATCTTGTATCCTGCCACCTTACTGAAGGAGTTTATCATCTGTAGGAGTTCTCAGGTAGAATTTTTGGGGTCACTTATGTATACCATCATATCATTTGCAAATAATGAAAGTTTGACTTCTTCCTTTCCAATTTGTATCCCCTTGATATCCTTTTGTTGTCTTATTGCTCTAGCTATAACTTCAAGTACTGTATTGAATAAGTATGGGGAGAGTGGACAGCCTTGTCTAGTTCCTGATTTTAGTGGAATCGTTTTGAGTTTCTCTCCATTTAATTTAATGTTGGCTGTCGACTTGCTGTAAATTGCCTTTATTATGTTTAGGTATGTTCCTTGTATTCCTGATCTCTCTAGAACCTTTATCATGAAGGGGTGTTGGATTTTGTCAAAGGCTTTTTCAGCATCCAGTGAGATGATCATGTGGTTTTTTTCTTTCAGTTTGTTTATATGGTGATTACATTGACAGATTTTCGTATGTTGAATCATCCTTGCATCCCTGAGATGAAGCCTACTTGGTCATGGTGGATAATTTTTTTGATGTGTTCCTGGATTCGGTTAGCCAGTATTTTATTATTTTTGCATCAATGTTCATGAGGGAGATTGGGACATAATGGAAATAGGAAGAGGCAGGGTGCTGGGGAGGCTCTCATGAATCCACAAGGTTGACCCCACCTTGGTCTGCTGGCAGTGGTCCAGAGGGTGCCTGGACCAGTCTACTCTAGTGACCAGCCTAGCAAATAACATAGCTGTCATCATAGAGCCTTTGTCCAGTGACAGATGGAGGCAGATACAGAGATCCATGGCCAGGTACCAGGCTGAGCTCCAGGAATCCATGATGGGAGGATGTGCAGAGATGACCCGCCACACTAATGGAAGCCCATGAACTCTGGACTGGTGGCTGTGGAGCCCCCATGGATCTTGACTAGGCCCTCTGGATATGGAAGACAGTTGTTTGGCTCTAACTGTTTGGGGGGCACCCAGGCAGGGGGATCAGGATCTGTCCCTGGTCTATGGACAGGCTTCTGGAATCCAGTGCCTGTGGTGTGACACCTTGCGCAGCGTTGGTGCAGTGGGAAAGTACTTGGACCTACCTAGACTCAGTGTGCTGGGCTCTGCTGACTCCCCATGGGAGACCTCGATTTGGGGGATGTGGGGATGCAGGGTGGCTTGGGAAAGAGGGCTGGGGGTGGGAGGAAGGAGGAGGGTGTATCTGTGGATAGTATGTGGAGTGAGTAGAAAATTTCTTAATAAAGAAAAATGAAAAAAATGTTGATATCTAAATTGGAATGCTTAGTCACGTGGTCTTTGATTCAAACATCTTGTATGCTTTACTATGAAGAGCACTGCAGATCAGATGTTTCATACATACAAAAGACATTAATAGTTTTTCTCACAAATTGCACCCATGTTGTTTATTTCTTGGATTAATCCAGTATTTATCTGGTAGTGGAAAAGGACACAGTAGAGAGCCATCATTTATTTCTTGGACAAGAGGAAGCAGGCTTATTAGAAGTATTGACTTGGAAAATCCTCTTGACAGATTTTCCAAGGATATAAAAACCTCCATTTCTTATCAACAGCAACTGCAATCAGATTTTTATTTCAGTACAAACCATAGCTGGAGAACTCTCAGAGCCTCAGTAATGTCTCTGGTGTTAGCTAAAGGCTTTTAAATTGAAGGCAATCCCACAGTTGTCCCCAGTTGTTTCATTAAAGCAGACTGAAAATGGATGACAGAAATGGATGTGTCAGTGAGTGCCAACTTGATTAAGTCATTTGACCATGAAAAAAACTTGGCAATCACAATAAAAAACTAATAGCGGAAAGCGTAATTAGTGAATCAAGTCTTCTCCAAGCATATTCCCACCCATATCCACGACTCTCCTTATACTCTGCTCTCCCTCTCCCATGAGTCCTCTTTGGTCCTCTAGACAGTTTGGCTTCTTCTTTTTCATCCTCCCGGTGTGTGTGTGTGTGTGTGTGTGTGTGCGCGCGCGCGCGTGCACGCGCGCGCACAGGTATGTGGTTTTATATATCTAAATGAATGAAACCTAAGACACACATGAGAGAAAACATGAGATTCTTGTCTTTCTAAGACTTGGGTTACTATGATAATCTCTTAATGCATCCATTTTCCTACAAATGACTTAACTTCATTCTTTATGGCTGTGTACACAAAGCACATTTGCCTCACTGGTTTCTGGTTTTATTATGTCTACATACTGTAGATTAACTTTCTTTTCTTTTTTTTAAGTATTTATTGATCTTATGCATATGACTATTTTCCTGTATGAAGGTCTGTGTATCATGTACATGCCTGGTGCTCAAGGAGGCCAGGAGAGGACACTGGATCCCTTACAATGAGAGTTACAGATAGTTGTGAGACACCATGTAGGTGCTGGGAATTGAACCCATGTCCTTGAAAGAGAAGCCAGTGCTCTTAACCACTGAGACAACTCTCCAGGCCCCTATCTTTTATTTTTCTAAATTCTTGAGATAGCCATCTAGATCTTTGAGTTTTTTTTTAACTTTATTCTTTCCTAATTATACAGTGATCATATTGTCTTTCAAAATCACTGTTTAGATGCATGTATACATTTGATTTATATTTCTTCATAGATATTTGTGTGGAGTCATTTCTAACTTCTATTTGATTAATTCTTACAATCAGTCATTCTCTAGATGAAAACTTCTTTTTTAAAAGTTAATTTTTTTTGCTAATGGTTTCTTTTCTTTGATGAGAAGCACACTCTGAATTATTATAATTATTTCCAGTAGTTAAGCTTTTTTCATTTGACTATCACATGCATTTTCAGTAAATGTTCCTTGTGTACTTGGAGACAGTGCACATTTCACAGTATATAATTTCAACAAGAACACATTTATAACTAGTGATGTTTAAAATGTAAATAACATTTCTTGCTTTTACTTTTTCTTCTTTAGCTCCTACTTACTGAAGATGATGAGTTTTAAATTTCCCAAGAAAACTATAAACTTATTTACTTCTCATTTTAGATGTCAAGATGTACATATTTCCATACTGTTTGCCAACCGTAATATGTTTTGAGGCTTTTCCATTGTACATAATGATTAGGATTTGAATAACACAGGAAGTGGGAATCATTGGATTTAACAATATATAATATTAATGGCCTTAAGCAAGCTAATTTTATTGGAGAAGGATAAATTAAAGGCTAATTGAAGTTCACTTTGAGAGAATGGAAGGAGGCATATGGAGAAATAAACTGTAAATAGATAACAGTATTTAAAAATATTTTTCTTTAAATGGGACATAGAAATGTAACAGTAGGCAGAGAAGAAGTATTTCATAAAAGGAAGGTGGTGTGGCATGTGCACACACACATGTGTGCATGAGCATGTGTGTATGCATTTAATGGGGGAAATTCTTGAAACATTTATATAAAGATGAGCTGATTCAGCAGACAAAAAGCTTGGCAGTAGAGGATTAATTGTTAAGGAAGGTCTCCACAGAACCTGAGATCCAGTGTGCAAAGATAAATAGTTTTCTCATGTCTGAGGGAAAGAACTCAGATATAATAAACAGAGACACCAGTGTGGGCAAATGGCGAAAAAATGGTTGAAAGCACATAAAAATTTTCTTCTCACTCTTTACAAACCTTTTTTTTTGTAAATAAGAATAGATACCATCTGAGATACTGGGTTTAAAGGAAGTAGAGAACTTGTACGTAGGTTGATGAGACAGCAGAGGAAAGTATAACTAAAGAAAATGATGGAGAAATATGATGGGAATGAAAAGTCTTCCGTGAGAAACACCTGGAAGCTACTTAGAAAGCAAAAGGGGACATTTCATGTCCCTCAAATAATATACCCTGTCTAGTGAGAGGGTACATTCTAGATCAGCAGGTAGGGTATGCTATCCCTTTCTTCTTTCTTTTTTTATTTATTTATTTTTTTTTATTTTGCAATACAATTCAGTTCTACATATCAGCCACGGATTCCCTTGTTCTCCCCCCTCCCGTCCCCCTCACCTTCCCCCCAGCCCCCCCCCCCCCCTTCCCATCTCCTCCAGGGCAAAGCCTTCCCCACAGACTGAGATCAACCTGGTAGACTCAGTCCAGGTAGGTCCAGTCCCCTCCTCCCAGGCCGAGCCAAGCAATCCTGCATAGGCCCCAGGTTTCAAACAGCCAACTCATGCAATGAGCACAGGACCCGGTCCCACTGCCTGGATGCCTCCCAAACAGATCAAGCCTATCAACTGTCTCACCCATTCAGAGGACCTGATCCAGTGGGGACCCCTCAGCCATTGGTTCATAGTTCATGTGTTTCCATTCATTTGGCTATTTGTCCCTGTGCTTTATCAAACCTTGGTCTCAACAATTCTCGCTCATATAAACCCTCCTCATTCTCGCTAATTGGACTCCCAGAGATCCACCCAGGGCCTAGTCATGGATCTCTGCATCCAGATCCCTCAGTAGTTGGATGAGGTTTCTAGCACGACAATTAGGGTGTTTGGCCATCCCATCACCAGAGTAGGTCAGTTCGGGCTGTCTCTCGACCATTGCCAGCAGTCTGTTGTGTGGGTATCTTTGTGGATTTCTGTGGGCCTCTCTAGCACTTTGCTTCTTCCTATTCTCATGTGGTCTTCATTTACCATGGTCTCCTATTCCTTGTTCTCCCTCTCTGTTGTTGATCCAGCTGGGATCTCCCGCTCCCCCAAGCTCTCTTTCCCTCGACCCTCGCCTTTCACTACCCCCACTCATGTCCAGGCTGTTCATGTAGATCTCATTCCATTTATCTGTCATTGGGTGATCCCTGTGTCTTTCTTGGGGGCCTGTTTTCCAGGTAGCCTCCCTGGTGATGTGAGTAGCAGACAATTCATCCTTATTTCATGTCTAGTATCCTGCTATGAGTGAGTACATACCATGTTTGTCTTTCTGAGTCTGGGTTACCTCACTCAGGATGATTTTTTCTAGATCCATCCATTTGCCTGCAAACCTCATGATGTCATTGTTTTTCTCTGCTGAGTAGTATTCCATTGTGTATATGTACCACATTTTGTTTATCCATTCTTCAGTTGAAGGGCATCTAGGTTGTTTCCATGTTCTGGCTATTACAAATAATACTGATATGAACATAGCTGAACAAGTGCTCTTATGGTGTGGTTGAGCATTCCTTGGGTATATGCCCAAGAGTGGTATAGCTGGATCTTGGGGGAGATGGATTCCCAATTTTCTAAGAAAGTGCCATATTGATTTCCAAAGTGGTTGTACAAGCTTGCATTCCCACCAGCAGTGAAGGAGAGTTCCCCTAGCTCCACATCCTCTCCAGCATAAGGTGTCTCAGATGCAAGTATAATCAACAGAATGCAAGAGATGGAAGAGAGGATCTCTAGCGTTGAAGATACAGTAGAAGAAATAGATTCATCAGTCAAAGAAAACACTAAAGCCAACAAAGTCATGAACCAAAATGTCCAAGAAATTTGGGACACCATGAAAAGACCAAACCTAAGAATAATAGGGGTCGAAGAAGGAGAAGAATACCAACCCTTTCTTCTTTCTTAATGCAAGTTTTCTGTGTCTGGGGACTTATGACATCGAGGTCATCAAATGTACACCTCAATTTAGTGTGATTTGCCAACCACAGAGTGTGTGGCTACTATGAATTTCCTACAGAGTTTGGATTCATTCTCCATCCAAGTTCTCAAACTGGTAAGGTCCTGCCCTTTTGTTGTTATCTGTTATGAATCATTGATCAGGCATTGATAGCATTTCTCAACCAGGAGAAAGGTAGATGATTTATTGACTTTCTACCTAAGAATGCATTTCTTTTTTTCCCTCATGGCATACATGTATTTGTTTGTTTATTTATTTATTTTTGTTTTATTTTTACTTTTCTTTTTTTCTTTCATATTCCTTTATTAAGAAATTTTCTACTCACTCCACATACTATCCCAGAATACCCCTCCTCCTCCCTCCCACCCCCACCCTTCTTTCCCAAGCCACCTGGAATCCCCACATCCCCCAAATCGAGGTCTCCCATGGGGAGTCAGCAGAACCCAGCACACTGAGTCTAGGCAGGTCCAAGCCCTTTCCCACTGCACCAAGGCTGTGCAAGGTGTCACATCACAGGCACCAGATTCCAGAAGCCTGCCCATAGACTAGGGACAGATCCCGATTCCCCTGCCTGGGTGCCCCCCAAACAATTCAAGCCAAACAACTGTCTTCCGTATCCAGAAGGCCTAGTCCAGACCCATGGGGGCTCCACAGCCACCAGTCCACAGTTCATGGGCTTCCATTAGTGTGGCCGGTCATCTCTGCATGTCCTCCCATCGTGATCTGGACGTCCCTCGCTGCAGTAACTCTCCTCTCTCTCATCAGTTGGATTCCCAGAGCTCAGCCTGGTGCCTGGCCATGGATCTCTGTATCTGCCTTCATCTGTCACTGGACAAAGGCTCTGTGATGACAGCTAGGTTATTTGCTAGGCTGGTCACCAGATTAGACTAGTCCAGGCACCCTCTGGACCACTGCCAGCAGACCAAGGTGGGTTCAAACTTGTGGATTCCTGAGAGCCTCCCTAGCACCTTGCCTCTTCCTATTCCCATGATGTCCTCATCTATCATGGTATCATTTCTACTTTGTGTGATCACCATCATTCTTTTCTTTCTTCCCCTTTATTTCTTTGCTTTTTTTCTCTCTCCTTTTTTGTGAGACAGGGTCTTTCATTATGTAGCTCTGGACATCCTAGAACTCACTCTTGTAGACCAGGTAGGTCTTAAACTCTCAGAGATATGCCTTCCTTTGCCTCCCGAGTGCTGGAATTAAAGGCATGTGTCACCATGCCCAGCAGCCCATCATTTGTCTACTGCCCATTCCTGTGTCCTTTTTCCCCAAAGCTTTAAATACCAATGAAAGTGTACTTCTAGAGCTGATATTCATGGTCTTGATCAATTCTCCTTTTAAAGTGTCCTTGGGGCTCAGGGTCATCTAAAAGTCTACTCCCCGTGATGAGATAGCTCTATTTTTTGTGTTAAAGTGTCTGAAAACCTAATTTGTGTGATATATTAAAGTGACATAATAAAACCACCTTAGGCACAGCCACTTCACTTAGTGCAACAGATTTTCAAAATAAAAGCTTTTACTTTAACACAGTGTCCTCTGGAGACTGGATATTTAGGAACTATTGAAGCTCTCATAAATCATTAATACTTAGCAGGAAGGTGATAAATCTCACCATAAAACTAGTTTTTATTTCACATGCTGAAAAACAGAGCTGAGATAATATTTGACTTGGTCATAGTCTATAGAACCAGCTTAAAATAAACACCAGGTTCGTGTGTAAATCCTCATTGATAAGCACATATTATGCTTAGAGACTGCTGGGGATAAAGGTTAAAACATGGATTCTCATGCTTCCTTCTCCAATCAGTAGGTACACCTTGACCTCTTACTTTTGGAATCCCTTCACAAGAAAGCTGTGCAGTATCTTGTAGCTTTGATATTTACATGTGAGTAAGGATAATGTTCACAGTCTCCATAGTTACTGATTCTCACATAGAAATGAGTTTTGACTTTGGACCAAGTTAGAGACAGGCTTCTGTAGATGTGTATTCTGGCTCATGAGTGACTACACGTTGGCTGCTTTTACTATATGGCCTGACATAAATTGAAGCTCTGTGCTTCACCAAAGAAGAAATATTTGTTGATGCTAGTGTCTGAGACACAAGGTCAGAAAGCAAAGAACAAAAAAATCCCAAGTTATTGATGGCACCATGAGCATTGTACTGTAGCTAAGGCTTTAGAAGGGGTTATTGACAACAAGAAAGCTATCAGTATCAGCCTAAGCAACAAATCTCTTCTATACTTTGTCCTTGACATCCTTTGCCTTTAAAAGATAATAAAAATATTCATCAAAACAAAAAATATTTTTGGAACCAAGTTAAGATTATTCTTCCTCCATGACACTGCAAATGACATATCAAGTCCAACATATAAATGATTTAAAAGTTCTTCAAGGAAAATTGGCCTATAACATTTCCTACTCTACATTCACACAGTCAGAATCCAAATGGAGGGATAATTAAGACACAGGTGTAGCCGGGCGGTGGTGGCGCACGCCTTTAATCCCAGCACTCGGGAGGCAGAGCCAGGCAGAAAAACCAAAAAAAAAAAAAAAAAAAAAAAAAGATTTGTATTACAACACTTCCTCCAACAAGGCCACACTTCCTATTCCTTTCAAGTAGTGCCATTCCCTGGTGACCAAATATTCAAATCTATGAGCCCATGGGGGCTATTCTCATTCAAACCATGACACCCACCATAAGCAGATGGTAAGATTCTATTGCTGAAAATTGATTGCAGGATAGAAAGAAATCAATATTGAAGTGACAAGGAGACTTTCTCTTCTGACTACCTCTTCTGGAGCATGCTATTCAGGTTTGTGGCAGAAAAAAGACATCAAGGATCTTATCCAGTGCTGTACCCAGCATCTGTAATACTGGCCTGCCAGTTCAGATGTGTCCATCAGTGCAATAGTAGCAAGACAATTTTAATGTTGGTTTATTAAGTATCTAAAAGTCTATCTTGCTTTAAGATAATTACTCTGGATGGAATCAAATGCATTATCATCTTGTTTCTTACCTCTCTTGACATCATCTCTCTAGGAAAAACAGAGATAAAAATCTTCCTCTCCACAAGATTGACATGCCCACAAAAACAAACAAACAAACAAACAAACAAAGAAAAGCCACACACAAAAGAAAGAAAGAAAGAAAGAAAGAAAGAAAGAAAGAAAGAAAGAAAGAAAGAAAGAAAGAAAGAAAGATGCTCACTATGTCTCTCAGCACTAGGGACAATCACATATCTCTTCTGTAGAAGATGGGAATGTTGCAGAATATTTGTTTAACTATGTAAAGATATGTTGCTGTTTTACCTTGCCTGCCTAAGGCACCTGATTGATTTAATAAAAAGCTGAATGGCCAATAGTGAGGGGAGGAGGTAATAGGCAGAATTTCCAGGCAGGAAGAATAAGAAGGTGGAGGAATTTAGGCCCAAGGAAGAAAGAAACAGAGATGCCAGAGGCTAGCCAGCCAGCCACAGAGGAAGCAGGAAAGTAGGACGTATAGAATGAAAGAAAGTTAAAAGCCCCAAAACAAAATATAGATGAATAGGAACAGGCTAAATTAAGTTAGAAGGGCTGGTTTGACAAGCCTAAGCTAAAGCTGGTCATTCATAATGAATAATAAGTCTCTGTGTCTTTATTTGGGAGCTGGTTGGCAGCCCAAAGGTAAATTGCAAATACACAGGAAGGAGGCTACAAGGGCTCTCTTCAACATCTGTATGTGTGGTAAAAATTTCTGTGCACACATCACCACAGAGTGAAGCCCACTTATCATCTCTATTCCTGTGCACAACAGGGTGACAGTTTGTAATACATAATTCTCTATCCATACCCCAAGCATAAAGCCCTTGGGATCTGGCTCTCTAGCTGCCCATGCTTATGAAATGCATAGAAAGAATTCTTCCCCCAAACTCAGGAATGGGCACAGTACAATCCTACAACCTTTGGGTGCGTGCTAAACGAGAGATAAGGAGAAACAGCTTTTGCTAACTGGGCTTGGGCCTTCTCTTTCAGCCATTGCTTCCTCGTATTTGTTCAAGTAAAATAAACCAAACTGGATTTCCTCACTCTGTGGGATAAACTCCACCAGAGAAAACACATGCACAGCCATGACAGGAAACAGATATGAGCTGAGAGCTGTGAAAGTTAACGTAGAAGCAAAATGTCCAGAAATAATGAAGTGTCTGATTACTTAAGATGAGACTCTCCAAATGGGTTTTGTGAAGGCCACAGCAAGGACGTGCCCTTTTAAATGACAGACTCACAGAACTCAAAAGACAGTAATGATGGGCCTTTTCAATCCTAGGTCCGTGGTGTGGTCACAAACATAACACCTTGTGTGTTGGTAAAGTCTATGTACTGTCATTGGTACAGTGGCTAATTGTCTGTCCACTCATAAGCATACAGACATGCAGCACATAGCAACTTGGCCAGACATCATTTGACATGTTGCTATGAATGTAAGGTACTTTTAGCTGAGGTGACTATTTAAACCAGAGTTTTAGGGAAGTCCTTAGTATTGCAAGTAGGCCTCATTTCATCAACTTTAAGAAAAATTTAAAAAGACGTAGTAATTATCCACCAGAAAGGAAAGTTGGCATTGAAGTTCTACAGCTGTGTATCCTCCATTAATATGGTCATTAACTGCAAAACGTCAGTGAGATTTAAGAATTCTGGCAACAAAGGAACTCACCAACTTCATTTTGCTGTTCAAGTCCAAGTGGTAAACACTGGATTAATTGATTGTTCCTAACAGCAGGATTTCAACATCCTGCGAGCATCTTCCAGATGTTTCTAGATGTATTCTAGTCTATCATCATTTTTTTTATTGTTTTTAGAAGGGGAAACATAAGCACAGCTTAAAATTCAACTAGGAGTGTAACTTGCTAATGTTTGTCATTTCACACTACTCGTTTTACTTCTCTCATATGCACATAGGCTCAGACTATGGCCAGTTGAGAATTCATTCTTTCAAGGTTTTCTGAATTCCCTGTCTGGCCTGCCTTATTCTTCCTGCCAGATGAATATTAGAGGAAAAATAAGCCAGTGCTTTAGTAATTATTAAGCATTTTTAAGCTTGAATTTATATGAATATAGAAGTGAGAAAATCCCTTCTGTCTTTGACCTAAGTGGCAATAAAATCGTTGAATAACAACAAAATTAATAATTATTATAAAGCTACATGTATATTATTAGTTAATATATATGTATATATAAAGTTTTCCCTTTCCTTTGCTAGAATATACAGAAAATATTGGATATTCATAAATTTCTCATCTAAAAATGTAAATAGCTAGGTGCATCTTTAAATGATTATGGATAATATGTCTGATCTATGTATGTGTGCTATGTGCATGTCTGGTGCCTGAGAAGGCCAGACAAGGACATCAGATCCCCTGGAACTGGAATTACAGATGGTTGTGAGCTGCCAAATATATTCCTAGGTCCTCTGGAAGATCAGCCAGTGCTCTTACCCACTGGGTCATCTCTCCAGTCTCTGTAGTTGGATACAAACTTAATAAAAAGGCATTGTCTGTCCCTGCACTTGCAGCCCAAATAGAAGGGTGCTCAACTGCTTAAGCTTAAATTCGCATCTCTACATTTACATGATCTTCTTTTAGGGTTATTTATTTTTGTAGATATCAATATTGATATCACTTACAATGGATGAATTCTCAGAGGAAAGAATTTCCTCAATATTGTAGTTATTTAAGATCAGAGATCAAATCTATTCCCAGCCTAGCTTTGCCCAGAGGATTGTTTTTACAAAGGATAACATGTCCAGGTCCTTGCTGTTCATATTGGTGATGGTGGTGGATAACACAGATCTGAATTTCCAAACAGAAAGTGATACAGAGTGAGATGGTGGGTGATGAGATAGACTCAGCTCTAATGTCAACTATTGTATAAAATGTTAACATGACCCTAGATATCTTCAATACTGGTACAATTTCAAAAATTAAACTGGAAAAAGCTGAGGTTTCTCCAAGCTCAGCAAAAACCATAGTTCCTATTTCATTGCCCACACACTCTTTTTAAATTGTGTCATGAGCTGGGCAGTGGTGGCGCACACCTTTAATCCCAGCACTCGAGAGGCAGAGTCAGACAGATCTCTGTGAGTTTGAGGCCCATCTGGTCTACAGAGCGAGTTCCAGGAAAGGCGCAAAGCTACGCAGAGAAACCCTGTCTTGAAAAACAAACAAATAAAAAAAAACCAAAAAAAAAAAAAAACAAAACAAAAAATTGTGTCATGCATAAACTCATACAAGTTAATTAGTTCAGCCCTTGGGACTTCCTAAGCCATGTGCAAGGACTATCTGATCTTGGCATGAACACATCCACACTGTAGAAACAGAACCCTCAGCCTGGTTATATACTTACTTGAAAAAATATTGGATGGCAGAAGTCATCTCAAAGAAAATAAGAGTTGTACTACAGTTTTAAAAACCCACACTGAAAACCCATGGCTTTTGGTGAGCTTCCAGTTGTGCCTCACAGTCAACACAGAATTCTCACATTTCCCGGTATAGAAGAGGCTCTGTGAAGATTAAGAGTCTCAAGGAAATATGAACAGATATATGCACAGACTGCTGGGGGAAACTTGGCTTTCCTTATTAATCCCTCTGGTTCCCTGCCTGGACTTCCTGAAGCCACTGTAGACATGATGCAGTGGTCCAGGAAGAGCAATCCCTTGTGTTTAGCCATTCTTGGTAGAGTTTCCTGGTAGCTGGAGTACAGCACACTGGTAAAAACACAGGTTCTGGAATTCAATTTTCTCTTTTTAGATACCTCTCTATGCTTCCCAGCTGATTTATACCAGTGATCTATGCTCCCATTTCCTCAGTTTTTTGAACTACAAAGTGGAGATAATATGATTATCTAATGAGCTAATAGTGTGTATATTTATACTCTACATTTTTTATTTTAAACGTTGACATGGAGCTGTCATATATCATCACACTTATCGAGAACAGCACTATTAGTTGGATACATTAATTAAGCCCATGACAGTGTGTCCTAAAAAGGTGGGGTACTATAAAACCGAGCAGCAGACATCCCAAGAAGTGGGGGAATTCAGAGGAGTGGAAGATCTTTTGCAGAGCTCTGAACAAATGGCCATCTGCTATTCACGACATAGGATATATACACTGAAAAGTAATCAATTCTCTGGGGCCTGTGGCAGTTGTAATTGATTTGGGGGCAAATGCTGGCACTTGGAACCAACACAATCAGATGAACTATTGAGGTCTCAAGGAAAGATGATCCGCAGAAAAGTGAGTATTGACTACATATACAGCATTCCCTTCAATTATTAGAGAATTCATGAGATACACACGTAAGGGTAAAAAAAAAAAACTCACTGAAAAATTTCTATGACCAAAAAAAAAAAAAATCAGTAAGTAGGTGCTAAGTGAATAAATACGTAAATAGAGTCTTCAGGGTTACATTGTTAGTGAAACAAAGATGAGTTTATGATCAATACTGAAGAGGTCAGAATTTTAATAGAGCATTCTGCCTTTATCTCATTTTTTCACTTAGTAAATGCAGTGTGTGAATCTCTCTCTGGGCAATTCATATAGCTGATCCTAAATGGCTAACGATGACTAGAATAAAATGATCAGTGCTTCTATAATTCCTACATTTATAAGGAGGTTCCAAAAGGAGTTGTTATACACAAAATCCTTTACTGAGTTGGCAAAATAACTGGCCACTTCGGCTGCAGAGGAAATCTGGAGTCTGGAGTGACTGATAGCACTGATCTGAGAATGTGTGTGCCTATATTTATATCTAGCTGGGAACTATTTCAGACACCTCTCAGGTGATCTTGTACCTGATCCCAGGACATATCTGATCCATTGAAAGGCAAAGGAGTGACACAAATCCATTTGTAGTCAGTGTAACACGATGCTGTTAAACGTGTCTTAATATTTTGAATCTGATTACCCATGTAAAGTATGGCTTCTTCTAAGACATTTATTCTACCTATTAATCCTTGCTCAATTCCTTCCCGAGGAACTAAAGCCATAGAATCATTCTTAGATGGGGAATTCACATGATGAGCCGTGTGCGTCTGTTGAGTTAAAGCTATGGCTGAAGCAGCTACTGAGGTAACAATAGATGTTGAAGCAGCTATGCCAAGGAAAATTGCAGCTACAAACCTTTTGGGATAAGAAAAAGAATTAGCAACATGTTCTAAGGCAAAAATAGCAGAGTCTTCATACCAGGGTGAGGAAAGATTTACAGGCAAGAATACATGAGATGGTTGGCAAATGATAATGAAAGCTTTAGAATCAGTTGTAGAATTTATACAACTAGTTAGGTAAGAATCCTCGCAGGAAATACCATATGTTGAACCATTAGGTGCTATATTCAAGGTTCCTGTCTTACCTGAATAAAGGCTAGCAAAGGGAGACATAACACAAGCCTGGATATTGAGGAAGTTGTAATTAGGCTGTGCAGGGGGTTGAAGGCCAACCCAATCAGTAGCAGCTAACAATTGATACAGCTGAGTATGAGGCTTGGGAGAGTGAGAAGGCAATGCCACATAGATGGGACTAACCCAACTGAAAATCATCCATTGATTTACAATGGGTTCTAAGGAAGTATAAGACCAATCATGTATTTTACTCAAGGCAACATCATAAGGACGAAAAGTGACTCCTATTTCAGGAAAAAAACAGTGTGTCCATTTAGGACAGCTGGCATTAGGTCTTAGGTTATCCCAAGTATGGTGTGAAAACTTAGAGTCACCAACAGGAAACTTCTTTAGAGGTGATGTGTGATCGGGAATGGATCTGGTAGATAGATACCCACCTACATGAGAAATAGTATTTAATGACCAAATATCATGGGTAGTGTGACTAGCTGTAAGAGTTCTGTGCCTTAAAGGCAGACAACCTGGCATGGGGTATATAGGGTGTTCAAAGAAACATAAGGGGAAGCTGTCTGAGTGTCCTTTGAAGCTAATGTGTTTAGCTGAGCGAGGGTGCATAAAACTAGATCCTTGCCTCCCCACAGTAAGGAGGAGTCATGAGAAACAATCTTTGTTTCCTCAAAATCCCATGTGGCTGGATGGACGCGAGAGGGGGTGCCGGGACATAAACCCACTAGGTGTCTTGAGCAAGAATACAGGGAAATAAAGAGACTACCGGAGCACTGCTGGCATCGCCAGGAAGTGGTTCTCGGGAGTTAAGGCTTTACTCTGATTCATGAAAATCTTTGTAGTCTCAGATGTCAGATGTTTGATCTGCCCCCAAGAGGGAATTGGGCTGCCGCATGTAGAGGCAGTACCTCGTTGAGGAGGTTGGGAATGGTGCTGGTGAACCCAGAGACCATCGACCATGAAAGCCCGGACATCTGGAGTGGGCTGCAGGCTCTCCTCCTTTTCATCATAGGTGTGTTCCCTGTGGCCTGTGATGGGCGGGGAGGGAGCTGCGCAGCGGTAGTTTTCTCTTTCTGCTGCTGGCTGGTCCTATGATCTGATCAAGTGATCAGGGATCCACAGAAGTGATTCAGCAATCTGTGGAAACATACAAGCATGTCCTCTTCCTGACGTTACTAAAACATCAGGAACTTTCCAATTACCAGTGAGGAGGTCTTTCCATTTTACTAGATAGAGGCTTAGGTGTAACTTTTGTGGAGAAGTGTCTGAGGAAAGAACTCATATTGTCCTCATATATATTCAAATGATTAATTACAAGTGGAACATGATTTAAGAAATGATGAGGAGATAAGTATTTAAGATCTCCACTTTGCAATTTTGATATTTGGGTTTTTAATGTTTGATGAGCTTTTTCCACTATAGCTTGACCTTGGGGATTATAAGGAATGCCTGTGGAGTGGGACATATAAAAGGGTAAATACCAATCTTAAAGGCTTTTGAAGTATAAGCAGGCCCATTGTCCATTTTTAGAGCTCCAGGCATTCCTAAAATGGAAAAGCAGTGGAATAAATGCTGTATTATATCCTTAAATGCTTCTCCAGATCGGGCTGTGGCACAAATGACATGAGAATAGGTACCCACACACATGTGAACAAACACCAATTTTCCAAAGGAGGGAACATGAGTTGCATCCATCTGACATAAATCACAAGGAGGTAGGCTTGGTGGGTTGACTCCCATAGGAAGAGAATGTGTAGTTGTTGGACAGACATTACAATTATGCACAATGGGTCTGGCAGCCTTGTGAGGAATTTGAAATTGAAAGAGAAGAGCTGTGGCATTTTGGTGGTGCAAAGCATGGCTTTTCTGAGTTGCTTCCGTAGTATAGGCAATGATTCTTATTAGAGAATCAGCCATACGATTCCCTTCATGAATGGGACCTGGAAGCATCATATGTGCACAAACATGGCCAATAAAGAAAGAATGAATCCTAGATTGAGTTAACTCTTGCAGTTTTGAAAGTAAGTTTAAAATTGTAGAACAAATGGAGGGAAGGGGGTCAGTTTCTATATGTGGAAATAATCTGACAATATATTGGGATTTAGTATAATATTAAAAGTTCTGTCTTTAAGTCTCTCAAAGGCAGTAATTACTGCTATTAGTTCTACTCTCTGTGCAGAGGTTTCCTGTGTAGGAAAGAACTTTTTATGGCCATCAGTCATTAATGCAGCTCGGCCTGAAACAGAGCCATCAGTAAATACTAAGGCTGCTGGAGAAGGCAATGGATCTGATTTAGTTCTATAGGAAAAAAATTACAGAATGTAAGCATATGAATTTTAACAGATAATGGTCAGGGAGTTCATATGAGAAGGTGCTAGTATATCCTATCTGAGCTACTTGCCAATCTAAAGACTCATAACACAGGATATTATGCTGTTTTGTTGTATAAGGAGGGATTATCAGATGAAGATCTTGTCCAAACAATTCTCTACTCCATTTCCTTCCTTTACACAATAGGAATACAACCAGAGAGGTATATGCTGTCACAACCTTTTTATGAGTTACAGGTAAATGTAGGCATTCTAGAAGCCCTGCTTGCCATAAACAGGCAGTGGGAGTGTAATCAGTAGGTAGAATAACTACAGTCCATGGTTTGTTGTGATCTATATGAGGGAGTCTTTTATAAGTCCCTCTTCCAATAGAGTCAAGGATGCCTTAGCTTCAGGTGTTAGTTTTCGTGATGATCTTGGATTAGGGTCACCATGAAGAATGCCGAATAGGGGTTTAAGTACAACTGTGGGTATGTCTAAATAGGTATGTACCCAGGTGATATCACCAAACAGTTTTTGAAAATCATTTAAAAGTTTTTAGATGGTCCATTCTCAACTGAAAGGGTTGGGGAGAAACAAAATCCATGTGGATAACACATCCCAAATATAAAAAAGGAGGTTGGATTTGGATTTTCTCAGGGGCCACTTGAAGTCCGCATAAAGTCAATTGTTGGACCAGAAATTGTATTGCTTCTCGTAAATAAGCTCTGTCAGCATGAGAAATCAATGTGTCATCCATATAATGAACAAGATAAACATCAGAATACATTTTACGAACTTGCAAAAGCACCACATCCACAAATTTTTGACACAGGGTCGGACTAGCTTTGCTTCCTTGAGGTAAAGTTTTCCACTGATACCTCTGATAGGGTCTCTGAAAATTTGGAGAAAGCAAACCCAAAGCAAAACACTGACAATCTTTAGGGTGTAGAGGTATGGTAGAGAAGCAATCTTGTAAGTCTATGACAATTATATTATGCTTTCTAGGAATGGCCATAGGAGATGGCAAGCCAGGCTGCAAAGTTCCCATTGGCTCCATGATTTCATTTACTCTTCTAAGATCTTGCAACAACTTCCATTTGCCTGACTTTTTTCTTAATAACAAATATTGGGGTGTTCCAAGGGCTAGTGGATGACTCTGAATGACCTTTATTCAGTTGCTCCTCCACCAGATGTGTAGCAGCTTCCATTTTCTCAGCACTCAAGGGCCACTGCTCCACCCAGATAGGAACATCAGACTTCTATGAAATGGGGTCAGCAGTGATTTGAACAGTGGCCCCTAGGATAAATTTTGATACCCTAGGCCATGTCTGTCATTTTTAATTTCTGGAATGATGAGCTCAATTCTGTCTTGGGCTTGCTTACCCAAGCCTTTTTCGGGGTTAAAACTCATCTGCAGCATTTGAACTGAAACTGGCTCCTTAGCAAAGATCAATAACACACCCATTTGTTGTAGCACATCTCTTCCCCCAAGGTGATAGGTATGGAGGGGATGACATATGGACAGAATGTGCGATGATTTTCTCCATCAGACCACCTTAACATTCCTGAGCTTCTGGCTACATTATCAGCTTGATCTAGTCCCACTAGAGAGGCAGGAGTAATAGCTGTCTCCCAAGTATTTGGCCAATCTTTTCCTGAAGTGCAAGAAACGTCCACACCAGTGTCTAGCAAACCAGTTATTTTCTTTCCTTGTACTTTAAGAGTTTTAGTTGGTCTGGAATTCTTAATTTCCTGCATCCAAAAAGCCATGTCACTGGAACCTAAACTGGCAGGTCCCCTGGCAATTGCAGAGACTGCACTTTCCATAACCTGGTTATGGGAGCAGGAGAAGCAGCAGCTGCACCACATGCTGCCTTGTACAAATCTGAATTGGTGTTGTAGGAAGTTGTACAATAATCTTAATCTCTCCAGTAAAATCAGGATCAATCATTCATGGGACAGCATTAATACCTTGTACCACAGAGGAGCTATGGCCTATGATTAGCCTCAGTGTCCCTTCTCGGGGAGGTCTGTAGACCCCGGTGTTAAGGCATACTGTTGGGGAATCAGGTGTTAGTACTGTGAAGGAGGTGGAAGAGAAGTCCATTCCTGAGCTCCCTGGAGTTGCTCTTTGTAATTGTTCAATTGATTTCCGTTCAAGAAACGGTTGTTCATTTGATTTATTGCTCCCATTATTTTCTGGGGCTGGAGCTGCCCCATTCCCCCGTTTCTCTGATTAGGAAGGAGTCTTGTATTAATTGGGGTGTTGCTAGCACCAGTTAAAGAGTGCCATTCTTGTGGAATCAGGACCTACAGTCCTTTTTCCAGTGATAGTCTTTTTGTCAGTGAGGGCATATCCCCAGAGCCCTGTTTTGGTTTGTAGTTTGAGTCATAGCTGGGGTATTAAAGCTTGTGTTACTGCCTCTAGGATAGGAGTTTGTATTGATCCCTCCTTGAAAAGGACAACGTTTACTTATATGTCCCATATGTCTGCATGAGAAGCATTCAAGTCCCATGTCTTTTTGGTTAGGCTGCCTTTGTTGCTGGTTATTTAGAAATTGAGTAGTGGTACATCCCTGCAATGTGGCTGCTATTGCCACGCCCTGAAAATAAGAGGCTTGCTCTGATGTAATCAGAAATGCTCCCCATTTTCTTTACTTATCTCAGTACAGATTGGCAGGTGGTGGAGGCATTTTCATAGGCCAATTGTTTCAAAATTATATCTCTTGCCTCAGAACTTGGATCCACTCTCTCCACAGCTTCTGTAAGCCTGGCAAAAAATTCTGTATATGACTCTTGAGGAGTCTGTGTTATACTAGCAAGCCCTGTGGTATTAGTGTCAGCAGAGGGTAAACACTGCCGTGTTGTTAGGGCTGCAGTAGTAATTGCCTTTAAGGCATTCTGTGATCATTTTAATTGTTCAGCTGTATTAGCATATCTGCCAGTGGCCATGAACAACTCAGAGGTTAAATGTGTCCACACAGGAGATTTAGTAGTTTCCTGCCGGGCCAATTCCTCATACTCAGCTTTCCATAGCAAGTAGGTATCTCCTGCTAAACAGGCTTTAACTACTTGGAACCAGTCATGGGGAGTGAGCCATTGGGAGGTGAAGTCTTCCACCAGCGTGAGTGTTTGTGGAGAGGTTAGCCTATAGGCAGCTGTTGCCTGTTTTATTTCTTTAAGTAGTTTAAAAGGCAAGGGTTCCCATCGGGCTTTGCCCTCTATGCTTGGATCAATCCCGGGGGGCGGGGGGAAGCATCCTAATGCTTCCCCCTGGAGATGAGCCTGTGGAACACTCCAGCAAAGCCCACTGACCCCCCTTTTTTTTCTTTTTATGTTTTGCAGGCGACCGTGTGGGGTGTATATTTAAATGTTGTAGGGAGATGCTCTCAGGTGTTTGACAGCACATTGTTCCTTTCCCCCTCTGTCTCTTCCTCAGAGTTTGATTTGTCATCGCTAGAATCTTCAGAATTTTCCTCTGAGCTGTTCTCACTAAGAGCTCTTAAAGAGGGGAAAATGTTCTGTTTCTTTTCTGAGCATAGGGAAAGTGGAGGAGGTAAGGGTTGTGGGTACTGGGGATGGGGGAATAGTTTGCCCTGATTCTGATTTAGGCTTAAGTTCTTGATCAGTGGTCAAAGCTTGTTTTAAGCATTTTCCACATGGAGAGTGCTGCGGAAGGCATCTGCTGTTCTCCATGCTCTGCACACCACTTCTTGATTTCTTTTTCTATGATTTCCCACGTCTCAGAATCCAAGGTCCCATGGTCTTGAAACCAAGAAACCAAGGGTTTACTGTCTGTACAAATTTAAGGAATTCAGAAAGTTGACTAGTGCTAACTTCAATGCCTTTCATCGTAAGTGTGCCTTTGATCACTTGTACAAAATGCTGTTTCTGTTTGGACTTGTTCTAGCCCATTGTGCATGGAAGATTCTTAAGGGATGGAGTGCTAAAGGGGAAAGGGTATTCACCACAGAAATGTACGGAGTTCCTGGGGTCTACAGTACCCTTCCTTGAGGTCCAACTTGTAGCTGAAGACTTTGAAAGTCACCTTTCTGACCTCCCAGAAAGCTAGTCTCTCTGTGGACAGCTTCCACCAAGTGACACCTCTTTCCCTGGATGTACTTGGATGATTTCTATTCTGATTCCATGGTTACCCAAGGGCGCCAGATATCTAATTCTCCCCAAGTGCCTGCTTTGAGGAGATTTCTACCAGGGTCCAAAACAGAAGCTACAAGCAGATAAGGATTCCAAGCACAATGAGTTCTTTAGTTAATTCACTTTATTCTTCTAAGTAAAATTCTACAGGTGCTGTGAGGAAAACAGTATATACGCATAAGCAGTAATTCTTTGGCAATGCGATGTGAGATTTGAAGCTTTCAGGGTCACAGAGAGAGGTGATAAGGATCCACACATAAATCAACAATTGTCAACTTAGATGAACAATCCAAAAGGGGAGAGTGACTAGAGGGGAGTTCTCTGGTAGGGTCAACTAAAGGCTAAGATCAATTTTAGGAAATTCTAAAAGGTAATTAATGTTCAAATTATAATCTAGAAGTGGCTAGGTAGACTGTTAGGGGGTCTATAAACATTAATAAGTCACTAGAAAAGTAAAACTGTCTTTAGTGCTGCTCACCTCCCCACCCCCTTCACCCCCCCACCCCCCCACCCCCCATAAGGGAGAGGGATGTATACTTGGTTGCTAGGCAACCTATGTCTGAGCATGTAGTATTTGATTAGTAAAAGCACTTTTGCTCAGAGTAATTGCTAAAGAGGATTAAAATTTAATTTGCACAAGAAACCAAGCTTGGCACCTATAATCTACCTGGCCTCAGAAATCTCCTTAGGTCAGTGGGAAATAACTACCTTAACTCAGTAACTAGCAAGTGGCTGAAACATTATCCCAGGAATGTGAGCACTAAATAAATCTCTTAAGTTAGGATCTTGTGTAAATAACCCGGGGTGAAGGTAAGGAGTTGAGGATTTAATTGCTAGTGGTTATTTTCTCTATCTGTGGGTGAGATGAGCTAATAATGTTTATATCTCTGGATTTGTCTTCAGGGGAAAAATGGTATCTTAGCTTTTGTCTGGAGAATGGCTCTGGCCAGATTTATGTTAATGAAAAAATAAACACAACTGAGGACAGCTTTCCAATTACCCAAAATGTATAAGGAGAGTTGTGCCTAATTAGTGATCAATATAAGTTATTGAAGGAAATGTTGAATGAGTGTGGTGATATTGTGTCCCCCAATATATTATGCACCCTAATAAACTTATCTGGGTCAGAGAACCGAACAGTCACTAGATAGATATAGAAGCCAGAAAATGGTGGCACTCACACCTTTAATCCCAGCACTTGAGATCTCATGTCTTGCCTGGGAAAGACACATGCCTTTAATCCCAGGAAGTGATAGCAGGAAGCAGAAAAGTATATAAGGCATGAGGACCAGGAACTAGAGTCATTTTAAGCTTTTAGGCTTTTAGCTAGCAGCAGTTCAGCTGAGATCCATTCGGATGAGGACTCAGAGACTTCCAGTCTGAGGAAACAAGATCTGCTGAGAAGTTGGCAAGGTGAGGTTGGATGTGGCTTGTTCTGTTTCTCTGATCTTTCACGAAATTCTAAACGGTCTTATTAAATAAGAAACACAGAGCCAAATGCCCAGGAGATCCGAGCACTAGCAAAGAGCCAAGACCACCTTACCTTACCACTCATTGCCGTCCTTCCCCTGAGAGAGAGACCTTCTTCCTGTGTGTCTTGTGTTTTATTGCTTTCCCTTTCTGCCTTCTCATTGGCTCTAAGCCCAGCCACATGACTTCCTCATCACTGCCTGTCTATACAGACCTCCTGGTCTCTATGGTTGGTACTGGGATTAAAAACTCAAGGGTCACCATGCTTGGCTGTGTCCTTCACCACACAGAGACTCTGCCTGCCATGTGATCGGATTAAGGGCGTGGGCTACCACCACCTGACTTCTGTTCCTGGCCCGCTAATGACCTCTGATCTCCAGGCAAACTTTATTTATTAACATACAAATACAATCACATTTCAGCACAATTAAAATATCACCACACAATACCTGGCTTCAGGTCTGTTTTTATTTAATAAGACCTTTTAAGATTCATCTACAAATGAGGGAAACTCCAATAGCGCACAAGAAATTCATTGCAGGATACAGCTAATACATTCAAAAGCCAATATCATCAAGACTCCTTTAAGTCTTGGAAAAGTCCTCTGGAAAAGTCCATAACTTTTTCCAGGTAATAGCTTTGTCAATATCAGCTGAATTCCTACTTCATATTCCTGCAGCTGGCAGCACCTTTACAAGATTGAACAAAACAAATATCAGGAAACATCAATGAGATCATGGCTATGTGTTTGCTCTTAAATTGCCTATTACAAAAAATATTCTCTTTGGTGGAAGAGAACCTTCCTATCACAACTTTCCACATGTGATATTGATGATTAGATAATAGTAATAATAAACAATGGTGCCTAGAGACGAAAAACGGAACACTAATAACATGAAGAAAATGAAAACGTTATACCCAGTATTGCAGGCCACGTATGTGCTACCACAGTCAAACACAGAATTTACAATAATGGAAATAGTATCTTTAGGAAAATAAATATGGATAAATTTACCTCAAACTGAATATCTGGAACTAAAAAATTGCAACAACAAGCTAAAGTTTTAAGAGGCAACTTTAATATTTGACAGGTGTGGTAAGAGGTTTAGTTAGGGGACTGGAAAGCACAGAGATAGTAGTGTCTGGGGCCACCATGACAAAATGCAACAGAGAGTGCCGCAGACCGAGGGCTAAGTAACAGCAACTTAATTTTCCCAAAGTTGTAGAGACTTGACTTCCAAGGTCAAAGTACTGATAGGTTTGGGTTCACCTGAGCCTCTTTACTTGGCTTACAGACAGCCCCCTCTCTGTGGTCTTTTCTGTACATATGGGCACCCCAGGATCTCTGTGTGTTCATACATCTTCTGCAACTCAAATTGTGGAATAGTCCGTATTGACTCATTTTTTTCCCTTTCTTTTGTTTTCTTACTCTTTTTATTTTTTAAGATTATAATTCATAACCACACTCTTTCCTTTCCTCCCCCTAAGTCCTCCCATATATCCCTCCTTTTCTCTCTTTCAAATTCATGAACTAAATTTCCACTGTTGTTGTATGTATATATGTATGTGCATATAAACAATTCCTACACCTAAGACTCAGGGAATGTTGCAGAAGCTCTGGTAGACAGATTGTAACATCCAGAGGATCAGGGAGTTTATAGTGAGATTGTGTCCCCTAGTAATTTCAGAAGCTACATCCATAAAGCCTTACCAACGTAAGGCCTAAACATGAGCTGAACAAGGATGGCAGCAATAGACGTGCTGGAGTGGAGGAGGGGGAACCAATGAGGGAACCATAACAAATTTAGAGAAGAGAAACCTCACAGGAGTGAGAGACCCAGGTTTGAGCGATGTACATGGTGTAGACATGGCAATCACCATTGCAATTTTGTGGCTTTCAATGACTTTCAATCATCTTGCCCCCAAATAAAGACATGATGGTGGATATTTTAACTTTCATGGCTTGATCATTGTATTACACTTTTTGGGGACACAGACACAAAGCTGGGTTGAATCTTGGCATCAGAGGTGACACCAGCTGCTCCTTGTAGAGCCATGAGGGGCAGCTACAACATAGCACAGACACATCTTTCCATAGAAACACAGCATTTCTGTGGGTGGCTGTTATGGAAACAGGCCTAACAATATGCACAGCCTGGCCTCCAACTTCTGAGAACGCTTTCCAAAATCATTTTCCAGTATTGAGGTTGTTAGGCATTGATATAAAGCAAGAGGGCCTGAAAACCAGAGTAGCAAGAGCCATGAAAGGCCTATGCTGGAAAATGACAGTTATTTATAGAATATGGACAGTTCACTTAGTTCCAGGACACAACCAAGATCAAGGTCGGTAGACAGATATCATAATCCTAAACATCAGTGTTAGCTATGAAAGTAGAGGAAAAAATGAAGTCCGAACAAGTGAGCAGTTGAGAAAACAATGGGAAGCTGTCATTAGTTACTTGCATTTCATATAAGAATGTGACCAGTAGTTTGACATTGTATAACATGAGATCATCAAAGGGTCACATTGTAACAGCTAATACTAAACTCTGTTGCCAGCTCCCACTCATCACCTACTGTGATGAGTCCAACCCAGGTGTGTTCTGAAGGCTTTGTTTCCACTGGAGTGACGTTGAGAGATTCTGAGATCTCTAGAATATATGGCCCTGGGATAGGTGGGCAGCTTCCGACTGACCACTCAGATATAGTGGTTACTGCTGGTCTACAAAATGTGTTGAATCTGTAGGGAATGAGTGGTTCCCATGATAGAGAGTTGCACTAAAATTAGACTCCTGAGTCCTCTTGAGTATTTCCTCCAGGTGATGTCTCCCATTAACTCTTGTTATATGGCGTCATCTGTCATACTACTGCACACAGATCCCTCATTATCAGCCTGGTTTCGATCTTCTAGTCTCCAAAACTTTAAATTGCCAGGCATGGTGGCACAAGCCTGTAATCACAGCACTCTGAAGGCAGAGTCCAGGGAATCAGGAGTTCAAGGCTAATCTTAACTATAGAGGGAGTTTGAGGACAGCAGGGGCTACAAGAGACTTTATCTCAAAAAGCCCAAAATAACCAAATAACAACAAAAATCTTTGGGTTAAACAAACATCTTTAGTTTATAGAGTATCATGTGTCTTTCATTTTGTTTTAACAATATAAAATATACCAAATTACCACTTTTCCTATTATGCTTGGTCTGCTTTAAAAAAAAAAAAATACCCTGGACTCTATTTCTGTTGAACAGCAGAACTCTATTTTCTCACAATTTGTCACAGTTCAGGTGTCCAATGTTGTGGCACCAGCGGATTGGTTATTGATAAGGACTCATTTGGTGACTTGTAAACAGCTGCCCTTCTGCTGTTGTCTCACATGGCATAGAGAAAGAGAACTCAAATGTCTCCTCTCTTCTTATAAGGGTGTCAGTCCGTTAGGTTAGGCTCAAAACATATGATTTCCCTTAATGTCTGTTTCCTTACATGGAAACATAGTCCTGTAGGGACAGAAAGCTCCAACGTATAAATGAGTACAGTCCAGTGTAGGACACCATCTAACCATTCAGGAAAATCACTTCTCTGCACTGGCTGCTTCAGGCAGCTTCCCTGATTGTACAACTGTCTGCTTGCAGAAGTGAGGGAGCTTAATAGTTCTCTAGACCAGGCATTGTCTGTCATAGTTGCCAGGGAGCATAGCAAAATGAGTCCTAGAGCCAACAGAAAATTTCTTTGAGACTATCTAGATCCTAGAGTTCAAGAAATTCTGCTGGTGGTAGTCCATGAAACACTGTGCTTTCTGAAAGTGCAAAGTTCATTTTATTACAGGTTTTCATAACAACCTATTTCCCCCTAAGTCCAAGATGTTTATTCTTTTCTAATTGTTTAGGGAAGAGATAGTATGACACAAAGAAAGTGTGATCCATTTGCCACGTAAAAATGACAAATTCTTCAAATAGTGGTCCACAAAAATACATTGTGAACTGTCATTCAGCTGTGGCCAGGCTTTGGGTGTTTCCAGAGTGGGTGGAAATTTTTATTCACAAAGGCAGTGAAATAAAAACCTCTAACTTCATGTTCCGGGCATTCTTGCCAGTGAGGCTCTGGCTTGACTTGCCAGTCTGAGGTTGCAGGGCACTGGGTGGGAGGAAAGGATATAAACATGCAGCACACCCAGGAGCTGAGCATAATGGGATGTGTGGGCTCCACAGCTTCCCTGGAGCTAACTGTTGAGTTTTGAGGCAGCAGTGGTACTGCCAATGTTCCCTAAGCAGAGTAGGGCCAAGAGAGGGCTGGACTCCTGCCCAGGGTGGGAACTTTAACCTCTCATGGGGAGGCCCTCATTCCAGAAGCTTCCCTAATTGCTTCTTACTTACTTCGATGGCCTTTCTGATGCCACACAGATAAACCAGTCTTTCTATTTCATTGCTTTCTTCTTGAAGACCTGGGGTCATTTCCCATCAGTTGGGCACCGGCTGCCTGTTATACTCAGTACATCATTAAACCATTTCAGATACTTTTCTCAGAAATCTCACCCATTTAAGAAAATGCGCAAAAGCAGAAAAGACTTATAAGAAAGAGAGTAATTGCTTTCCTAATTTTGAAAGCACTAGTTTCGTTTTGTCATAATATTATAACGTACAGATTTCTGTACAGGCTTGCCCAGTTCAGTCTCAGCATTAGTGCTTGGAGGTAGATTTCTGTTGATGTTTTATATTTAAATTATATATCAGTGTGAGTGTGTGCCACATGTGTGTGGGTACCGGTGGAAGCCAGAAGAGGGTGTTGGCTTTCCAGGAACTAGAATTACAGATGACTGTGAGCCATCCAACATGGATGGGTTCAGAGAATTGAACTCAGGTTCTTTGCAAGAGCAGAAAGCCCTCTTAACCACTACTGCAGACTCAAGCCCAAGATTACTTAACACCACAACTTAGTTCATAGATGACACAGAATGTAAGCAGTTTGCTCAGGGTTATATAAGCAATGAGAGATTACAAGTGGAACTCAGATCTGAATGGAAGAGCCTTAGTCATTAATCTTAAAAATCTCATCACAAAATGTAAGGCACTCATATTCAAAGATATATGGATATAGGTATCTTATATGTATTTTTATAAAGTTCATTTTATAAATTTTGCTGATCCTTGAGAAGAAAATCTTTGTATCTACTCAACTGCCTATGTGTTCTTCACCTACAGAGCCACAACATTTTATTGTCTTCGGGGGCACAGTCAAGAGCTACTTATTTCTCTGAGAATCAGCACTTTGTTAAGATAGATTTGACCATGACAGAAAAAAATGGAAATGGCTTCCTTTTTTTACCATCAATTTCTTATGTTTCCTTGACTCCAGTCAGTGGTTCTTAATTGACATTTCCAATGGTGCTTATCAGGGAAAATACAAAATTTTAATTATTTGAGATGATGAGTGACAGTGTGGGGTCTCCACAGAGTGTCCTGAGCTTGTGGAATTTTTTTTTTCACAGAAGAACAGACTCAGTTGTTGTGACAGGCAACACACCGTTTCCCAGGATGATCTACCATCTGGCCAAGGGAAGAAAACAAGTATGGGTTCTACTGTTACCTAAATATGATGCTAATTTCCAGCAGGTAGTTAATAAGTATCCACAAAACTGTGCAAGAAGTCCATGCCATTCTTCAATCACAATCTCTACTTAGATTCCAGGTAGGATTCCTGTCAATATCATCATATATGGAATTCCAAGTTGTGGCTTTAAGTGTTATTATTTTTCAGTCTTTAGCTGTTCATTTTCCATTTCCAGTTTCTAAAGCAGTTTCCTGCTTCCTGAGGCAGGAGAATCACAGAGGGATACTAGAAGACTCATAGAATTAGATTGAGAAACACCTCTTGAGAACCAGGAGTGCTTTCAAAATGAAGACACATGAGGAGGTAAAGGAAGGGATATAGGAGGTAGATAAAATCACCGATCTGTGATACTTTTTTCTTTTCAGTTTTTCAAAGAAATCTTGTCAGCTATAATTTCTTAAGGGATTGAAGTCATTGTTTTCTGACTTTGAAGAGGCCTGTAGAGACTGAAGCTCAGTGGTGCCTCCTGAGAAATCACAGGTGGTACTATAGTCTTATAGTTTAAATGGATAGAGCAGTTATATCAGCTTAATTACCTCCCCTTACATATTTTAGAGCTATGCAGACAACCTACACTATGCCTCAGATTTCTCGGTTATTATCTTGGAACAATACATATGTATCTTTTAAAACTGTTTTGTGACTATTCCTCTGTTGGGTATTAACAAGTGATTTACAAAATAAGCTACATGGAAATACACAAGCACTTCGTGCACATGCACACATGTTTATGTATGCTTAAAAGGTTTTTGAAATTATGTTCAACAAACTGTCAATAACATCAGCATGAAGGGTTTGGGATGGGGGCCTATTTTTAATTATTATGGAAAAGTTAAAGGTAGACTATTATGAATGTTTCAAGTTTAACTGGGTGTTTTGTATATATTTGCTAAATCTGGCAGCTGTGATACAATAATAAGCTAGTTCTAAATTTAGTCAATTTTGTTTGTATCATTTGCCTATGAACAATTGTCTTATGAAATTAAGAACTTTCTAATATTTTTCTATATCATCCAAAGTTTTAAGAATGAATAAGTGATGCACTTAAGTTCAGAGAAAATGGCTCTTCAAAGCAAATAACAAAATAACATGATAGACTATTTAGGAATGCCTGCAGCCTATAGGAAATTAGTTAAATTACAAACACAATATGTCTAAAAGGAAAGAGACAACTTTTAGACTTATAAAATGTGTCTGGGCTTTCGTATAGTCATACATTGAGAAAGAGCATATGAAGGCTGGTGAAGGGCGACAGGAACTGAACATTAAGCAAGAAGTAAAGTTTGTGCAGATCAGCATAGATAGGGTCTGTGTGTGAGAATTAATTTTAAAAAACTGAAGAAAATGGTATTAAAAGAAGAAGTTTGTTGCTGTGTTTTGGTATTAAGCCCATGTGAGAGTGAATGTTGGCAACTTGCAGGATCTAGTATCCAAAAGAAATAAACCTCTGGGCATATCTGTGAGGGAGTTTCTAGATTAAATTCACTGAAGTGGAAAAACCACTCTAAGTGTGCTTTGCACTATTCTATAGGCTGAGGTTCTGGACTAAAAACAGGCTGAGTACCCACATTCTTGTCTTTGTTTCCTGAGTATTGATGTAACGTGACTAGATGCCTGCTGTTCTCACTGCCATGCATACCTGACACAATGGTCTGTACCCTCAAACTAGAGCCTAAATGAACCTTCCTTTCTTAATTTTTTTTGGTTATGTTATTTTTTATAGCAACAAGTAACAAATACAACCCTGTCTGTAAGTTTGTTTTTAATGCTAACAACTGTGACAGAATTCATAGCTTCCTTGAATGCCCACAATATTGTTTACATAAAAGAGGTTACTGCATTAATCAGGGTTCTTCAGAGAGATAAAGTCAGTAAGAAATTGACTTACATGGTTACAGAGGCTGAGAAATTCATACAAGAAGCCACTGAGTTGAAAAACCACAGAAGGTTTTGTGAAATTTACATAACAGGCCATGGAGTTGGAAAACCAGGGCCAAGATAGTTGGTGGTGAAAATATCCTGCTGAGGTGATGGTCTACAATCAGAAATGTAAATTCTTTGTACAAGTTTCAGAGTTCAAAGGCTGGAGAAACTGGAGTTCTGATGTCCAAGGACAGTAAAAGAAAGGGTTCCCGGTTCCAAGAAAGAGCAAGAATTTTTTCTGTCTTTCTCTTTTAACTGTGTCCTATGCCAACTAGTTAGTGCCACATTGGGTGAAGGCAGATATTTCCTCTTCTGTGCACCAGCTCACTGGACATTCTGCTGCAGAAACAGCCCCATAGACATGCATACACACAGTGCTTTAACATCTCTAGGAGTCTCTTTTCATCCAGTCAAGTTGCTATCTAAAATTAACCATCTCACTCATCAACCAGGGTTTCTTGAGATATTGTTAACTGTGTAAATGAATAAACAGATTATACAACAGGGGTTGCTCAAATTGTTCCCGTATTTATGGACTAGTAACCGCCATGAGCTGCCTTGCATTTCATGAGTGGCAAGTTCTCCATTCCACACGATCACTAGTGAGGTATAACATATTTTAGAAACAAATTACCAAGACATACACCATTAAAGATTCTTTCCTCTCACATATCCTAGATGGACCAGAATATTTAAAAATGCTGCCTCAAATACACTCATATAATATAATGAAATGCCTTGAAGCTCACCCGGCTGTCAGTCTCACAATAGGTAAAATGCTCCTAAAGTTTTCCTTTAACTTGTCACCAGATTAGTCTCATGTCACTCTATGCCAGGCTCCTTGTATTGTTCCCTTTGCTGTACTATATTATGTAACACTAAATAAGAATCTTAAAGAAAACAATGGCTTCCTTTTGTCAATTTTGTTTGTATTTCCCCACCTAGGGAAATGTATCTTGCAAGCATCACCAGTAAATGTGTTGAGGCCCATAGGTGCTAGACTCTAGTTGCTGCAAAAGAGACCACAGGGTTGACATGTACGACACTGTGCTTGATAATGGGAGTCAAGTCTCAAGAATGAGGGCATTGTGGATTTACATTATTTTACCAGCTTCCTACAATTTAATTTTTCATTGACTTTTTACTCTCCCATGTCCACTTGATTTCAATTAATTGAGTAAAGGTACATATTTTCCTATTTGTATTTTAATGAGCTACCATTATGTAAGACAAAGACTAGAAGAAAGAGAAATTATGCACCTGTGTCTTTTTTTTTTTTTTCGAGACAGGGTTTCTCTGTGTAGCTTTGCGCCTTTCCTGGAACTCACTTGGTAGTCCAGGCTGGCCTCGAACTCACAGAGATCCGCCTGGCTCTGCCTCCCGAGTGCTGGGATTAAAGGCGTGCACCACCACCGCCCGGCTGTAATACAAATCTTAAAGGGTCTTATTAATAAAAAATATGGGAACCAGACATTGGAGTGAACGCTGAAAGATCAGAGACATAGAACAAGCCACAGCTAACCTCATCTCACCTTGCATATTCCTCATTTGATCTTGTTTCTTCAAACTGGAAGCCTCTGAATCCTCATCTGAATGGATCTCAACTGAACTACTGCTAAAAGCTAAAAGCTTAAAAAGGCTCTAGCTCCTGGTCCTCATGCATTATATACCTTTCTGCTTCCTGCCATCACTTCCTGGGATTAAAGGAAGTGTCACCATGTCTGGCTGTTTCCAGTGTGGCTTTGAACTCACAGAGATCCAGACAGATCTGCTGTGGGATGTTCTGTATGGCAAATGTGTTGCTAATTAGTCAATAAATAAAACACTGATTGGCCATTGGCTAGGCAGGAAGTGTAGGCGGGACAAGGAGGAGAATAAAGCTGGGAAGTGGAAGGCTGAGTCAGAGAGACACTGCCAGCCGCCACGATGACAAACAGCATGTGAAGATGCCGGTAAGCCACGAGCCATGTGGCAAGGTATAGATGAATGGAAATGGATTAATTTAAGCTGTAAGAACAGTTAGCAAGAAGCCTGCCACGGCCATACAGTTTGTAACCAATATAAGTCTCTGTGTTTACTTGGTCGGGTCTGAGGGGCTGTGGGACTGGCAGGTGAGAGAGTTTGTCCTGACTGTGGGCCAGGCAGGAAAACTCTAGCTACAATTGGCGTCCAACGTGGTGGCAAGAGTTTCCACCTAAAACCTGAGAAAAGATTCTAAAATGGAGCTAATCACAGCTTCCTAATTGTCTCTCTCAAATGAGCGGCAGCTGCCGGTTTGAGCTACTGGCGGGTTCCTGGAGTGTGCGCTCAACCTGCAGTATGGCGGGAATAAGACCTCTGCAAGTGGCACATTAAGCTGCATGGTGGATTTAGACTTTGCTAATACAAAACAAAACAAAACAAAAAAAAAAAAGGTTTCTGGACTACACACTGCTTGGATAAAAGCATAGACCCACGATAGCTCCCAGAGCTGGTGGTAAACGTAGCCATGTTGGGAAGCTGAGGTGGGAGGAGCCAGCAGTCACAGCTGCTGCAGTTTAAGGCAATAGATTCACAATAAGACAGATTCAGATGTAATAGTTTACAATGTGTGTAAAAGATACGTAGACTTGAAAGAGACAAAAAAGGTGATATATAGAGTTATAGAAACAAATACATAGTTTTAAAAAAATAAAGTCTTTAAAGAGACAGTAAAATTAATATAGAAAATAAGCCACGTAAAGATGAATATTACACAGAGAATCTGGATTGTGTTGTCTTTGGGACTTTTAACTGCAGAAAAACATTTGATTGTAAAAGCTGTTGAGTTATGTCAAAATGTATACTTTAAAGGTATCTTGACTTCAAAATTTGGATATAAGGATATGTTGCTTTGGAAAAGAGTCTCTTTTGTTTCCACAGAAAGCCAGAGGCTATGGATTTGTTCAAGATTAAGATACATCAGGTTTGACCAGCCAAGACCCCCTGAAAGTCTCCGATGACACCATGGCCCAGATGATCCAACATCCAGAATGGTTTCAAGGCAACTGGCTCAGACAATACAGCCTCACGGACTATTCCATAATCCTAAAATTTTCTTTGTTTCCCCATAAGATACAGCGCCCCCCTCCAGCAGGAAGTAGTAAGAGAAGCTACGCCCAAATTCCCAAATTATATGTAATTTTACTTTGTTAAGGTTAAAACCTTCCTTTTTGAAAAAAAAAGGGAGAAGTGCTGTGGGATGTTCTGTATGGCAAATGTGTTGCTAATTAGTCAATAAATAAAACACTGATTGGCCATTGGCTAGGCAGGAAGTGTAGGCGGGATTAACAGAGGAGAATAAAGCTGGGAAGTGGAAGGCTGAGTCAGGGAGACACTGCCAGCTGCCATCAGAACAAGGAAGATGTAAAGTACTGGTAAGTCACAAGCCACGTGGCAAGGTATAGATTAATAAAAATGGATTAATTTAAGCTGTAAGAACAGTTAGCAAGAAGCCTGCCATGGCCATACAGTTTGAAACCAATATAAGTCTCTTTGTTTATTTGATCGGGTTTGAGCGGCTTGGGACTGGCGGGTGAGAGAGATTTGTCCTGACTGTGGGCCAGGCAGGAAAACTCTAGCAACACAGATCTCTGCCTCCGGAATGCCAGGATTAAAGGCGTGTGCTACCACTGCCTAAACCTATGTTTAATATAGTGGCTGTTCTGTTCTCTGACCCACAGATAAGTTAATTGGGGTGCATAATATGTCAACCACAAAGTGTGTCACTTGGGGTGGGCTTTAAGGTATCAAAAAGCTCATTCCAAGCCCAGAGCTCTCTCTTCCTGCTGCTTGCAGATCTGCATATAGAACACTACTTCTCAAACATTGTGTCTTCCTGTGCGCGGCCATGCTCCCAGCCATGATATTAATGGACTAAACCTCTGAAACTATAAACAAGCCCCAATTAAATACTTCCTTTCATAAGAGTTGCTGTAGTCATGGTTTCTCTTCACAGAATAAAACACTGACTAAAACAGTGGTCAATTAAAAGCAGTGGTGATAGCGATAGCTTGTATTGTTTTAGATGCTTCTTAGGTTATGCTGGACTGTAACTCATAGGAAAGTGACCTATGAATTAGCCTGACACTAAGATCTATATTCAACATTCCATGTCCTCTTGGAGTAACACTGTTTATTAATTTATTAATGACAGTGTTTATTAACATCTGCCCAAAATCCCTTTAAAATTGTGTTTATTTAATTAACTAACAAACTAATGTGATTTCATAAAGTTTTGTCATCCATGCTTAGCTTGAGTTAATTCACATCCTACAAACTATTCTGTTGATTTTTTTCAGGTCTGCTCTACATCTCAAAAATGTACAGGATACATTTTTTTTCATTTTTCTTTATTAAGAAATTTTCTACTTACTCTACATACCACCCACAGATCCCACTTCCTCCCTCCTCCCTTCTCCCTCCTCCCTCCTCCTACCTCCCCAGCCCTCCCTCCCAAGCCACCCCAAATCTCCACATTCCCCCAAATCAAGGTCTCCCATGGGGAGTCAGCAGAACCCAGCACAATGAGCCTAGGCAGGTCTAAGCCCCTTATCACCGCACCAAGGCTGTGCAAGGCATCACACCACAGGCACTGGATTCCCAAAAGCCTGCCCATGCACCAGGGATAGATCCCGATCCCCCTGCCTGGGTGCCCCCCAAACAGTTCAAGCCAAAAATATAAGGATACAGGATAAAATTAATACCTGATATTGTAAACATGGTTAGACGTTGTTTTTATAAATGGTCATCTTGTCAAACTGCCTTCTAAATATTTATACTTATGTCCAGATGTTTGTGCTGTGCCCAATATTGAGCAGAGAACATTCTTAATGAAGTGGGTAGTGATTAATACTGAGTCATCTCTGTGCAAAGTGCTGAGAATAAGTCACCACGTGCTCCACCTTAGATGAGACATCTGTGTCTCTATATCATCCCTGCTCAGGCTCAGGAAATATCATAAAAGATGGATAGAAAGAATATAAGTGCCAGAAGATGAAAAGATGTGCTGTGGAATGCTCTCCTCTGGACACAACATGGCTGCTGCACACATGACATCACATTGGCAAAGGGTAACCACACAAAATCAAGCCACTTAAAAATTCTACCATGGGGACAGATCCCTAGTGCATGAGCCAGCTTTTTAGAGCCTAGTGCCTATGGTCAGACACTTTGCACAGCCTTGGTGCAGGGAGGAGGGGCTTGAACCTGTCTCAACTGCATGTACCAGGCTCTGCTGACTCCCCATGGGAGACCTTGCCTTGGAGGAAGTGGGAATGGAGGGTGGGTAGGGGGGAAGGCTGGGGGGCAGGAGGAGGGAGGACAGGGGAATCTGTGGTTGGTATGTAAAATGAATAGAAAATCTCTTAATTAAAAAAAAAAAAAACAGGAAAAAAAATTTCGACCATGGATTGGGTAGGTGGTTCTGAGGCCTCACCGACAGCTGAGGAGCTATTTGTAGCTGATGGCTGATAGGGAAGATTGTCACTTTTCTTTGGGGGTGTGGTCACTGATAGGGTATCCATGTCTTATTGGATGACTCTACAGTCACCCATATAAAGACAGCACTGATTTGACTCAGTTGGTTAAAAACTAATTAAAAAATTTTATTAATGAAAGTTATTAATAAATATTAACAAAATAAACACTGTTTTAAAAATGAAGCCATAGGTCTGATTTGGGTGGCACACATCTTTAAAACCCAGCCTGGAACTTGAGAATTCTAGGCCAACCAGGACTCTGTAGTGAGACCCTGTCAAAGAAGGAGAGAGAGAGAGAGAGAGAGAGAGAGAGAGAGAGAGAGAGAGAGAGAGAGAAATGCCAGAGGGTCTGAAACAAGAATGGAGATATGACAAGGGAGTCTTGAGGGGTGTTTGGGGGAAGAGGATATGATCAAGACATATTGTATACTCACATGAAATATTCAATAAATATATTTAAAATATTACAAAAATATATATCAATGTCTATGTAGAGTTGCAAATTCCACAAGGAAATGCTTATTTATTTTGTTTGCTGCTGCATTTTGAGTACTCACAATATATTTGATAAGAATAATAATTGAATGAATATTATGTGGTTGTAGCTATTGGGCTAACTCGGTGCTGAGCTACCAGTTACTGAGATGAACACATTTATGTTAGAATTATGAGATGATAGGTCAGCTCAAGAAAAGACCCATTAAGAAGGAAGAAGTGGATAAATAGGATTCTAAGGATCCCTTTTTATTTTTCATTCCATAGTTAAGCAGTTAAATCTGAATCTACTCCCTTTGACATAATTGTGAAGGTTAATCAGGAATTAATTTACTAAATATGGGTTCTTAATACAGAAAGAGAGTGTCAGATTACCCATATGAGCCAAGTCTAAAAACATAAGACCTTAAGGGCAAGGGGCAGGTCAGAAATTACTTTTATCCTTTAAATGAAAATTAGTGAACACAGATGGCTAGCTTGAATACTAAGTAAATTTGAGATGAGTCATGCATGACAAGTGATTGCTACCAAGACCCCTTACTTGAGGAATGACTCTTGATCATTTTGAGAACAGGCATGTAATATGTGTGTGTGTTTGCCTGTATGAAAGAATTGGATTTCTTTAGATTCTGTTAAGTTTTTAGCCAATTGGTTGTACAGTGTACCCCAATATGGCTTAACGTTTACTTAAAAATAACACTTTCCGCTGGGCAGTGGTGGCACACCTTTAATACCAGCACTGGGGACGCAGAGGCAGGTGAATCTCTGTGAGTTCAAGGCTAGCGTGGTCTACAAAGTGAGTTACAGGATGAGCTCCAAAAGCTACACAGAGAAACCCTGTCTTGAAAAACCAAAAATAAAAAGTAAAAAATAACACTTTCCTTTGCTTAGTTTTGTGGAGGTACTTTCTGGGTGATAAGATTTTATCATTAATTCCATGTACCTAGTACCCATCACTGAAATGAAAGATTCAGGGAGTGAGGACATTTGCTGTCATCTCAGCATGTACAGCAGTATTCCAAACTCGGAAGGTGCTTCCTAAGTATTTGAGAATGATACAAATAGAAAAAACAGTCAGGATTGCTGAACAGGCCAAAAGCTCCTGTAATACAGTACTTTACAGAAAGTACCTAGTCTGGGAACACAGATGTGGACCAGAGGAACAAGGAATAAGAATGCTTATTAGTCTTATTACAGTGCACATGTGGGAGGCAACCAAGATTCCCCTGCATACTATCCAAAGCATTTCTGTCGAGAACAGCATATGGCTTCTGAAGACAGAAGAACTTCGACAACAGAAATTAAATCTTGTCTGCGGCAAACTTACCTAAGAAAGCATTTTAGCTCAAAGAGTTTCTACCCAACTAATTAAAATGCCCCATCCAGTGACGGTAATTGTTACATAAAATAAGAAAGTGAGGAGACTGATGATAGCTGTATTGTATTAAATTTCCTGAAGACATGAACATATAAATATCTGTCCCTTCAAACAGGGTACCAATGATAAACTAAAGCAATAACTTCATTCAAGTCTAGGTTGGTGAACTAGTGAATTTATTGAGATTATTTGTAAGATCATGAGTGACTGGTTACTTACAAGACATTGGATAACTCAAAGATGAAAAGCCCAACCTAGCATGGCGACAACTCATGGAAGCTGTATCCTTAGCCTTCCAACCACAATTTGTAGGCAGCAAGGCTGGTGAGAGAGTCTCTTTTCAAAGCAATTGCTATTGCTTTTCTAACCTTGCAGAGAAGCTTTGTATATCTTGGACATTTAAGAAGCTCCTTGAGCCTTATATGACTAATTTTCTGAGCTTTGCATGGTTCATTATTTCCTGGGTCTTATGAGCCCACCTGCTCCCTTCAGAAGGGAAAGATTCAGTTTGGAGGCTATAGGTACATAACATAACAAGTATTATGATGTCCTCCTGAGGCAAAGCAAAGAACTGAGCAGTCAGGATGACTATATTGATGCCTTGAACATTTTAATGAGATATGAAAATAAGTAAACTAGGAAAGCAAAATTCTTGGGTTTTTATTACACCCAATATTTGTATGTGTTTATATTATTAGCTTATTTGTGGGCAGAAAAAATTAAATACACTTTGTTAGAATATTTTAAGATAGACAGTAAGCAAGTATCCTCATCAGTTGGTTGAGTACTGAAACATCCAGACCATACCAAGATCATCAAATGAACTACGGCTTCAAAACACCTCCGGCTTCAATAAGAACTTCATAGAATTTCCTACATACACTATACTGTATGTGGCGGGGGATGCAAAAGTGGAGGCAGAAGATACTGCTTGCTATTAAGTGTTCATGGAAGCTAAATGTCTCATTAACATGAAAGCCATGAGTAGACACAAATCAATCTTAGATGCATGTTAGGTTCTATGAAGTTCAGTGTTTGCTTATTATTATTATGAAGAACAGGATGTATCTTTCTTTGAAATTTCCTTGCATCATTTTCTACTATAATTTCAAATGTTCCTTCCTCTAAGCATTTTTTACGTGATGTTCTTGAAGTCTTTGGTAGTGTTGATGCCCTTGGGAGAAATTCAGTAGACTGCAGGGGTACATTTTCAATACAATCTTATCAGAAGAGAACAGGGGATGCTAGGATTAATTGAAAATGCTCTTTCTTTCTTCTGGGTTTCAGCATAGAGGAAAATTTTGAAGTGATGGGTCACATTGCTTCAAGAATAAAATTTATAAAGAGAAGGCCGAATGTCCTATAGTTGCAGTATCATAATATTCTATTATTTATGTCAATGAAGATGTAAATTAAAAAGCAAGTGTTGAACCATTCAGAGGTCAGGAAAGGTTTGTGTGTGCATCTTTGTGGAGGATAATCAGTTGAGCCTTGGTAAATTGCTAAAGTAACATTTAAGATATTAGATTTCAGAGTCACAAAATTCTTGAAGTAATTCTGATTTTACCATTTACCAAATGTGTAACTTTAATTAAGTTACTTACTATATTCTAATCTCAGTTTCTCAACCCAAAATGCAGCTATAAGTACTCAATTCCCATCAAATTTATTAGGCCCTACATAGGTGATTAATAAAACATTCGATAGATTAGAGAGCTAATGTCAAAAATCATCATTGCTTTATAGAAACAGTCATAAATCATGTGCTCAGAGGTGGAAAGTGAAAACCCACTTTTTACAGTTGCATTTATCTTCCATATTGAATTCCCACTGTACACAGTGACACAGAGATTAATCTTTCTGGTCATTTAAAATGAACTCAAGCATTTCTGAATTTCCTTAGTTATTTTCAATTTAAAGTTGCACATGATTTTCCTCTCTTCTTCCTCATTATAGCCACAGTCAGGGTGCTGTTCTCAGAAAACACAGACAAGACATTGTCCATGTTATTCACTTATGCTGACATTCAAAATTTATTTCAATGGCGTTCTTTGTTTCTGAGGCACACTTTCAGTATGTGGTCCAGTTGGCATCAGAACTTGGCCTCTCAGGTATTGGAATTACAAAAAGTATACCATAGTAGATTGCAAGTTATATCTTCTAGGTATGTTCATGGAATTTGGTGTTCTCTAGTGAGAATCTATACTACTCATTTTTAAACTTTTATTTCTTTATGTTTTTTGGTCAGGTGAAGCTTTGGATTTTTTAACCAATGAAGCTATCAGAATTAATCACGAGTCTATGTGCTTGCATTTGCTACTCTTCTTGCTTGGGGTTTTGTTTATCCAATTTGACCACTTGCAGTCTCCAGAAGTTTTCTCTTTTTTTTAAATTTACTGTTTCTTGCTTGCGGTGCTGGAAAATCAAACAACAGACCTCTCACATGAAAAGCAAGTGTCCTACCACTGATCTACACCCTCCATCCTCTCATAACCTTTTACTAGAGGAAGAAACAACCAAAACTAAGGGATATGAAAAAGTCCCATGGAAATCCACTGTTTTACCTATTTGTAACTATAATAAATAAATTTTTGAAAGGAGGGACCCTGCATGGGTGCATAAGGCACATGTGGTTTTCATAGATTTTTTTTTAAACTTAAACTTTGTTTGTCCATTTCGCATTCTTTATATTTATTAGGTATTTTCTAGTTACAGAACTTTAATCAAGCTTACAGATAATTATGATCCTTTCATAAAAGACACTATAAAATGAAAAGTGCAAAGTAAATCTGACTTTCCCAGAAAATAATGTTTTTCAGAAAGCTGTACTGTCCCCACAAGATTAATGATTAATTTTAGTGAATGGGTCACATGTACATAAACAAGTTACAAAATGTTATGCACATTCTGAAATTATCATTATGTCAAAAGTCAGGGAAATAGTGCAATATAGTGGACAACATTAGTCTTCATTACAATAGGTTTATCTGTGACAGTTTTCAGTGAGTGGTTCTTGGGTGTGTATTTCTATTTCTGACTTGGTTTGAAGAATAATACACATAGAAAGACTGTACAAGTCATAACACCCATTTTCCCTGAGTTGTTTTATATCTCTGGTATATTTCAAAGAAATTGCTAAGAAAGCAAGTGAAGTGTGCTTTAGAACCATACACCTTCCCTCGAGGTGCAGGAGGGAAGGTGTATGTATTTCAAGAGCCAGAAATCGTGAATGTCATCAGTGGACAGTAATTTCTGGTCATAACAGGGCCACAGTACACATGAACTCACAGAATATGTGACTTCTATGTATAGGACCTGTAAAAGATCAACCCAACCAACATCCCCAAATGATAGGGGAGGGACTCAATAAGTCAGAGGACATATTGACAATTGATGGTCGCCAGGGGAAGGAGAGTCAGTTTTCTTCAGTGATGTGGCCCCTTGGAGGCTGGCCATACCTAACAGATGGTCCTACACCTGTAGACATACAGGAAGCTCTAAGTGGTCTTAGTGGGTTTTTTAAAATGTATATAGAGTTGGGAGGAAAAAGCATAGGTGCAATAGGAGGAAATTGGAGACAAGTGAAAAGTAGTTGTTTTGATTAAAATGCATTGTATACGTATATGGAATTCTCAGTTAAAAAATTAATTGAAAAAATAAACTCAACAATTCCACACATTATTGTTACCAAAAGCTAAAATGATTTAGCCTAGTCTTTATGCATCTCCAATGAACTTTTGGATTGCATGATCTCTTGTAAGTTAAGTTGAAATTGAGGTTAAGTGTGGAGAGGAATGGGAGAATAAGGCAGAGGAGGTGGTTGAGAGAGATAAGTATTGAGTGTTCTAAAATGGCATATCAATGCACATTTATTTATATTATTTGATTCTCTTTTTTATTACATTTTTGAGATTACAATTTAATTAGAACATTTCTCCCTCCCCTCTTCTCCCTCTAAACCTTTCCATATACCAGTCCTCATGGTCCTTCATGGTCTTTTATTTTCACTGTTATTATATGCATTTATATATACATATACATATACATGTGTGTAGGCACATATATATTCCTAAATATAAATTTTTCATTATGTACAGTGCTACACTTGTATGTATGTTTTTAGGGCTGATCTTTTGGTGCTGACAACCAAGTGGTATGCTCTTCCCTAGGGAAGACTACCTCTCCCATTCCCAGCTTTCCTCAGTTGCCTATAGTTCTTTGTAAAGGGTTGAGACCTCTCTGTAGGCTTTCTTCTGCCCAGTTTGGTATGTTCACTGGTGTCCTCCTTCTTCAGCTCACATTTGGACAGTCACATTGGTGAGACTTGGTGGGTGTGGCTTCTCATATTACTAGGAGACACAATCTCAGAACAAACTCCCTGATCCTCTGGCTCTTACAATCTTTCCTCCCCCTCTTTTGCAATGTTCTCTGAGCCTTAAGTGTGTGAGTTAAGATGTATCCTTGGGCTTCACAATTCTGAATTTTGACTGGTTGTAGTTTTCTGTCGTGCTCTCTGTCTGATGCAAAGAGAAGTTTCCTTGATGAGCAACGAAAACTATACTTTTGTATGGGCATAAGGACAGATATTTATAGATGGTTGCTAGGAACTGTAAACTGGTGATTGTAGATTCTCCTCCAATAATGACTTCACTAGTGCTGAGCAGTTAGCTAGATTTCTCTCTTGCTGTGCAGGGCTTATAAGTCCAATTAGAAAGCTGTTGGTTACTATCAAAGATGTTTGCCACTATTGCCCCCATAGTGTTATTATGCTATACAGGCAGTTGATGTTGTTCATAGACATCATATCTAAGTACGACTGTTAATTGCTTCCCTTTTCTTTTTTTTGAAAGTTTGCATGACACTTTTGGTACCATGAAAATTAGTCCTTAGGGGAGAGCATCCAGATCAGTTCCAACTCAGGTCTCTGGGTCCTGTTTCTGAAGTACATGGTGCCTTCAGCAATAGGGACTTAACTTCCACTGCTGGGTGTACACAAGGGCCATAGCAAGAGTCTGTATGTGCTGGGGTGTCTCTTGGAGAGCCCTGGCCAACAACTCAAAAGAAGGCTTCTCATGTCTGGTACTGAAACTGTAAAAATCATATAACATGCACTTCAATAAGTAGATGTAAAGGCAGATTGCATCCTGTATGTGCAATCGGCGGGCACAAAGGCAAAGCAAGTTACCCAACGAGACAAGATGAGTCCAAAGGGAGCACTGAAAACAACCTGCAGTGAGGTTTGTGTAAAAATATCAAGGGGTTTAGCCCATGAACAATGGGAGTTCCAAAATGAAAGAGAAAAAAAAAAAAACCACAGGAAGACAATCTTTGGAGAGACGGTGCCTAGGGATTGCACAAAATTGACAGCATACATCATGACACAGAGTCATCAGAATAAACACAAAGATAGCTGCACTAGCCACATTATATGTGAGCTGCTGGAAACTGGAGATAAAGGAACGCACTTAAAGTAGCTGATACAATAAGGAATTGCCCTCAGTGGAACAGACAAATGTTCCTCCTCAGAAACAATAGAACCCAGGAAACAATGCAGTAAAATACTTTAACTTGCTATAAAAGAAATATGAGCCTAGAACTCTGAAAGAGTTCATGAAATTATCCCCTAAAACTGAAAGTAAAGTAAATAAAATTTCAGTAAAGATGTGAAATAGTTTGTGCCCATAAGATGTACCCTACAGTAGGTGCCTCACCTGATTCTTTAGTCTGAAAGGAAATGGTTCTAGAAGCCTAATTTTGAAACAAGAATGAAGAGCCAAAGGCAATGTCATATACACATGAAAGTCTAAAATATGTCTGAACAATTTCTGTAAGACTGCTGGTTTGTTAATGTGAAACAATAAACTATGCAGTTTAACCAAAAATAAATAAATAAATAAAAATAAGCCGGGTGGTGGTGGCGCACGCCTTTAATCCCAGCACTTGGGAGGCAGAGCCAGGTGAATCTCTGTTAGTTCGAGGCCAGCCTGGTCTACAAAGCGAGTTCCAGGTAAGGCGCAAAGCTACACAGAGAAACCCTGTCTCGAAAAACCAAAATAAATAAATAAATAAATAAATAAATAAATAGATAGATAGATAGATAAATAGATAAATAAATAAATAAACTATGCAGTTTCTATATAGAAGAAACCATATGCTACTGATAGCAATAAATGTGTACGTGGCAGGGGTTAAGTCACTGATTCATACCTTATCTGTAAAATGGTAAACTCTTTTAGGTAGACTATGATAAATTAAGGATGCATATTGTAATATCTGGAATAAGTAAGCTTTAAAAAGGAAATTGAGGTGAGAGAGCCAACAAAACAATAAAAAGGATTAAAAAACAACTAAATGTTTTCTGGTAAATCCTAAATGATTGAAAGAGAAGATTAGAATAAATAAATAAACAGAAAACAAACCATGAAAGAGGTTATGTGAGCAAATCATCACAGCAACAGAGCTGTTGCAGATGGACTCCAGGCTGGCCTTCATCTCCCCTGCTTCCTCTGGTCTATGTTTTTGCATGACCCCTCCCAGCCCAAGTGTTTCATCCAGTAACGACAGCAAAGGTGAAGAAGGTGTGTGTGATGGTTTGAAGGGGAGCTATCGCCCATAGGGGACATTTGAATACTTGATTCCAGCTGGCAGCATTGTTTGAGAAGGTTATTGAAATTTTAGGAGGTGACATTTTGTTGAAGGAAGTAGGGCAGGCTTTGAAGTTTTATAGCTTGGCCCCACTTCCCCTTCTGTTTCCTTTGTGGGAGTATAATGTATCAGCAGGCTTCCTGACTGCTAAGGCTGAATGCCTTCACACCATGATACACTTTTTAGAACTGTAAGACAACATAAGCCATTTTTTCTCTGACATGCTTTTTGCTGGGGTAGTTTGTCACAGCAATAAGTAGCCAAGATACACTTCTGTGATGGCATTGTGTCCCACGGCTTCCATCTTGCTATTGCCTTCCATTTAGAGACTTCTTGGCTAGTGTCTCATAGGAAGAGCCGTGTTTGCTGTGGGATGTTCTGTATACTGTGAATGTGTGTTGCTCTGATTGGTTGATAAATAAAATGCTGATTGGCCAGTAGCCAGGCAGGACGTATAGGCAGGATAAACAGACAAGGAGAATTCTAGGAAGAGAAAGGCTGAGTCAGGAGACGCCAGCCTGCCATCTAGGGAGCAGCATGTAATGGCACACAGGTAAAACCATGCAACATATAGATGAACAGAAATGGGCTGAGTTTAAATGTAAGTGCTAGTCAGTGGTAGGCCTGAGCTAATGGCCAAGCAGTTTTAATTAATATAAGCTTCTGAGTGATTATTTTATAAACAGCTGTGGGGTCCATGGGGCTGGGCATGGCTGAAGAAAATTTCAGCTACATGTTGGGAGGCTCACATGTGAAGTAGGCAATAAATGCCTCTGGGAAGTGACACAAGCCCCCAGTCAACCACCAGAAAAGAGTCGCAGCCCTCCCTCCTACAATGGCAAGAAATATGTTCCACAGAAGCCATCACAGAGCTTGGAAGCTGATGCTCTCCCAGATGAGCCTGCAGCCTGGGATGCAGTCCTTAAGCCACCTTGACGGCAGCTCTGGGAGGCTCAAATTAGATAATTCTGCTGTGCCAGGCACATACCCACACGGTTTTATTTATTTTGCTGTGTAACAGTTTACTATGTAAAAGTTGGTGATCAATACATATATAAATATATAAATATACATATATAAATATATAAATTTCATGTACCTGGCAGAGATTTGCTGTGGGATGTTCTGTATGTCAAATGTGTTGCTGATTGGTCAATAAATAAAACACTGATTGGCCATTGGCTAGGCAGGAAGTGTAGGCGGGACAAGGAGGAGAATAAAGCTGGGAAGTGGAAGGCTGAGTCAGAGAGACACTGCCAGCCGCCACGATGACAAACAGCATGTGAAGATGCCGGTAAGCCACGAGCCATGTGGCAAGGTATAGATTAATGGAAATGGATTAATTTAAGATATAAGAACAGTTAGCAAGAAGCCTGCCACGGCCATACAGTTTGTAACCAATATAAGTCTCTGTGTTTACTTGGTTGGGTCAGAGCGGCTGTGGGACTGGCAGGTGAGAGAGATTTGTCCTGACTGTGGGCCAGGCAGAAAAACTCAAGCTACAGAGATTGTTAGGGCACATGTAACTTTGTGCTTTCTTAAATGTAATTAAAAAAAAAACTTATTGAGTCCATTTTGTGCTGCCCACACATTCATGGGTGTGGGGCCATCTGGTAGAGCATACTCAACCAACCAGGAGCCATATCCTTAAACAAAACTGATTCTCCCTTCCCTAGAAGTTATTAGCTGTCCACAGCTGCTTCATCGAGGAGTGGGGGCTCATGAACCTCTTTCCCTCTGTGCTATAATGTTGACTAGTTTGATCTTGTGTAGGTCCTATACAGCCAACCATAGCTGCTGATAGTTCATGAAAGCAACAGACACTTTTATATACAGAAGACAATGTTTCATTTTGGTTCTTCTCTATAACAGTTTTTTGTTTGTTTGTTTTATTTAAGACATTTTTTATTCACTTTACATACCAACCACAGATCCTCTTCTCATCCCTCCTCTTGTTCCTCCTCCCCAAGCCTTCCTCCTCAACCTACCCTCATCTCCTCCTCCAATAGTGTAGGGGCTCCTATGGGGAGTCAGAAAAGCCTGGTACTTCAGTTGAGGCAGGACCAAGCCTCTCTCCCCTGCATCAAGGGTGAGCAAGGTGTCTCACCAAAGGTAATGGCCTCCAGAAAGCCAGCTCCTGCACCAGGCATAGATCCTGATCCCACTGCCAGGGGCCCCTCAAACATACCATGCTAAACAACTGTCTCCCATATGCAGAGGGCCTAGTCCGGTCCCATGCAGGTTCCATAGCTGTTGGTCTAAAGTTCGTGAGTTCCCATGAGCTTGGTTCAGTTGTCTCTGTAGACCTCCCCATCATGACCTTGACCCCCCTTGCTCATATAATCCCTGGGTGTCAAGACCTATAGTAGTTTTGCCCCCTCTTCTGTAATGGCCCTTGAGTCTTATAGGAGGATATCATATAGATGTTCACTTAGGACTAAACATTACACTGTATGCCTAAATTTTAACAAGTGGCATCCCACCAAATAAAAGAAGACGTACACAAAGAAAGCAGTGGGGCAGAAAACATGTTCTTAAGTTGTACTGCTGTGTTCTGCTTCTAACGATGATGTTCTGAGAAGGCAGACCTACCAAGAATGTTTACTTCCAGTCTTCTAGACACAACAAATACTGTTTCAATGTTAATGGGAACTATGTTACAGCCCTATATTTTCACTACTTATAATTTCCTTATTTTAAGTCACTAGCATTTTATATTCAGAGCCTAGAAGTACATTTCACATAACCCTTTAATGTGAAACAATACCAAAAATGTCATATTTTCCATCAATGTACCACAGGGGGAATAAAGCAGATGGGTTAAACTTGCAAATGAGCCATATTTGGTATAATTAATCTTTTAGAAAGATCTGGAAGAAAAATGGCTTGACTAAATTGTGAAGCTCCAAAACATCTGTTCTCATGCAGTAAGATACCCCTAACTTTAAAAAAATGCTATTGGTTTTACTGGGAGCAAGTTTTGGAAGTAACTGCTGTTACTTTTCCTAATATAGCAAACAAAGAGCCAACAATGAGAGGAGAAAGATCAAAGAAAATTAATAAATGTCCTACTGATAACTCCTTGAAATACACATCACCAATGAAAGTACTGCAGACAGAAAGATTGTCTACTCGACCTGATATAGTCTGAGCTTATGAGGCTCTGGGATTTATTTTTATGACATACATAAAAATAAAACAAACCACTTCATCCTAAGAGTAAGTCTCTTAGCTCTACCGAGACTGTCTGAGCCACACAGACATTTACAGTCGTGTCTTTAGAGAGGCCGTTAGTATAGATGTGTACTTTGAAGCATATAAAACTAAGAACATTTGTAAGTTGAAAAAATCTTATGAAACCATAAAATAAGATATTTCATTTTCCTTGGCACATACAATCCTCCCTGTGCCGTTCCGAAAAGCTCAAGCCTGTGTCTGTAGGTGGCTATCATCTCACCCTTATACAGCTCAAAGTAAGATTTTAGCAACTACAGTGTCTATTTCTCTACTCATTCATAGTTTCGTTTCTTTGTTTTTTAGAAATCCATTTAGTAAGCTCCTGTTTTGTTTAGAATGTACTGTTCTGTTTAGAATGTACAGTTGAGGTGCAAGCTTCACTGACATAAATGGGGTAGATATGCCAGAGATTTGCGTTTTGACTCATCTACCTGATTTCTAGTAAAGGTAAGTTTGGAGGTTTTACTAGCTACTTTTCTCGTGTTTGGGACTATTGTGATGAAATATCTGAGGGAAAAAATACTGGGGGTGGAGGATAATTTATTCACATTCATGGTTCACGGGAGACAGTCCCCAATGGTAGGGGAAGGCATGCCCACACTCCGGGTTTGCAGAGGTGGGATCCTGTAATGGGTGGGTATATGGCACAGTCAACTATTGGGAAGCAGATACTTCAGTAGAACGAGGATGGACGATGGCCCATAAACCTGCCCCTATAGCCCTACGCTTGCCAGCAAGGCTCATGCCCAGAACGTTCCATCACCTCCCACATACTGCCAACAGCAGGGAGCTGAGTGTTCTAACACACAAGTCTGTGGTGGTATATTTCTCACTCAAATCATAACAGAAGGGTAATGCTGTGGGATGTTCTGTGTGCTGTGAATGTGTTGCTCTGATTGGTTGATAAATAAAATGCTGATTGGCCAGTAGCCAGGCAGGAAATACAGGCAGGATAAACAGACAAGGAGAGTTATGGGAAGTGGAAGGCTGAGTCAGGAGATGCCAGTCTACTGGTCAGGGAGCAGCATGTAATGGCACACAGGTAAAGCCACAGAACACGTGGCAACATATAGATGAACAGAAATGGGCTGAGTTTAAATGTAAGTGTTAGTGGTAGGCCTGAGCTAATGGCCAAACAGTTTTAATTAATATAAGCTTCTCAGTGATTATTTTATAAGCGACTGTGGGGTCTGTAGGGCTGAGCAGGACAGGCCAAAACTTTCAGCTACCGGGTAAGGTTCTCTGTAAGTTTTTGAGAGAGAGAGAGAGAGGAGAGAGAGAGAGAGAGAGAGAGAGAGAGAGAGAGAGAGAGAGAGAGAGAGAGTCAACTATAAGGTACAGAAGTAGGTAAGGTGAAAATAATTACAGTGTAGTCAAGGGTTGGGATGGTGAATACAGGAATCATACCAGTCATTTCGAGGGTTATCTGGAAATCAAAGTCACCATGATTCAGTAATAGGCTAGCAATGAGGAACAAAAGAGCTGATAGCAGATCCACTTCCTGTGCTCTCGGCAGGAACAATGGAGTGGATGGTGGCATCGCAGAATGAGAAGTGATACCAGAGGTGAACTGAGAACCCACAAAAGTCTGGTCAATAATTTATTAAGGGGTGCAATGGAAAAATCAGACTCACGGATGCAGGACAAAGCAGACACTGCTGCTGATCCAGCTGCCTTTGCTGCCATTCGCCCAAGGGCAATGAGGACCAACTGCAAGCCATGCTCTCCGCAGCTTGCTCCATCTCCGACCACCTAAACCACCTCAGGTTTATCTAGTCACGTATCCAGAGAAAACCACACCCATAGGGCAAGTCAACCCGAATATCGCTGGCTAAGCGGATCAAACTCCCAAACACAGAGAGCCAAAAGGAAACCCGAAAAATAAAGTAAGGAGGAAACATAATACATCATTCTGAAAAATTCCATACACTTTAGTGTAGAGGAAGTAAAGGAAATGCAGCTCTGAGAATTGGGAGGTAGAGAAGAAAATGTCAAGAAGCAGAACTTGACGGTGTCAAAATCTGCCCAGATATCAGATAGCATGAAGATGACACAGACCCTAGCACCTCCCAGTATTGAGTCATAGCGAGGCCCCCATGTCTGTGGCCCCATGTCGTCTGTGGTCTGCAGAGGATGGAGACAGAACTGTCTCACTGAAGCCTTGAGAGACTGCTGCATCTGCCTTATTCTTCCATCTTCTGCTATTTACTGAATTACAGTCATCACGAAGTCTAGATTTCATAAACATCGGATCAGTTTGTCCTGGAATGTAAATGGGACTTTGTTTGACCATCAGTCCTAGTATTTATTTGTTACTTTTAGGGATTTCTGTCATAAAGCCACTAAATGCTCTCAAGAGGGGAAAATATTGGAATGGATCGGTCTTTGGGGGAGATGTTTGGCTGGGATGTCAGCTACCGTCTCTGGGATCATCTCTAAATGGGCAGAAATGGCAGATTTGGAGGCAGCTCATTGTGTAGGATGCCTCCTCCAAAGCCAGTGTGTTGGTCAGGCCTCTGCCACTGTGACAAATACTTCTAACCTGACTTCTAAAGAGAAAAGGTTATCTGGATTCAGTTTGGAGCATTGAGGCCCATTGATTCTAAGCCTCTGACAAGACACTGTGGAGTCTGGGTTAGAGCAAAGAGGCTCACACATAGTGACTATGTATGAGAAAGTGAGGATCCTACTGTTCTCTGTAAGAATATACCACAAATGACCAGAATACCTCCCATTATGTCCCATCTCTTATGGTTTTCAACACCTCTCAATGACACCAAGCTGGGGGTAAATACTTTACCAACATAGGCCATTCGAGAAGTATCACCAGCCAGCTATAGCAGTCAGGATTATCTATATGAATTAACACAGGAAATTGAGGATACCCGTTTTTATTTCCAGAGCTCAGCAGAGTCTGAGCATATTTTGATATGTTAGTAGGAGGTGACTATCATGAATCTGCAGCCATGCCACTCTCCTGAGTTCTCTGAAATGGAAAGATGCCGGTGATTTTTGACAGAAGGAGATGCACGGAAAACAGAATACAATTACATGGGAGGTTTAAGCGGTAAGGCAATGGCTGAAAGATGCTTTGAGTTTTATGTACAAAAAAAGTGATGTTATTTATTTATCTGAACCCCATGATTTCAAGTATGGCCTTAGGTGTCTGATGAGAGCAATCATGCTGTCAGTTCACTGTGGAGCTGAGACTGCTAATGTAATTCAAGTGCAATGCAATTGTCGCTCAGCCCAACTTTCCCCTGCCAGCTCCCTAAAGTTGAATGCTATTATGCTTGGAATAAACTGGCAGGAGGGAGCAGAGTCCTTCCCTCCCTGTTTCTGTAAAATAGGTCTAAATCTAACAGTGCATTGATCTGGAGAGAGTTTTGCAATCTAGTATTCTGAAATCTGTTTTAAGGTTTTAAGGGTTGGTTTATAAGATTGTACAGTGCCCAAGACCACCTACATAATTTGTATGACCACTTACATAGTTTCCATGACCACCTACATAATTTGCAGGGCACAATGCAAAGAAAATATGGTACTCTCTTATTTAAAATATTAGGAATATGGGGTTGGAGAGATGACTCAGCATGTAAGAGCATGGGCTACTCTAGCAGATGATCTGTTCTGGTTCCCAGCACCCACATGGCCGCTCACAACATCTAACTCCATGGAATAAGATGTGCTCTTCTGACCTCTGCTAACACCAGGCATACATGTGATGCATACACATACATGCAAGCAAAACATATGCAGACATGAAATAAAAACAAAATTCAAAATATTAGGAATTTTAATACAGCAACTCCTGAGTTTTAAAATGAATGTGGCACTTCTGAGTGTGTGGACCCAAGTACCTGCACAATCCTCACACTCATGCTATTAGCCCTGAGATTGGCTAATGGGTTACAACTTTGGCTTCATAATGTTTGGTTAATCATAAACTGTTCTTTGTCGAGTCACAGATTTCCTGATATCTCTTTAACTGTGGAATATTAGGTTAGGTTAGAGAAAGATGTTGCAGGGATCTCTTTTATTCAGTTTAGCACTGGGTTAGATATTGTTGGTGTGTTGCTTGCAACATAAACCACAAGCCTATTATCATTGATGGCTGCGGGGCATCTGAGAGCAAACCCACCCAAAGCTATTGATTTAACTGAAATGTAACAGAGGTTTGCAAAGTGTGATTAGTATTTATGGGTGGTTTAGGAGCAGTTTTAATGTGGTTTTAGAATTTGCCAGTATTATATTTCCAATTAGAGCTACAGCTTAATCAGTAAAATGATTTTTGTGTTGGGCACATGATATCTATGCTATATCAATATATTGATAGTATGATTGAGTATAACTACTGAGTGAAATAGATACAGGCAAGTCTTGTTTTCTGAGGAAAATGATGCAGAGAAGTAGCAACTTTTTTCTTTAAAAATTGTTTTTTAGTAATTCTTAGAGAATGTCATATTTACATATAATATTTTTATATATTCATGCCCCATTCCCACCCACTACCCTATCCTTTTTTGATGAACTCTTGTTGTTGTTGTTGTTGTTGTTGTTGTTGTTGTTATAACTCTCTTAGTACTACTTGTGCTGCCCATATGGGTATGGGGCCATTCACTGGAGCACAGTTGAACTCCTAGTGACAGGACATTTAAAGAAAATGGACTATTCCTTCCCCAGAAGCCATCAATAAATGAGATTATAAAATCGGTAGGTGAATAGATAGAGTTAGAAAACACTATGCTGGGAGTGTGGTAGCCCAGAGCCAGAAAGACAAACATTGCATGTTCTCACTTACGTATGGATTCTACCACTGTATCTTAGATTTGTGTTTTTAACTTGGAGGACCTGTAGAATCCAGGAGAAAAGAGGATCAATGATGGGGAAAGGAAAAAAGATATTAAAAGAGGAAGAATATTAGAACACAGGTGACAGGAAGAGTAAAGGGGAAATAATGGGCAATAATTGGAAGGAATGTTTAAGTTGAGACAAAAGATAGGAAGGTAAGGTAGAGGAGGGGTGGTAAGATATGTCTATGGGTGAATGAAATGGTGTCATGAATGTTATATGGGTAACCAATTACTTTCTGATTAGATTTAAGGCCTTCTCTATAGGATAAATGTGTTCCTATACTGGTACTTTGGCCAAGATCCTAAAGCTGGAGAAGTCATAGGCATAAACCCATTATTATTTTGCTAAACTGTCAAACTGTCCTCCAAATCTGTATCTCTGTACCCATAGATTAGTGCATCTCTCAGACCTCATCAAAGAAGTTTCTTTGTGCAGTAGATGATAGTTTTCCAGAAAGTCTCAGTTGGTCATGGCGCAGAAATAAATATCTGTGGAGTGCTCAACCACAAATGGAACAGCCATATCACACCCCCTCCTCCCAACTCCCAGGGACTCTCAGAGAAGAAGGAATAAAAAAAGTTATAAGAACCAAAGTCTTGGAGGACCTAAGTGAAACAGTATCTTCTGTTTCACGACAAGACTCTTGAACTCAAGGCAGCTCTGGGCACCTACACAAGATCAAGAGAGCCAACATTCCAGCCTGGAGGATGCTGTGGACTAGCTGTCGACAATTATATAACTTTCGAGGGACAACACAGTGGATGAATGATAGAGTCCTTCTACTCTCATCTGGTCTTAAAGTCAGAAGTATAAGCCTTAAAGGCCTCAGCAATTCACCTGTCAGGGCATTAAATAATTAAACTACAAGATACAATACCAAACAGTGCCTATTCCTCAGAAGGGAATCTGAACCCTGGTATTTCTAAGTTTCTCTATAAAATAACTGTTATGTTGTCTTTATCCTCCACTTCCTATGTTTAAAGCATCATGTAAGCTTCTAAGGGGTTGACATATATCAGTCCTGATTCTAAATGTTTCAACACTTATTCCATCTGCAAGAGGAGAAGTTTAGAGTAGGCAATGGAAAACAAAAATATATATTTACTAGTCTTTCTCTCTTATCTGTCTGTCAAGATAATCACTGTCTATGATAACAGAAACAACACTTTTAGTCTTATATCACAACACTTTTTTTCAAAATATAATTGTCTATTAGCTAATTGCTTGTTAGGTTTTGAAATTGTCATTTCTTCTTAGTATTTGTTTGATAGATCTGCTGACACAGGTACTTTTGAAAAGACCATCTTATTTGGGAAGCTACCACTCAGACAGAAGAAAAAAGCCAATCAGATCTGTTATCAGGAAACCAAACCCTTTACTGGTGGTCCCTATGTTTGTTTTCCATCTGGTATTCAGTAATCAGTGGATTAGCCTTGCAGTCAGACCAAAGGGCAATAGAAAATTGTTCTATTAATTAGATTCTTATATGGAACACATATTATAAAAACCTCATGGGACTTCATAAAGTCTGTTACAGTAAAATGAGTCAATTTTCATCAGAAAATTCCCACCCAAGAGTGGAAAATGACTGAGATAACTGAACGGACATTCTGCTCACCCAACATGGCTGTATTGGAATTAGCTATAGTAATATTGATATGAGATGAAACTCAACATACTTCTCTTCATTATGACAAAGGAAAAATGCCCATAAAATGCTGTTATGTCTTCCAATGAAATATATGGAGATTTCAAACAGCTATGGGGGAAATTGAGTAGGCAAGGTTTCACATAAAACTGGCAAGTTGGTATTCACAGCTATTGAAAGACTGGAGTGAATCTTAACACAGTCTTATTCTAGGTTTATGGCCAGGAGTAGAAAAAAATCTGAATACTATAAAAGGTGCAGAATAGAAGATGATGAAAAAATTTGGACCACTGAATCATATTTCATCACACCAAAGAACACATTGCATGGTCCATAATGTTCAACACCAGATAAAGAAAATTCTTTCTTGGAGAAATAGTTTTAGTACACAATTGTAAAGGCAGTTAAAACATTTACTTTTTAAAAAGATTAGTAATTGCCATGCTTCCATGAGTGTGCTCAATCTCACTGTCCATGGCTATAGCAGTTACTCCTCTCTTCAGGATATACTAGGGATATGGGGGTAGACATGGTGTGCCTATATACGTGTTTTATTTTCCTTTTCTCACACATTAATTTAGCTTTCTTTTGTGCTTCCTGACTTCATTAAGCTAGGTCCTGAGACCAGGAATGCTATTAGAATAGCATTCCTAGAATCAAGCCTTAGAATCAAGGTTAACCCTAAGAAAGTAACCATATAATATAATTAAGTGTGTCAGTAAGAATTTCTAAGTCCATAATGGGATAAACTGCACTTGCATCTCATCTGGAAAGACTGGGGTTGACAGTGAATGCAGCTGTATTGCCCCGTGGTCAGAAAAGCTTTGAGGTCCTATATATCTTGTACATATGTTGAGATTCAACCCATCCAGTGTGTATTGCTGTAGCTAATTCCAAGATGACCACCTTGGGTGAGCAGGACATCTGTTCAGTGTTCTCAGTCTCTTTCCACATGTGGATGGGAATTTTTCTGATGAGCGTTGACATATCCCACAAACAGATGAAGACAGAGGAGACACTGGGTAGGTCAGTATGGCTCCTGCTATTTTAATAATTATGGCATATTGAATATTTTAATAATCATGAAATATTGAATATTTTAATAATTACAACATATTGAACATTTTAATAATTATGGCATTAATCCTAAATTAACAGTTTGGGGAGAATAACCAAACCTGAGAGTGATTTAATGTATACCTTTTCTTGTTTTCAATCAGTGTATGAAGTGGAAGTGGTCTTCTGTAAAGACTTGCCCTCAACTTTATAATAAGATAATTTTCACTTAGAGAAAAGGAATCTCATAGAAATGAGACATACCAAAAAGGTACTGTGTGATCTAAAAAAAAAAAAAACCTCATCAAAATCCCTTAAAGATTAATGAGAATCAGTAGCTTGAACTTAATTTTCAATATTTAGCTTATATTGTTTTTTGTTAATATGTTTTTTAATATTAAAATTTACCTCATGGTTTAAAACTCTCAATTTCATAGTATGTTTTCCATCAAACTGTATTCATATGGATTTTTAAAAATCTGTTTGTCATATCTTAAAATCCTGTTACTCTTTGAATTATACACCATAGATATATGAACATCTTACACAATGTTGTGTCGCAAAATAACTGCTACGTTTAATAAATTCTTTTCAGTGCTTCAAAAATCCATACTTTTCATAGGTGCTCGCAGATAGGGCGCCATGCCCTCAGAGAACAAAAGGAGTTTATTTCAGATTCAAATGTCAACTCTTCACATAGAGTTAGCGTTTTCTTCTGACTTTTCCCTTTCCCGTGCAAAGCTTTCCACTATCGTTCTCCTGTCCATTTGTTTTCCTTTCCTGAGCATGTTGCACTCATGGAGAAAACACATGGGGAAACATCAGCCGGGCTGTAGGGTTGCGCACTCCACCGACAGATGTGCATGCTGCTCAGCGGGCTGTTATAAGCATCGTGTGCTGGGATGAATAATTTCCTTTCCTTTCTGCTCTTCAGAATCTTCCATGAGAGCCAAGAAAACAGAAACCCTAGTTGTAAGATTTGAATCTCTTGTAATTAAAAAAAAAAAAAAAAGGAAGATTGGGCTGGAGAGATGGCTCAGTGGTTAAGAGCACTGACTGCTCTTCCAGAAGTCCTGAGTTCAATTCCCAGCATCCACATGGTGGCTCACAAACATCTGTAATGAGATCTGGTGCCCTCTTCTGGTGCCCTGCGGGCAAACATGCAGGCAGAACACTATACATAATACATAAATAAATCTTTAAAAAATTAATTTAAAAAGGAAGATTATCTTTAGTATCAGAAGACCAAAAAAAAAAAAGTGGGAGGGGAGGAGATATATTTCCTGTACTCCCAACCTGCTCTTGGTACCTTCTCCATAGCAATTGCTAACAGAAAATTGAAATTGGAAAAGTCACAAATATATGCTTTCTGTTGTGTTGTCTGGGCCCCTAGTGTTAGACTGTTTATTTTCTGAGGTTTTTTATATAGCCAATTTAACAGTTTCTTAGCCACATGATATTTTTTCTTTTCACTTTGTTTCACTGCTAATCAATCCTCAGGCTCCCTTGTGCTCCTTCGTAAGAAAATAGCAAACAAGATTGCTCCTAGGGAACAGAACTAATGGATGGTTGTAGCAAATATGAGCAGAAAAAATAAAATCAGCTCTAAACTGAGGCATTTTTAGCAGTTTTAGCCTACATGATTTTATTTCACATTTTTCATTACACAAATATAGTATGGATTCAGAACAGCTAGTTTTACCTGTCTACAAATCAAAATAATTTGGACAGAAAGAAAAAAATAATTTGAAACTACATTTCCTGAAATAGCTAGTTACCAGTCAGGGCAATGTGCAAAATTGGTAACAAATATAGCTAGAGGTCTTTGGAGAAGTGTGTGTGTGTGTGTGTGTGTGTGTGTGTGTGTGTGTGTGTGTGTATCAGTGTGTAACAGCAAGTGTGTGATGGTGTGTGCATATAAAATGCATGTTTATATGATGAATTTGTGTGTGAGAGCTATGTATAATGGTGTGTATGTGTGCATGTGAGATATGTGTGTGTGTGTGTGTGTGTGTGTGTGTGTGTGTGTGTGTGTGATTGTATTTGTGTGTGGTATATGTGTGTGTCCAGGTGTGTGCCAGCATATTGGTGTGATAGAGTACGTGTGTGCAATGTGAGGGGTATATGTGTATCTGCATATGCTCACTCTAATATTCTGCAAAATATATCAGCACAACTATATGCGACCATCTGCATTTAGCAATCTTCAGAATGCAACAAGGCTTTCACACAAGTAGAACGGCAAACTCAACTATAAACTGATGTGTATCAGGGCAAGAAAATGTCCAGACTGTCAGTGGAAACAATAGCATGATGTGACAATTTAGGGCTTATGAGAATGTAAGAATGAGATGGATTTTTTTTTAAGAAAAAAAGCTAAATATAATTTTTAAATTTGGAATGTGTATGTATATCATTTTAACTTCCTTTTTATTTATTCTTTGTTTCTTTTGCATCGTGCCTCCTGATCCCACCCATTCCCCCCACCCCAGAAAAAAATAAAATAAAATTTAAGAGAAAAAAGGAAGAAAGAGAAAACCTTGTCATGGAAACAGCAATGTGACACAGTGAGTCACCCAGTATAACCTTTTATCTATACATATTTACATGCAGGCAAAGAATTTTACATGCGTTGCAAAGAATCTTTGGTCTGGTTTGAGGTCCCCGGTCTCTGCTACACCATCAACACTGGGTCCTCACTGGGTCACTTCCTGCACATCCTGTTGCTGCCTCATGTTGTGGTGATCCTGCAGCCCTGGGTCAACAGAACCAACTCCCCCACCCCACTCCAGGTAGTCATAGAGTGAGTAGATATCAGGGTGAGCCAACATGTAACCCTAGTTCTGAGCCTGAATAGTTAGTGACAGGGTCAGTCAGCCCACCAGCTCTCCCCTGTCTTCACCACTAGGGTGAGCTCTCCAACATTGTCCTGACTAGTTCATCCCTTGCAGTGATGAGCAATGGCCAGGGCCAGTTCTGCTTTCATGTCCTCAGGGTCTCAGGGTCAGCTCTCCCACACTAACAGCTTCAGGGCCAGCTCTACTGTGTTGTCCAGTTGAGGTGTAGGGGCCACTCACCCAAGTGCTGCAGCTGATGAGGAACAGGGACAGCTCTCCCTTTCTTATGACCTTAGGGCCAGCTCTCCCACCTGTCTCAGGCATAGGTGGTGGGGCATCACTCCCTTACCCATGCCACCACAAGAAAAACGAGTAATGGGGGCAGTTCCCTCATGCTAACAATTTCAAGGCTGGCTCACCAGTCAACAGGGTCAGCTCTTCTGTGCAGGTAAAGTTCAGGGTTGAGTGCTACAGCTGGTAAGGGGGAGGGTCAGCTCCCTCACCCACCATAGGTGGCAGGGGCAGGGAGGGAGGGCATCTTTCCTTTGTCCTCACCATCACATGACAGATGAGGGGTATGTGGCCAGCTAGCCCACTCTTGCACACTCAGGGCTATATCACCTGTGCCTCTGCCAACATGGTCAGGTCTATTGCATTGCCCAGGTGATGAACAGGGCCTGCTTTCCTGAATATTGCAGCTGGTGGGGGACAGGAGCAGCTATCTCACTCTTATGACCTAAAGCATTGATGGAAGCGGGGAGGGCATCCCTCCCCTGTCCATGCCTCCATGTGGCAGATGAGGGGTGGGGCTAGGTCTTCCAGGCTAATGTTCTCAGGGATGGCTCACCTGTGCCCTCATCAACAGGTTCAGGTCCGCTGTGCTGCCCAGAAAAGGTGCAGGTCCGCTTTCCTGAGTGTTGCAACTGATAAAGGGGTCAGCTCCCTAGCCAGCTGGAGGTGAGAGGGGCAAGAGAGGCATCTTTCCCTCGTCTCCACCACCACACCACAGACAAGGGAGGCAATATTAGATATGCCCCTCTTAAGTCCTCAGAGCTGGCTCATCCACTCCCATCTTCAGGGTCAACTCTACTATACTGCTCATGTGAGGTGGAAGGCTCATTTCCCCAGTGATACAGCTGATGAAGGGTTGAATCAAGTCCCCCACCTGCTGCAGATGTCCAGGGGTGAGTGGAGGAGGGCATCTTTCCCTCACCCATGCTACCTCATGGCAGAGGAGAGGGGTGTGACCTGCTCTCCCATTCTCATACCCTCAGGCCCAGCTCACCTATGCCCCTGCAAACAGGGTCAGCTCTATTGTGCTGCTCGGGTGAGGTGTAGGGCTTTCTTTCCTGAGTGCTTTAGCTGGTAAGGGGTGGTGCCAACTCTGTACATCCCTATTCTCTCTGCCTTCATCACAGTCACGGACCAAGTCATGGCTCTTGGCAGGAGCTCAGACCCAGACATCTCACCCTGGTTGTCAATAGCGCATCTGCATCAGCCCATTCCTTACTGCCTTCACATCTTCAAATCTGCCTTTCTCCTATGCACATGACTCGTTCTGCCTCTCTCTCTCTCTCTCTCTCTCTCTCTCTCTCTCTCTCTCTCTCTCCCATATCACCATCCTGTACTCACTCACTCCTAGTTGAGTCTTGCCCCTGCCAGCTACATGGTATGATGTGGAGCTGTTGCTGTATGCTGGCCCTGGGCTTGGTTGAGAACCAAGCAGCCACATAACATGGTGGAGGGCTGTTGCTATTATTGTGTCGTGGCCTGGAGCTGGAGTCCCTGGGCCAAGCTAAACACTATTAAAGGATCATTTATTTGCTGAACACAATCTTACAAAAATATCCAGAACAAATTTTTTCCTGCTTAGAATGAAAATAGCAAGGTCTGTGACCTTTTTCATTATGTGTGCTGGACCAGAGCATCTTGTGAAATGCATTCGAGGAAAGGCTGGAGGGACCGAAAGCAGTTTAATGGAAAGCCCTCCAGACTGGTGTGTGTGCTCTGTGTTCTAGGTCAGTAGAGCCCAGGGTGAAAACTGAGTCATGACATCACATGACAATATAGCAAAAAGAACAGAGTCCTCAAGGGTCAGGAGTCTCTGATCCTCACAATGCCAGCAGCTCGGATTGGGGAGCAGCCTCAGAGCAGCATGAATGCCTGTGATCTCAGCATGGGCAGCTGGGATGTTAGGTGCTCTTTTCACTTAGGATGAAACAAACATTTCCTTAGGAGTGCCAAAGCAAAATGAGAAACTGCAATGAAAATGCTTCTGAAGAGTGACAGCAGCTGTCCCTGCTGTCCACGGGGAAGAGCCCATGCTATAAAAAAAAATACTTTGCAGTCTGAGAGATAAAATTATAATCAATATTATGATTACCACTGTGGATTTGCTGATATACATTTTGGGGACAGTCAAAGCCTCCCAAAATCTCCAGGGACTTTGGGTCAAATGTGGCCCAGGAAATTTCACACAGCAGGCTGATATTAAAAAGAAAGAAGAGGCTCATTTTCCATATGATGCAGAGAGAGGAGCTTGGGGACAACTCTATTAAACTTAACTTAATAAGATGGTTAATCCAGAGAAACATAGCAGCATCCTCTGTGGCCCACGGTTGTTATGTTTTGGTGTTAATAACTGGCCTGGTTGTAATAGATATCCCATGTTGTTCTCTTTTGGGAAGTAAGTAATTTCAGTAAGTATCACATCAAGCAAGCCCACTCTACAACTGTGATAAAGTGAATCAAAAAGGGACCACAAACAAACCCAGGTTATGCACTCTGCAGACCACCAAAGCACCAATTACCCATTTCTCCTGACTACCACGAGTCGTAGTCTTCGCCTTGCTAAAGTTTGTCCCTGTGAATATCATTTATCAAGGATTCTAGTCATAGAACTCTCCATTTTCTGATATCATCTGATTGGTACAAAAATCTTTGCTTCCTTATACTTGCAGCAAAATGACCCATCACCCATTTGAATCCAATAGTTAATCTGTCCTGAAGAAGACCCTCTTTCCTTCACTGCATCAAATAGCAAACTCAACTTGTTAACTCACACGGAGTCCAGGGGGCTAAGGTTTGAAGTACATGACTGACAGTCTTACACCAGTGATGAAGATGGTACTACTAGGTGCACAAGCAACCTCAGGAGGAACTTCCCTAAGTTGATGTTAAGAGAGTCTAGTGCATAAGCTAGTCCTCAATAAATGTCCCTTGAAAGAATGAAGCTGCTTTCAGTCTAATGATGTTTACAGAAAGTAATGCATGCGCAGCTCTCAGTAGAGAATGCACCATGTTCACATCCAACGATAAACCCCGTATCAGGTGGTACTTAAGGAATAATTTCATACACCTGTGTAGGTTGAGTGTATATCCTCTGAGGCTGACACAAACCTTTGCATTCAGTCTTTACAACATCTTCGTACTCAAGGCTCCATGTCTTATCATTCTTTAACTCTTCAACATGTTATAAGGTCACATTTTAGTGCAGAGAATCTCAAATCTTCCCTCTGGGTTCTGACTGTACTCTGGATTTTCTGGGGGTTTAGAATTATTTATCACTGAGCCCACTTTTCTTTGCACTTGAAATAACATCCATCCCCTTCTTGGTTATGTTTAGGAGTCATGGTTACAATTGCCCTTCTGGGTAGACTTCCTCCTAAGCAAAATAAATCACCCTTTCTTCTCTTTTTTCCTCATTTTCTGAGGAAAATGTATTCATATGTTTTCTGCTTCAGTAAGCATGTTGTGTTATGGTAACTAGTGTGCCTCTTTACCATCCATAGCAACACAAGTTTGACATGAAATGGAAGTGAGTTCTTCTATTTCTGTTTCTATTACTATCAATTTGGAGTCATGTTTGTGTTCAACTTATGGTAAATAAATTTTTAGTCTTATGACTATGGTTAATTAACTCTACTCTTTGACCTTCTCAAACTTTTAATGAGTTCCTCATTATAAGTAAAATACACTTTTTTCTGCTTGGCCTCTGAGCTAGGTAAAATACTGTCTTTAATTGCATTTCAATTATATTTCCTCTTACTTTTTTTTGAATGAATTGCTTTTAAGAAATTAGATTCAGTATATTTATTTGCTCATTTATTCATCATTGTTTGCTTGTCCAGCATGCTTTTACTTCCTTCTACCTAGCTAAGACGTATTTCATCTAAATTTCTCAACACATCATCACCTGGAATATTAGTTGCCATAATTATTGGTATATCTTCATCTATATGAGGGTAGAGTATGTATCTTGTAATATAAATACTTAATATAAGTCTTGTGGCAATGACGTTGAGATCAGTGCCCACAAAGAACTCTGAAGGTAAAGAAAGGAAGTTTCTATACAAAATCTGAACCTATGCTACTACTAGGTGAGACAGAAAGGAAACTGACTGGCAGGTATAGTGTGGTAAGTCCCTGGACACTGCATGGGAAGGAAATTTCAATTCATGACCCAGTAGAGGGAACCAAATGGACATTCACCTACTGTAAAATCTGAGGCACCAGACAGTGGATAAAAATATCCTATCCACAGGATGGAGGTTACTACAAACAAAATAGCATTTTGATACTTTCTGAGATAGACTCAATGGGCATCCACCCTAGAGGAACAAATCTAATACAGATCAAAATGTTAAACTAGAAACAAGGACACCATGTAAGAAAAGTGCCCTGAAAAGATATTGGTTCCACATGAGAAGATAGAAGTTAGAATTCTGATAAAGAAAATTCAATGCTACCTTCAGAATGAGATGGAAGAGGGAAGTCCAGATGCATCCTTTAGCCTAAGTCCCTGGAGGGAAACTGCGACTCTTATCTACAAGAGCTTTATGAAGGCCTGTCATAATTTTAACATATGGCAAGCTAATTGGGCATGTACTGTTACATCTCTCACTTAGATGTTTGCTGAGGTGGTGGGATGAAGCAGGGAGCAAGTGTTTCAGTGTGTTAAGCTTGTTCCTCAGCTGATGTTAATAAATCCAAACAACTTGTGTTTGAATGTTTCTATGTCTCACTTTTTAGGAAAATGCAGATCTATATTCACAAAGGCGAATATAGAAATGGGTTTTTAAATATTGCTTCATGTGGGTGACAGAGCATGGGAAATAATTCTTTTCTGAGGAAAGAGTAAACAAAATGATATTAACATTTCTCCATACTAGAAACAGTGTAATAGAACTTGAGGGATAGTGTAAGGTACATGCGAAAACACAGATGTCACACCTATATTTTACACCTGAAAAGCCTCCCATGACTCATCTTCCTAACTGCAGCGCTGTTTCTCTTGATTGTCTGCCTTTAATTCTCCTTTAATTTTCCTTATGTTTCTGGAAACAGATGATGTTACTAGAAAACACAGTGTCGTCTCCTGACAAAATTCCCTGTTTTAATCACATTGGTAAATAGAGTTCAAAGAGAAGACACCCCTTTATTGAAAACACAGTGTGTTTCTTGTAAGTGAACTCACTATTATATTTACATTCTTAAGCACAGTTGAAAAAAAAGATGCTCCTTCTGTCCTTAGAAACAATAGTATATAGTTTGACTGCTACAGTGACTTTGCTTCTGAGACGTGCAGCCCTATTTCTAGGCAAAGATGCAAAATGTCTTTCAACTGCATTTATGAATGTGAAATACAACTTGCCTCTGTTACTAGCAAGTACAGTGCACTGGACTTAAGAAAACCCACTGTTCTTATCACATTCCTAAGCAAAGTTGAAAGAGTAATGGCACCTATGTTACCAGAAAACACAGTGCTTTTCTCCTGAGCAAGTCCCTGTTCTAGTCACACTCGTAAATGCAGTTAAAAGAGAAGACACCTGTTTATTAAAAACAGCATGTTTCTTGCAAGAGAAATCACTGTTGTATTCATAATAATAAAAGGAGTTGGAAGGCATTTTGCCTCTTTCCTAAGCACAGTTGAAAGAGTAACGGCACCTATGTTACTAGAAAACACAGTGATTTTTTTTTTCTCCTGAGCAAACTCCCTGTTCTAGTCACATTGAAAATGCTGTTGAAACAGAAGTTGCTTCTTTACTGAAAAAAAAAAGTGTGTTCTTATAAGGGTACTCACTGTTATATTCACATTCATATATGCAGTTGAAAGACATGTTATCTTCTTTCTTAGAAACAACAGTGCTTTTCATTTAAGTAATGTCACTGTTCCAGTCACATTCTTATACACAGTTGAGAACAACCGGCTTCTGTTATGAGCAAGTATGGGCCACTGTTCTTATCACAGTCATAAGCAGAGTTGAAAGAGAAATCACCTCTGATACTAGAAAACACAGTGCTTTTCTCCTGAGCAAGTCCCTGTTCTTGCTGTGGATATCGCTCTGTATAAATAAAATGCTGATTGGCCAGTAGCCAGGCAGGAAGTATAGGTGGGACAAGCAGAGAAGAGAATTCTGGGGACAGGAAGTCTGAGTCAGGAGACGCTGGCAGCTGCTGCCATGAGTACCAACATGTAAGCTACTGGTAAGCCACAAGCCATATGGCAAGGTATAAATCTATAGAAATGGGTTAATTTAAGATGTAAGAACTAGATAGCAAGAAGTCTGAGCCATTAGGCCAAGCAGTTTAAGTAATATAAGTCTCTGTGTGTTTGATTGGGTCCAAGCGGCTGTGGGACTGGTGGGTGAGAGAGATTTGTCGTGACAAGGGGCCAGGCAGGACCAGGAAAACTCCAGCTACATGTTCTAGTCACATTTGCAAATGCAATTAAAAGAGAAGATACCTGTTTATTGAAAACAGTGTGTTTATTGCAAGAGAAATCACTATTATATTCACAACCATAAAACAAGTTGAAAGACATATTGACTCTTTTTTTATAAACAACAGTGTTTTTCATTTAAGAAAAGTCACTGTTCCAGTCACATTCATATACACAGTTGAAAGAAAACTTACCTATGTTACTGGCAAGTAGAGTGCATTGGATCAAATGAAATCTACTGTTCTTATCACATTCCTAAGAAAAGTTGAAAGAGAATTCACATCTCTTAGTAGAAACCACATTACTTTCTCCTGAGCACACTACCTGTTTAGTTAGATTGTAAATACAGATAAAAGTCACCTGTTTATTGAAAACATAGTATGTTTCTTATAAATGAACAAACTATTGTATACACAATCATAAAAGCAGTTGAAAGATATGTTGCTTTTTTTCTTAGAAACAACACTGCTTTTGCTAGAAACAAAGATACTGTTCTAGTGACATTCATATAAACAGTTGAAAGAAAACTTGCCTCTGTTACTAGCAAGTACAGGGCATTGGATGTAAGAAAACCCACTGTTTTTATGGTGTTCATAAGCAAAGTTGAAAGTGAAATCACCTTTGTTTATAGAATACACAGTGCTTTTCTCTTGAGCATACTTTCTGTTCTAGTCACATTGGGAAATAGAGTTGAAACAGAAGTCACCTCTTTATTGAAAACACAGTGTGTTTGTTGGAAGGGAACTCTGTTGTATTCACATTCACAAACGCAGTTGAAAGACACATTACTTCTTTGCTTAGAAACAATAGTACTTTTCCTTGAAGCCAAGTCACTGTTGCAGTAACATTCATATATACAGTTGAAAGACAACTCAGCTCTGTTAATAGCAAGTACAGTGTATTGGATCTAAGAAAACCCAATGTTCTTATCACGTTCCTATGCAAAGTTGAAAGAAAAATCACATCAGTTACTTGAAAACACAGTGCTTTTCTCCTGAGCAAACACACTTTTCTAGTCACATTGGTAAATGGAGTTAAAAGAGTAATCACCTATTTATTGAAAACACAGTGTGTTACTTGGAAGGGAACTCACTATTGTATTCATATTCATAAAAGCAGTTGAAAGAGATGTCACCTTTTTTCTTATATGCAACAGTGCTTTTCTTGGAAACAAAGTCACTATTCTAGTCACATTCATATACACAGTTAAAAACAACTCCCCTCTGTTACTAGCAAGTATAGGGTACTGGATCTAAGAAAACCAACTATTCTTATGTTCCTAAGCAAAGTAGAAAGAGAAGTCATCTCTGTTACTAGAAAACACACTGTTTTTCTTCTGAGCTAACTCCCTGTTCTAGTCACATTGTAAATTCAATAAAAAGTATAGTCACCTCTTTATTGAAAACACAGTATGTTTCTTGTAAGGAAACTCACTGGTTTATTCAAATTCAAAATGCAGATGAAAGAGATGTTGCCTCTTAGAAACAACACTGGTTTCATTGGAAGCAAAGACACTGTTTTAGTCACAGGCATAAACACAGCAGAAGCCAACTCACCTCTATTACTAGCAATTATAAGAATTTGGATCTAAGAAAACCCACTGTTCTTATCATGTTCCTAAGCATAGTTGAAAGAGAAATCACCTCTGGTAATAGAAATAACAGTGCTCCTCTCCTGAGCAAAATTTCTGTTCAAGTCACATTGTCAATTGTAGTTGAAACAGAAGGTGCCTCTTTGCTGCAAACACAGTGTGTTTGTTGTAAGGGAGCTTACTGTTGTATTCACATAGAGAAATGCAGTTGATGGAGATGTTGCTTCTTTGTTTTAGAAACAACAGTGCCATTCTTGGAAGCAAAGATACTGTTGAAATCACATTCATATACACATTTGAAAGACAACTCACCTGTTACTAGCAAGTACAGTGCACTGGATCTCATAAAATTCATTGTTCTTGTCACATTCCTAAGCAAAGTTGAAAGACAAATCTCCTCTTTTACTCAAAAACACAGTGCTTCCCTCCTGAGCAAACTCCTTGTTCACATCACATTGGTAAATGCTGTTGAAATGTAAGTCACCTCTTTAGTGAAAACACAGTGTGTTTACTGTAAGGGAACTCACTGTTGTATTTGCTTTCATAAATGAAGTTGATAGAGATATTTCCTTTTTTCTTAGAAACAATGGTGCTTTTTGGGATTCAAAGTCACTGATTTTGATCAGTCAGTGACTGATCCACTTTTATATACAAAGTTGAAAACAACTTGCCTCTGTAACTAGCAAGTACAGGGCACTGGATCTAAGAAAACCAAATGTTCTTATCATGTTCCTTAAAAAATTTAAAAGAGAAACTGCTTCTGTTAATAGAAAACACAATGTTTTCCTCCTGAGGAAACTTCCTGTTTAAATCACATTGTAATTACAGTTAAAAGAGAAGTCACCTCTTTATTGAAAACACAGTGTTCTTGTAATGGAACTGACTCTTGTATTCACATTCATAAACACTGTTGATAGATATATTGCTGCTTTTCTTAGAAAGAACAGTGTTTTCTTGGAAACTAAGTCATTGTTCTAGTCACATTTATATACACAGTTGAAAGACTATTTGCCTCTGTTAATACTATGTAAACTGTACTGGATCTAAGAAAACCCATTGTTCTTATCCTGTTCTTTAGCCAGGTTGCAAGAGAAATCAACTCTGTTACTCGAAAATACAGGGCTTTTCTTCTGAGGCAACTCCATGTTCAAAACAAATTCATATATACAGTTGAAAACAACTCCCCTTTGTTACTAACAAGTATAGGGCATTGGATCTTAGAAAACTGATACTTCTTATCACATTCCAAAGCAAAGTTGAAAGAGAAATTGCCTCTGTTAATAGAAAACACTCTGCTTTTCTCCTGAGCAAACTCCCTGTTCTAGTAACACTGGTAAAAGCAGTTGAAATAGAAGTTGCCTCTTTATTGAAAACACAGCGTATTTGTTATAAGGAACTCAGTTGTATTCATATCCATAAATGCAGTTGAAAGACATGTTGCTTCTTTGGTTGGAAACAATAGTATATTTCTTGGGAGCAAAGTCACTGTTCTAGTCACATTCATATACACAGTTGAAAACAACTAGCCTCTGTTACTAGCAATTACAGGGCACTGAATCTAAGAACACTGGCTATTCTTACCATGTTCCTAAGCAAAGTTAAAGAGAAATTGCCTCTGTTACTAGAAAACACAGTATTTTTCTCCTGAGCTAACTCCCTGTTCTAGTCACATTGTAAATGCAATTAAAAGAGAAGTTGCCTCTTTACTGAAAAGACAGTGTCTTTCTTGTAAGGGAACTCACTGCTTTATTCACACTCATAAAATGCAGTTGAAAGAGATGTTGCCTTTCTACTTAGAAATAAAAGTGCTTTTCTTGGAAGCAAAGTCCCTGTTCTAGTCACATTCTTATACACAGTTGAAAACAACTCTCCTCTGAAACTAGCAAGTATAGGGCACTGGATTTAAGTAAACTGACTGTTCTTATGATGTTCATAAGCAATATTGAAAGAGATATTAACTTGTTAATAGAAAACACCGTGCTTTTCTCCTGAGCAAACTCCCTGTTCTATTAACTTTGGAAATGCAGTTGAAAGAGAAGTAGCCTCTTTATTGAGAACACATTTTTTGTTGTAAGGGAACTGTGTTGTATTCACATTCATAAACACAGTTGAAAGACATGATACTTCTTTGCTTTGAGAAAATAGCACTTTTCTTGGGAGCAAAGTCACTGTTCTAGGCACATTCATATACAGAGTTGAAAACAACTAGCCTCTGTTACTAGCTATTACAGGGCATTGAATCTAAGAACACCAACTATTCTTACCACATTCCTAAGCAAAGCTGAAAGAGAAATTGCCTCTTTTACTTCAAAACACATTATTTTTCTCTGAGTAAATTAACTGTTCTAGTCACATTGATACATGAAGTTGTTACAGAAGTCACCCCTTTATGGAAAACTGTGTTTCTTGTAAGGGAACTCACTGTTGCGTTCACATTCATAAACACAGTTGATTAGATGTTGTCACTTTTCTTAGAATCAACAGTGCTTTTCTTGGAAAGCAATATGACTGTTGCCATCCTATTCATATATACAGTTGAAAGACAACTCACCTCTGTTACTAGCAAATACAGTGAACTGTATCTAAAAAACCTGCTGCTCTTATTGTGTTTCTAAGCAAAGTAGAAAGAGAAATCACCTCTGCCACTAGAAAACACATTTCTTTTCTCCTGAACAAACTCCTTGTTCTAGACACATTGGTAAATGCAGTTAATAGCATAATCACTTTTTTATTGAAAACAGTGTGTTTCTTATAAGAAAATTCACTGTTGTATTCACATTCATAAATGCAGCTGAATGAGATGTTGCCTCTTTTCTTAACAACAGTGCTTTTCTTGCAAGCAAAGTCAATGTTCCAGGCACACTCATACACCCAGTTGATAACAACTCCCTTCTGTTACTAGCAAGCACAGGGCATTGGATCTGAGAAAAGCATCTGTTCTTATCACATTCCTAAGCAAAGTTGAAAGGAAATCGGCTCTGATAAAAGAAAACAATGTGCTTTTCTCCTGAACAAACTCTCTGTTCAAGTCACATTGGTAAATGCAGGTAAAACAGAAGACACCACTTCATTGAAAATACAGTGTGCTTCTTGTAATGGAACTTACTGTTGTATTCACATTCATGAATGCAGTTTGATGCAGATGTGGACTCTTCTTTTAGAAATAGCAGTGCTTTTCTTTGAAGTAAAGTCACTGTTGCAGTGACATTCATATACACCATTGAAAGACAATTTGCCTGTGTTAATAGTTAGTACAGTGCATTGGATCTAAGAAAATCAACTGTTCTAATCTTTTTTCTAAGCAAAGTTGAAAGATTAACCACCTCTGTTACCAGAAAAAAACACACTGTTTTTCTCCTGATCTAACTTCCCTGTTCTAATCATATTGTAAATTCAATTAAAAGAGAAATCATCACTCTATTGCAAACACAGTATGTTTCTTGTAAGGGAACTCAGTGTTGTGTTCAACATCATAAAATGTAGCTGAAAGAGATGTTGCCTATTTACTTTTAAACAACACTGGTTTTATTGGGAGCAAAGTCACTGTTCTAGTCACAGTCATATACACAGTTGAAAGCAAACTCTCCTGTCTTACTAGCAAGTACATGGCATTGGATCTAAGAAAAACCCCTGTTCTTTTCATGTTTCTTAGCAGAGTTGAAAGAGAAATCACCTCTGTTAATAGAAAACACAGTGCTTTTCTCCTGAGAAAACTCCCTGTTCAAGTCACCTTGTTAAATGCAGTTGAAACAGAATTTTCAGCTCTTTATTGAAAACACACTGTGTTTCTTGTAAGGGAACTCACTGATGTATTCACAATCATAAAAGCAGTTCAAAGAAATGTTGCCTCTTTTCTTAGAAACAAGGGTGTTTTTCTAGTTACATTCATATACAAAGTTCAAATACACTTGCCTTTGTTACAAGCAAGTACAGTGTTTTAGACTTGAGAAAACCAACTGTTATTATCCCATTCCTAAGGAAAGTCAAAAGAGAAATTGCATCTGTTACTAGAAAACACAGTTCTATTCTCCTGAGCAAACTCCTTGTTCTAATCTCATTATAAATATATGTGAAAGAGAAGTCACCTCTTTATTGAAAACATAGTGTGTTTCTTGTAAGGGAACTCATTCTTGTATTCATATTCATAAAACGCAGTTGAAAGAGTTGTTGCCTTTTTGTAGCTGAAGTTTTCTCCAGTCCTGCCCAGGCCCATGGACCCCCACAACCGCTTATAAAATAATCACTCAGAAGCTTATATTAATTAAACTGTGTGGTGGTATTTTACTTGTACTGAAATGTGATTTTAATTGTATGTTAATAAATAAAATTGCCTGGGGGTCAGAGCTATTAGAACCATAGCAAGTGCGTGGCGGCGGTGGCACACGCCTTTAATCTCAATACCATAGAGGACCTGGAGGGCTGTACATACAGGCAGTGATGAGGCAGTCACGTGTTTGGGTTTACAACCAATGAGAAGGCAGAACAGCTAGACCATATAAAGACATATACACAGGAAGTAGGTCCCTTTCGGAGAGCTCTCTTGACTGAAGAGGATCGCTGAAGCAGGAAGGGTGAGGATCTTAGCTCTGATCTCTTGGCTTTCTTCTCTGAATCGGCTCTGTGTTTCTTATTTAATAAGACGGTTGGTTACATCTACAAAACTGCTCGGCCATTAGCTCATGCCTACCACTGACTAGCTCTTACACTTAAACTCAGCCCATTTCTGTTCATCTGTATGTCGCCATGTGCTCCAGGGATTTACCTGTTGCCTTTACATGCTGCTCCCTGGACAGCAAGCTGGTGTCTCCTCTCAGCCTTCCTGTTCCCACAATTCTCTTCTCTGCTTGTCCCGCCTATACTTCTTGCCTGGCGACTGGCCAATCAGCATTTTATTTATACAGAGTGATATCCATAGCACCTTTTAACCTAGAAACAACTGTACTTTTCTTAGAAGCAAGGTCACTGATCCAGGTACAATCACATACACAATTGAAAACAACTCAGCTCTGCAACTAGCAAGTACGTGGCATTGGATCTAAGAAAACCCACTGCACGCATCATGATCCTTAGCAATGTTGAATAAGAAATTGCCTCTTTTAATAGGAAAAACAGTGCTTTTCTCCTAAGCAAACTCTCTGTTCAAGACACATTGTTAAATACAGTTGAAACAGAAGCCACCTCTTTATTGAAAACATGGCATGACCTTTTAAGGGAACTCACTCTTGTATTCACATTCATAAACCCTGTTGATAGAGATATTGCCTCTTAGAAACAACAGTGCTTTCTTGCAAACAAAATCACTGTTGTGGCCATATTCATATACACAGTTGAAAGAATATTCACCTCTGTTACTAATAAGTACAGTGTACTAGAACTAAGAAAACCCACTGTTCTTATCATATTACTTAGCAGAGTTGAAAGAGAAATAACATAGAAAACAGAGTGATTTTCTCCTGAGCAAATTCCCTGTTCAAGTCACATTATTAAATGCCATTGAAACAGAAGTTACCTTTTTATTAAAAACACAGTGTGTTTGTTGTAAGGGAACTCTGTTGTATTCAATTCACAAAAGGAGTTTGACAGATACATTCTATCTTTTCTTAGAAGCAACTGTGATTTTCTTGTAAACAAAGTTTCTGTTCTAATCATATTAGTAAATGCAGCTAAACGAGTAATCATTTATTTATTGAAAACAATGTGTTTCTTATAAGGGATCCCAGTGTTGTATTCACATTCATAAAAGCAGTTGAAAGTGATGGTGCCTCTTTTCTTAAAAACAACAGCGCTTTTCTTGGAAACAAAGTCATTGTTCTAGACAAGTTCATAAACACAGTTGAAAGACAACTCCTCTCTTTTACTAGAAAGTACAGTGTATTGGATCTGAGAAAACTGATATTCTTATCAAGTTCATAAGAAAAGTCAAAAGAGAAATTGCCTATTTTACTAGAAAACAGTGTTTTTCTCTTGAGCTAACTCCCTTTCTAGTCATATTGAAAATTCATTTAAAAAGAAGTTGTCTCTTTATTGAAAACATAGTGTTTATTATAAGGGAATTCACACTTGTATTTACATTCATAAAATGCAGTTGAAGGAGATGTTACCTATTTTCTTAGAAACAACACTTGTTTTATTGGAAGCAAAGTCACTGTTCTAGTCACAGCCATATACACAGTTGAAAGCCAACTTTCTACTGTTACTAGCAAGTACAGAGCACTGGATCTAAGAAAACCCACTGTTCTTATCATGTTCCTTAGTAAAGTTGAAAGAGAAATTGCCTCTGTTAATAGAAAACACAGTGCTTTTCTCCTGAGCAAACTCCATGTTCAAGTCACATTGTTAAATGCAGTTGAAACAGAAGTCACCTCTTTACTGAAAACACAGTGTGCTTCTTGTAAGGTAACTGATTAACGTATTCACATGCTTAAATGCAGTTGAAAGAGTTGTTGCCACTTTTCTTAGAAATAATTGCCATTTTCTCAGGAAGTTGTCACTGTTCTAGTCACATTCATACAGAGTTGAAATACAATTTTCCTCTGTTACAAACAAGTACAGTGCATTGGACTTTAGAAAACCCACTGTTCTTTTCAGGTTCCTAAGGAAAGTTGAAAAAGAAATTGCCTCTGTTCCTAGAAAACACAGTTCTTTTCTCCTGACCAGACTCCCTGTTCTAGTCACATTGATAAATGCAGTTAAAAGAATAATCACCTTATTTTTTTTAAAACACAGTGTTTACCTTGGAATGGAACTCACTGTTGTATTCACATTCATAAACAGAGTTGATAGAGATGTTGCCTATTTTCTTAGAAACAGCACTGGTTTACTTGGAAGAAAGTCACTCACTGTTCTAGTATCAGTCATACACAGAGTTGAAAGACAACTTGCCTCTGTAGCCAGCAAGTAGAGGGCATTTGATCTAAGAAAACCAACAGTTCTTATCATGTTCCTAAGCAAATTTGAAAGAGAAATTGCCTCTGTTAATCAAAAACAGTGTTTTTCTCCTGAGCAAACTCCCTGTTCTAGTAACATTGGAAATGCAGTTAAAGAGACGTCACCTCTTCATTGGAAACACACTGTGTTTGTTGTAAGGGAACTATGTTGTATTCACATTCATAAACACAGTTGAAAGACATTCTTTGCTTAGACAAGAAGTACTTTCTTGGAAGAAAAGTCATTGTTCTAGTCACTTTCATATACACAGTTGAAAACAACATGGCTCTGTTACTAGCATGTATAGTACACTGTATCTAAGAAAACCCACTGTTCTTATCTTGTTCCTTAGCAAAGTTGAAAGAGAAATCATCTCTTTTACTAGAAAACACAGTGTTTTTCTGCTGAGCAAACTCCCTGTTCTAGTCATATGGAAAATACAATTAAAAGGTGTCCTTTATTGAAAACAGTGTGTTTCTTTAAAGGAATTCACTGTTGAATTCACAATCCTAAACACAGTTGAAAGACATATTGCCTCTTTTCTTAGAAACAATGTCATTGTTCTAGTCACATTCATATACACAGCTGAAAAGTACTTACCTCTGTTACTAGCAGGTAGTGGGCATTGCCTACCCTTTTTCTTCTCTTTCCCAAGCCCACACATTTTTAAAATATATCCTGACCCATTTAGAGGCCTTTTTGTCTGAATTTGCTTTTATTGTGTATTTTTAACCCTTTTTGTCTGTATGAGCAAAAGCCCTAAACTTGCTGCATGCTCTGTATCACAGACTGTGTGTGACTGCAGAAATTTGTGCTGCGGCAGCAAGGGGATGAGTCTCTGTATTGTGGCCCACATGAGAGACATGAACTCTGAAGCTGCTCTTGGCTCCATTTTTTTGATTCTAGAACCCCTTTTTTAGCTTTCTCAGGTTTTGTGTGGATGTATGTGTGACATATTGGAACACCATATGGAGTGTGCTCTCAATGTGGCAAGGCTAGTCATTTGGGCAAGAAACTGCCTTTGCCTGGACTGCTTAACAGTATGCTGTATAAACTGAACATACAGGACCCATAGAGAAGAGACTGCTAAACTTTTCCAAAACAAGGAAGGATGATCCTTCAGAGTTACTGCTCCATAGACGAAACTGCCAGACATTCTGCAGGACACAGAGGAAAGCAACTGATGAACTTTGCCAATATAGGTAGGACAGTCCTTCACATTTCCTGCTTCAATAAAAAGTCTGCCAGATACTCTTAGGCCTGTAGGCTGAAGATGGATGCCCCAACATTACAGAAGAACTTTGGGTGACTGTCCAGGCAGTCAGATGTCTCTATCATTTCTAGAGTTTTGGTAATTGCTTGAATTGTACTTCCTGTTTACTCAGGTAATATTATATCCTTCTAGGGTCTTTGATGAAGTTGAACACTAGATAGTTATAGTTTTCCATAGTTATGATAAAGGGTAAATTAGATATAAAACTTTAAACTCACAAAGATAGGATAGATGATAGAGCATTTTCTTTAATTTTGCCAAATAAAAATAGAATGGCTATTGTAACTAATTCTTACTTGATAACTGTTTTTGTTGTATATAATTTTACTATGTTAAAGTTAAAACCTTCCTTTTATTAGATAGAAAAGGAAAATGCTGTGGGATGTTCTTCTGTATGCTATGAATGCATGTTGCTCTCATTGGTTCATAATAGAGTTTTGGCCTATGGCAACAAAAGATATGGTTGGGCAGTAGAATCAAACTAAGGAGAGGAAGAAGAAGGGCAGAGTTGGGGCAAATGCCAGCAGCTGCCCAAGAAGCAAAATGCCAGTGCACTGGTAAGCCATGGGCCATGTAGTGATGCACAGATTAATAGAAATGGGTTACTTTAAATGTAAGAGCTAGTTAGTAATAAGCCTGAGCCATTGGCCAAATATTTATAGTTAATATAAGTCTCTGTGTGGTAATTTGGGAAGTGGCTGCTGGGTATAATCAGGTGGATGGGGCAGACAGTTCCATCTTCATTTACAGTCTACAATTCCTGGATCACAATGAAGACTCTGATCCCAAAGGCAGAAAATAAAAGGTTCCATTAACTTTTATGGGATATCATTTCCAGATCCTGAATTGAACAACATGACGTAGGCTTACATAGAACTTTTGGCCCCATGCAAACTGATAAATGATAAGCTCTCAGGTGATTAATGGAAGACCAACTTTCAATCTTGTATAACACACTGATAAGATGTCTCAAGAGAACATTTGATGTCAACATCTGTAGTAAACGACTAAACGAAAAAAGATTTTTTTTTTGCTTTTCTGTTTCTTTTACAATTAATGTTTCTTATGGATCTGGAATTACACAGAAAAAGAAAAGGGCATTTTGGGGGCATATAATCACAATTCATGGGATTCCCTAAAATATTTTCCACAAGTTATATCAGTGTATGATATCTCGGAAACAGAGCCAAGAAGAGGATGTGAGATCCCCTGGATTTAGAGTTGGAGAAGTTTGAAAGCCATTAGGCTGAGAATGGAACCAGGGTCATCAGGAAGAGGAGCCAGAGATCCTAACCACTGAACCATCTCTCCAGACACATGCAATATAAATTTAATATGAATACATGTTACATTCCTGTGATGGTCTAGAATGTAGTGAGCAGAAAACACACTGATGAAACAAGACCATGCACTTATAAGGGTCTCTAATGAAAAGGCAGAGATGCTGGGCTCCTGGCTAGTAATGGGAGTTCAAAGTTCCTGTGTTACTCAAAAAAAAAATCATTGTATTTGTGAGCTGGAAAATGTCTCATAGACATGAAAGGTAAACCTGACCCAGGCTACTCTGTCTTCTTATAGTTGAGAATAATGAATTCAGACAGCTTTATGGAAATACCAGTGTCATATATTCAGTATGTGAGGTATCATTAACTATTCCATGATAATATATTAGGACAGAAATAACCCACAGGCATCACACACACACACACACACACACACACACACACACACACACACACACACACACTTCTTATGACTGGTATCATGCAGAAACTCAAGCTGTATTCTATGCTAGCTTGGACACAATGATGTAGCTGAGGCTTTCTTCCAAACCATGGCCATTAAACTGGTCCAGCCATCCAAGTGGAGGGATTACAGACATGAGGCAACACATGTGAGAAATGCTTCCGCTTATAAAGTGACTCTACATGTAAGAAACGAAGAAACTTCTGGTTACAAGTCATCATTTCAGTGGATAATCTCATAAAGACAAGATAATATACCTCTCAGAATATATTGCCTTTTCTGCTCTTTCTCAAATGATCAGTGTATCATTACCTTTGGATAGTAGACATTTTCTTGGCCTGAAATCTTTGATCAGGAACATCAAACCATTTTTCATATAGATTAGAGCAGAGTAAGCTTCCTTGAATATTTTGAAGAAAATCCTTAAATACATTAAAAAAAACAAGAATTGTAATGGTCAATATATATTAGAGATATTATTGAGAAGTGTTTTTGCTGAACAATATCACTTTAGACTCCACTTCCTTCAACATTTCACAAGCTGTCACCCATCTGTAATCTAGCTTAAACACTACTGACCTTGGCACTCAGAAGCAGGAGCTTTGATTTTCTTACCTAAAACTGGAGTCAAAGTGTAGCTAGAGTCTGACACTGCCTGCCGCTTCCCAGCTCTATTCTCCTCCTTGTCCCACCTATACTTCCTGCCTGGCCACGTCAAAGGAACAGAGTTCTGGAGATAGCAGGAAAGGAGTAAACTAACTCTCTATTCAATACATTCTTCCTGGACACAATAAACTACCAAAATCAGACAGGGCCAGAGAATACCTCATGCTAATTCTACATTATATTGAAAGCACACTTGGAGTAGAGCCAAATATTTTCACATGGAATTCCTGAGTTAAACGTGAGGAATTCTCAGTTTCACATTCATTCCCTCAACTGTGGGAAAATTCAGCACTAAATTGTAAGTAGTAGCTAGGTTGGTGGACATGCAAATCCCTGTATTTGGCACCTTCAAACCCCATTGTTTGATCACATACACACATACACTTCAATTTCAAAAGTCTAGGCCTTTTAAAATGTGTGCAGTTTAGTATATACTGGGGATATCAAAACTCAAAATTATGCAATGAAGTCTGAGTTCAGGGGATAGAGTGGATTTCAAATACAAAGAAGTCTCAAAATAAAAATACATAAATAAGAATAATTGAAAAAAGTATTTTGCCAAAAAAAAAGAGGAAGATGTCAAATCACCTTATTTTCTTTAAATTCACATTTTCTATTTTCTCACTAAATAGTTTGAAACAGTTTGGTATTAACTAGTTCAGGAGATACTACAATCAACTTTCATGTTTATAACCTCATACAAGTTGGCTTCTTTCAATTATTTTTGAGCTGCTGTAAGTAAGGGTCAGGCATGGTTTGAAACAGCAAGGATAGAGAAATGTGAAAAATGGAAACAAGCCAAGTCTTCTTGTAAAATTAAGTGCTACTGTTACATATGGCAGCCTTCAGTTTGTTCACCATAGTGTGGTCCCAGTTTTCTAGCAATAGAGCAAGCAAGACTTGGCAAGCTCCCAGAGTCAAGGAGGATCAAGTGATACATTTGCCTGATGTCACAGAGCTTGTCTGGTCTCAGAGCACTGTCTCTTCTCTGCATGTCTGGGCCCATGGCTCCACAATCTACTGCATGGTGAACTCAGAGTACATGCCCCAAGTAAACCAATGGAATGTTCTCTAAAGCCACTGCTTATACATAGCTTCCTGGCAAATTCAATGTGGTAGACTATTCATGAGTGGGTCAGGGTAACTGTTGATTATTTGACAAGGGATTAGTAAGCCAACATCTGGAAAATGTAAAAGCATTTAAGTTTATTTTTTGCTACAAAATGAAATTGATTTCATAGGTGTACTGGACAGATGGTAATATCTAACTCTCCTTCAACCCATAACATGTCAGTGGTAGACTAGCCATGCTGAACCCTTATTATTTATGGATAATATTTGTTTGGGTATTCATCCATTAAGACGTGTTTTGCACTTCACACTTTTAACACTATTGTACTTTAATTTTGTTATTATTCTACACAGTGTAGTCAGAGGTGAAATCAATTAAGTGGTTTGCAATGGCAAACCAAATCACATATAACATACAGGGATGTTAACTTCCAGACTTTTATCTACCATGCCTCATCTCCTCAGATTGTCATGTTGAAGGAAAATATTATTATCAGTTTAGCTCAAGGAAGGAAATGACTCATGCATTGCTACAGGGATGTGGAGTATGGATTATGCTAAACTCTCTCTGCCTTTAAGACAGATAGATTCCTTGCACAAATTCAATTCTTCCTCAGAATCGAGCTTTGTTTTTAGGGATACATGTGATATATTGGCTTCTGATCTAAAAATTCCCTCCTTTTCTGGTCCTTTTTTATTGATAATAGACAGAAGATCTTGTGTGGGAGTAAGACAAGCATCTAGCTTTATAATTCTATACGTTTGAAGCACCAGTATGTCTCTTACTGTGAAACAGAGCAATGGCAAATGAAGGAAATTCAGAATTTTCTTTCTTTTTTTCACTTCTAAATATATTTTCTTCCCTAATCTACTTGTCCCAGTTCGAACACTGGAGTTTTATTTAGATCAGACACTCCTTAGCAGTGAGTTGATGATTTAAAATCACACTCCTGTGTCTTTAAGTTAATGATCTTCTCTTACTATTCCTTTTCTACAATGAATATCTTTCCCAAACATTCTCAGTTGCTGTTGGAATATTACCCTTTCAGTGACCCAAATGCTATTCATATGTCCTGCCTGCCCTGAAATCTTTTATTAGTTTTTAAATCTGTGTTCTCTAGGAAGGTTTTTCTAATTCACTTTTTTGAAAGTAACTTTCATATCCTTCTGCTCTGACCTCTTATTTTCAACTTTCCCATGTAGAAAGATGCTGTCAGCGTCAAGAACGAACACATGGGAATTGCAATCCCTCTTCCATTTTTGCACTATATAAAAATGACTACCATACACAAGCTAAGAATAATTACTTTATTTCATTTGAAAAGTGGGTTGATGATAATTGTAGTCACCAGAAATGTTTGCTACAAAATATCAAGTTATTGGCAGTAGTTATCATGTATCTGAGACAATAAACATGCTCACATGAAGCATAAATTCCTGACACTGAGTGTAGTGTCATCCATCTTAGGATGGATGCTCAGCACCTATTATATATTTCCAATGGCCAAAGTAGTAATTAATTCGAAATAGCACAGGCTACATTAAATTGTTTTTAAACTATATTCTATTAGGCTTAAATGATTAACATATTGTAGAGAGCAATATTTATGTCTAATCCCTTGGAAATACAAACCAAACACTCCATGTATTTTTTATTGTAAGATGGTATAAGCGCAGACACAATGATATTAAGGAGACCTCTTATTTCTAGAGAAAGTAGCATTCAGATGATATCACCATATGGGGGTATGGCTAAGAATGGACTCTGACCCACTTGGAACAGAGTAGCAGCAGGTTCTGTATGAAGTTGCTTTCTGTGGCTAGAATTCAGCTTGCCTTTTATTTCCCTAACTTGAAGCCTTAGCTGAGTGGGGTCTTAGCCCTGGGGCACATTTCCTATGCTTACAATTAAGCTTAGGTGTCTTTTCTTTAATTAAAATTATGTCAAAAATTAAAACTCCTTCAAAATTACTGCCTCTGTTTTAGTATGTGACTACCAACTAAAGCTACCTAAGTTCTGGATTAAAGGCATGAGCCATCAGGCTCAGCTTGTCGATCCTTTTTTGAAGTTGGTAATTGTTGATACTGTTTCTTTGATGCACACTCAATCCTGTTGTTCTGTTTGTGGCTCTGAATATCTGTTAGGAGGCATTTCTCTTGCAATGCCATATCCTATTGAATGGGCTCTGAAACAAGAAGGGTGACCCTACTTTCCTCTTTCCTTTTAAAATGACTTGTTTTTTTTTCTCCCCAAACACACATTTCATTACTTTTGTCCCAATTGTTGCTCTTTTTACTATAGATCCATATGAATCATAAGGACTAACCATATCACTGACTCAATGTTTTGTCAAAGAAGCCATTACTTTTTAATTGTGCCTAAGTTTCTCAAGCCACAGCCAGAATGCAGACAGATTTCTTTGCCAAAATATTACACAGATGACCTGTCTAAATTACTGTTTTACTTCTGTGAAGGGACATCTGACAAATCAACTACTATAACAGAAGGCTTTTAATTGGGGGCTGCTTACACTTTTCAGAGGATTAGTCCATTATCTTCATGGCAGGAAAGATGGCAGTAAGCAAGCGTGGAGGTGAGAGTTTACACACTTGGCAGGCAGAAAGGGAGAGCCCATTTCTAATGACACATCTCCAACTACACCATATCCCCTAATGTTTCCCAATCAGTTCCACTAATTGGGGAATACGCATTCAGATATATAACCTTTTAGGGACCATTCTCATTCAAACTACCACATGACCTCTAGCCTAGTTTTTTAATGTAGTTTATTTCCCACTGAATCCTCATGACCTTGACCTCCACTATCTAAATTACTCTCAGCACTCTCATTTTCCAGTTTTTCCTGGAATGGCCCTTTAAGAACTGTGTAGAGCTTGCAATTGCTTTTGATATCCAGAGTCCTGCTATCTTTTGAATTCTTCCAAAATACAACATTTGCAGATTCTTATAGCAACAACCTCATTTTAAGGCTACCAATCTTTGTTCTGAATTTCTTTTCTGTTTCTATGATTAAATCCTTTTACCAAAAGCAAATGAGGTTATGAACAGGTTTATTTGGCTGAAACTGCCAGGACACATTCAATCATTTGAGAACTCAAAGGAAAAAAAAACTCAGGCTAGCAAATGAAGGTTAAAAACCCATGGTGGGACATTGTTTGCTTGCACCTTCTTTTACCTGGTCAATGTCTCTTGCTCAGCTTACTCTCTTATCTAGTCTAGGCCACTTGCTTAGGGATACTGACAACCTCAGTGATTAGGCCTTCCCACTCAATCAACAATCAAGGTAATCTCTCAGGTATAGCCACAGATGATTCTGATCTTGGCCAGCCCTAAACTGGTACTCCTCAGATCATACTAGGGTATGTAACATTGATAGCTGAAGCTAATTAGGACACACAGAAAATAATAATATTGAACAATTCAAAGTCAATGTATTAACTATATCAATCATTTAATTAGCAAAAGCACAAGCAAATGTAGCAACAATTGGAAAACACAGATATGCCAAGAAATGAGAACAAGAAAGCCAGTGATGTTGAGAAGACAAAAACAATACTACTTCTTTACAGAAAGATCCTCCAAAGAACAAATTTCTAGAAAGTAATAAGATACAGTAGCCAATTTTCAGAATTTAAAAGTACATGCAAGTCCATCATTTTCTAAAAAAGAATAATAAATACTTAAGTCTATAACTAACAAAACTATTGCAACATAGACAACACTATTGATGAAAGACACAAACACAAACCTACAAATATAACATGGTCCTTTAAACAAAAACTATAAGATTCTAATGAAAATAATAAGACATTTATTTTTTATTATTTAAGAAATTACTGGCAAGCACTCACACTGTGTGCACTCTAGTGCTCTAATTTCCCAATAATAGAAACTGGTGTGTTTGGGGGACTATCCTTCCAAACTTGGAGAGATTTCCTTGGAGCACTCTGATGTTTAAATTTTGGAGATAATAATTTTAACCAATAAAAAATATTTCATTCTCTTATGATAAAGGAAATGATGGCTTTTATGATCAGTTATCAACTATTGCATGTTTCCAATGATTAAAGATTAGATGTAATTCTGTATTATAATGAGATAAGGTAAGGTAAACCTTTTAAAAACCCAAAGCAAGATAACAGATTTTTAAAGAAAAGTTGTATGATGTCTATTATACATAAAGCAACATGTTTTGCTCTAATTCATTTATAAGCCATAAGTGCTTTTGGCAAAATAAAATATTCCCATTTTTATGTGTATTTGTGTGTAAAAAAGAGAATGTCTTCCATGTGAATGTAAATGACACCCCAGAGAAGTGTGTCAGATCACCTGGATCTGGAGTTGCAGGTAGCTATGAGCCTCCTGACTTGGATGTTGGGATCTGATCACAGGTCATCTCCAAGAAGAGTATGTGTTGAGCTACCTGTGAAGTCCTAAAGTAATTATTATCCAATATACTAAATCTTTCACATATTATCAAAAACACGGGGCTGGAGAGATGGCTCAGAGGTTAAGAGCACTAGCTGCTCTTTCAGAAGACCTGAGTTCAATTCCCAGCAACCACATGGTGGCTCACAACCATCTATACTGAGGTCTGATGCCCTCTTCTGTCATGCAGGTACACATGCAGGCAGAACACTGTGTGCATAATAAATAAATAAATCTTTTTAAAAAATCAAAGAACTAAATAAATGGTGAGATATTCAATGATCCTTGTGAACAAGATGAATTAATATTACAATGTCCGGTATGTTGAATTTGCAGCAATAACTTCAACACACTCAAGGAAAACTCCCAACAATCGATAAAAGAGAAGCTGATTCTAAAGCTATATGGAAAGCAGAAAAACTCGTAATGCTCAATAGGATTGTGAAGAAATAATGCACACATTAACCCAATCTGACCTCTCTACTGAGCACAAAACTACAACAATCAAGAAAGGGTGACATATTTGTGAACAAATAAACTGATGGAAAGAAAAAGTCAAGAAAAAAAATCACAAAAGTATAGTGAAGTTTTAAACAAAGGACAGAGGAAACTCAGCCCGGAAAAGTGCAATATTGGCAGATGTTATCCAACTGTGTATGGTTCTATATGTATCGAGATTAAGTACACAAAGACTTCACAACTCCTCCCAAACTGACTTAAGGTGAACCCTAATCTTTTACGTTATTGACTCTGCAGCTGCTGATCTTATGGCCAACAGAGAGGCCCCACTCTCTAGAGCTATCTCTGGATATGGAGGTGATCAGAGAAGACTGCTATGCTTCTACCACCCCTGTTTTCTCTTTGGTGTCAACAAATGCAGACACAGTGATGTAAGAAATATCCAATATGAATCTTTTCTATCAAGTAATATCAAACTTGAGGTTAGGATATGGAATTCAATTATCAATACTTCCTCCACCCGGTAAAATATTATTTATTCCCAGGACCAACTCCGAATTCTAGGAATTTGATGGCCTGGAGCAGTTCCTCCCTCCCCCTTCATTTCCTATGCACCAATTCCTTCATACTCACATAATGATTGTGAGGACTGATGCCAGATATTGGGGAAAAGACACAGTCACCACTTACCTCAGGATAAAATTAAGTGCAGTTCCTGTCTAGGTAAATTCCCTTTTCAAGAGCACACCTGCTAGAGCAAGAGAAGAGTTTGCCTTGCCCAGACACTTATTTGTTGCAATTAACAGGTTAATCTAAGAATTTTGCTCACCCGAGGAACCACCTCAGATGGTCTCATAGGATAAATGCTTCCCACCTGCTTCTGTTGTGGCCCTGTGCCTCTGGAACTCTGCAGTTGAGCAAAAGAACCCCAGGGATGGAAGCCTCTGGACATCATAATGACAGTGGTACAAGGAAATTACCAGGGCAACAAGGACCAGGCTGTACACAGACCAATGGTAAGACATGCTATGGGGAAGAAGAAAGTGTTTCTTTGGTAGTCAGGTCATAGGGATGGGGGGGGGGGGGCGGTTGAGACATGTTATTTGACATGAAACTTGGGTGCAAGAAATCTCCATAAATGGACACTAGGTGCACTGTAAACCAAGGTGGGAAAACAACCTAGGTAGAATGAGCTCTAAAGAAAAAGAGAAACAAAGACACTGAAGAAAGAAAGTATTTCTCTTAAGCAGAAGTGAGCCAAGTCCTCTGCCTGAGCTACAGGCTTCCGTAATATAACCTGCCCTGACCTGACTAAAGAGAGTGAACAATGGGAGACCTCAAACTCAGGTTTGTGTCTCTATCTTTCTTCTGCATGCATGGCACTTTCCATTGTATCCCTCCCCACCCAACCCACTGAGAGAATCTGGGAAAACTTGCATCAGGTCTGGTGGAAGGATCAAAGTCAGTCTCTTGGTGTGGCTATGTCTGACTGTCTTAGAAAATATCACAAGGCAATGTTTTTTTCTGAGTAAAAGTGCCAAAAAAGCTACCAAGGTTTTAATTAGGATGAACTCTTTCAAAGGGTTTCCAAAAGTTTTAAATTCCAGCTTACATGGAGAGGCACAGATTCATTTGATCTCAGGGTACAGCATACTCAACTGGGATAAATTGGGCCAAGCAACATCTTGTATTTGGGGACTGAGAAGTTAAAACCCCTGGATGACAGTGCTTAGCTTCCACAGTTAAAATTCTTATGTAAAGACATATGGATTCAACTGTCTCTGATGGAGACCATGGATTCTTTCCTGTACTCCTTTGCTATTTAAGATCTATCTGTCTAGGCCATAGGCATCATCTCCTCCTATAGCCACACTATACTAACTAAAGTGACTCTTCAAAGAAAATAGTATAACAGTGCACATTTAATTTGTGAGATGTGTATCCTACAGGGCCTTGTGCCCAATTGGGGGATGGGCTCACCCTCACACAGGGTTGAACTAACCTTGAGCAGAAAGGAACAATGTGGTTTGCTCCTATCTTGGCTGTTGACCTTATCCCAATGAAAGCAGCCTTGGCCCTCTTCTTTGCTAATGGTTTCATAAAATGTAAATCCCATGTGACTTCTTTGTTACTATGGCATAAAACAAAACATAGGTATCAATAAACTTCCTGCCATCACTCAGCCCTCTGGGGATTACCTCATTTATACTAAAGGGGCGACACCAGACTTCCACGGTGTGTGTTAGTTGTGATGTGTTATTGACACTTACTGTACATGTTTATTGGCTTCCAGAGGAGATTTAAGAATTTTCTTAAAACTAGCAAGGCATTAAAGGAATCTGGCACTTTTAAATGGTCAGACTTGGAAGACCCATGTAAATTTGCATCAGCCTAGAGCCTGTCTTGAGAAAGCACAAGAACCAAAAGAACAGAACACCAGGTGCTAGGAAAGTCGTTGCCAGCAGGTAGCTGTGACAGTTGCAGGCTGGTGAGATAAGCTATGCTGGGTCTTAGTGCCTCACCTCAGGCCCCCACCTGAAATCTCCAAGACTTTTGCTCTAAGGACTCCTTTGCTCCACATTTGTTGTCTACATGTGCCCCATCATGCACTAGAACACCATGCACTGAACAACGCTTTTGTTTTCACTTCCTAGCCTCCTCCCGTCAATAGAAAATTGGCATCTAAGACAAAGATCAAAACTCAGTCTCTCGCCTCCACACATATGGGTACAAACAATACGCCTCCACACATGTAGACATGCATAAAAACCAATGTACATTACAGACAAATGAATGAAAAGGAGGAAGAGGACCTCAATGAGGACTTCGGTGGTCAGGAGTTCTTGTGCTCCTTTTCCAGTAACCAACTTCTACTCACCAGAGGGCCTTTTACTTCCTCAGTAAATTAACCATACTTCTATTACTAACCATTTGTCTCTATACCAATTCAGTTTTTGGTCAATAGCTAGCTAGTTGGAGAACAGCTAGCCAGCAAGGATGCATTAAATGTTTACTGTTCAAGAAACATTTCTAAAATAGCATTGGTAACAATTCTGTTATTCATGTACTACTCACACAAAAGAGATATTGTTTCCGGGGAAAAAAAAGCCTCAGGGATTTTTATACTCGTGTATTTGTCATGACTAAATTGAACCTTTATCAGAATATAAAATTTAGCCTATGAAAACATCTGCACCATTCTAAATGGTAACTACAAGAAGGTGTTGCCAATGGAAAAGTAATCTGCAATCAGAAACAGTGGCTCATGCCTGTAACTGCAGCCATTTGGGAAGCTGAGCCTAGTACAGCACCTGTGGCACAGGTGTGAGTTCTAGACTGTGTACTGCAAAGAAGTTTGCATCTTCGTAAGGTGATTCTTTTACCCAATGCCAGAATCAGTGAAAAAAATATATCTTAGAGGAAATTAAAGGGCTAAATTACGAAACAGATGGACTTCGGATTCTCAGGAAATATAACCCACCAATTTATCACGTTTTTCCATTATTACATACCTAGGATAGAATTTTATAAATACCTATTTTATCATCTATGTGAAATGAGCTGCTGTGAGTTCTGAGTTATAACTGGCAAATATCATAATCTCCCACGGTTATTTGCTCACTTACCAGTTGAAGGAAGACGTAATTTTGTCAATGACAATCATCCTCTGGCCAGGCATAGTGGCCCATGTTGATTAAAATTCTGGTAGTTAAAGAGGCTGAGATGGGAGAATCCCAGCAACTTACACACCAGTCTGGGCTCTAGCCACAGACTGCAAACCAGGTAGCCTCCACTCCTCCATCGTGGTTGCGCTGCCGGCTGGTTCTGTTTTACCCTGACAGCTTACTGAATTTGAGGAGTGCACTGGACAGGGTGAAATCAAGGGAAAAGGAAGACAGCAGAAAGAGACTGTAAGGGATAGGAGGAAAACTTGTGTGGTCCCAGCATGCAGGGAGCAGGGAGCAGATGTGTGGCCCATGGAGTCCTAAGCCAATGATGCCTTTACTCTGCTGGCCCTTCAGCCACACAAAGAAAACCTAGCACCAAGTCTCAGCCTCTGTCCCAGGTAAGCAGGGTATGCTCATCACCATGTGAGCTTGAGCTCCTCAGTTCACTTAGACCTGCAACATCCTCCCCTGGCTCTGTGATTCAGCCTCTAGGATGTAGGTGGGGATGAGGCAGATAAACAACCATCCTAGCCAATGGGCTGCTCTGGGTACTTCTCTCCTTGCCCAGCCCCATGCACAAATAAAGAGACACCCTTTAGTTGGTACGAATGCTGTGGGCTTGGAATACAAAAGGAGTGGAACTCCCACTTCCCAGAGCTCCTCAACTGGCCTCTTACGCCGCAAGGAAGAAGTCACTGGTAAGGGGACAGAGCTCAATCCTGAGCTCCAGAGCTAACACTTGTTGGTGTCATACCCCCTGAAGTTCTGGAGCTTCAAGAAAGACTATGGGCATTGGCCTGGCACAATCTTCATTCCCCTTGGTTTTGTGGGTCTCCCTCCATACCCCATTCATCACTCTCAACTTGAATGACTTTGAAATCCTGAAACTCCTGCTGGCACTTTCTAAGTACCATGATTATAGTCTTATGCCACTATGTTTGACTTAGGTGGCATCTTTTGAACTTCATTTACAGTGAGCAGTTACACTTAACTATATTAAAAATCCATGTATCTCTGTGAGCCTGGGATTCACCATCTGTAGAATAAGGACAGAAATCTGCCCAGGTCCTTTGATGAATTATAACAGACTTAATGATAAAGAAAAGCACTATTGTTCATAGTTGGAAGACTTTCAGATAGGAGGGCTGATGGGACTCTTCTGTTACAAGAATTAGAACCTGAGCCTGAGTCCTAGCTACCCTTAACCAGCCCAGCCACTTAATTCTCAATAAGTGAATTAAAAGGGCTAAATCAGTTCATTGTGATGTGCCCAACTACAATACAGGTCCTCTGCAGGCAACGTGGGTAAATCTCTCTGATGTTTTGGAATCCAAGTTTCCTCTGCAATGTTGGAGCATACATCTTCAACCTACAGGCCTAGAATATCTGACAGACTTATCTGTGAAGCAGGATTTTTGAAGGACTGTCCTGCCTTGTTTGGCAAAGTTCAGAAGTCACTTTCTTTTCTGTCCTGCTCATCCAACTTGGACAGCATGCTGTCAGCATTCAGTTCAAGGCAATGGCAGTTCCTTGCCAAGTGGATAACTTTTGCCACAAAGGAAGTAAACTCCATATGGAGTTTCTTCAATGCCCATCATCATCTCTGAAGTAGATCAGTGCTGCCAGCAGCAGACATGTCTCACTGTCATAAAAAACTAATGTTATTAAAACACCTTAAATGTCATATTCTGTAGATCTCTAAAGTATTTGAAGATCACTTGCCTATCTAAAATATATTTCTGTTTGACCTACCTAACATGACTACAAGTTTGATTATAATAAATGACTAACTGCTAACCTGCATTTCTTTATTATCATAAATAATTTGTAATAATAACTTGAGAAATTTACATTACATGTCAGATGAGCTGTATAGGTACAATACCTTGAATAAGAGTAGAAATGTATGTACAGTATGTTATAAACAAAATAATTTTAAATTGGTATCAATATACAAAAATCCATATCAATGTAAAATATTTAAATTAGTAGTTGCTTTTTTGCTTTAAACGTAGATTCAATAATATACCATTTTATCTTATTTCTATATCCCCTTTTTCTTTTTAGAAAGATCCCTGAATCTAATCTCCTTTGTTCAGCTTTTTTCCTGACCATTCCCAATAACAACTTGTAACCAACCCTCCTAACCAATAACAAATATCCATAACCCACTGAATGCCCCAAAACCTCCCACATCACTTCTTGGGAATTTGGGTATCATGTTCTTAAAATTACTTCTTGCTGTCTGGGGTAAGGTCATCTTTAGGAGACCCTGAAAAAAATATGGATAACTGTCAAGTACTGGGAGAGCTAGCTATATCATTTGTTGTCCAGTCTTTGTGTAAAGTGAAGAGCTTGTCTCAAGTACTGGCTAGAGTAGTCTGTGAGGCTGGATCATCTCAGCCAGTCAACTTGAAATTCTCATGAGCAGTTTGTAGTCCAAAGCAGATCTTTAGGTGGTGTTTGTCAGCTTAGTGTCACTACCACAGTCCAGGTGGAATCATTGTAGTGGAGCCCCATCCTCCTTTTGGAGCATTAAAAGGTTGTTTTTAGGCATGGTCATACAGAAAACTTAAACATTTTAAATGTCATATGCAGCAGATTTCAAAGAAGTTAAAGGACTATAATATGTTATATACATCCAAATGTACAAAAACTTAATTCCTAGTTACCTGATAGAGACTCAAACCCAAAATCATGTACAGGAAGCTAGATGAAGCCCTTTTCTAGAATTAGTTAGTACTCTATATGACCATAAATATCATGACAAAAAGTTTAATATATATTAATCTTATAAATTTTGATATAATATTTATAACTTAATATGGTGATATATTGTATACCCTAGTAAACTTTTCTGAGGATCAGAGAACAGAGCCAGCCACTAGATTAGACATTGAGGTCAGGCAGTGGTGACACACACCCTTAATCCTATCACTTGGGAGGCAGAGATTTATCTGGATCTCTGTGAGTTCAAGGCCACACTGGAAACAGAGCCAGGCAGTGGTGGCACACACCTTTAACCCCAGTACTAGGAAGAACACATGCCTTCAATCCCAGGAAGGTGTATCTGAGCAGAGAAAGATCTATAAGGCACAAGGAAACAGGAACTCATTCTCTTTAGACTGAGGATTTCAGAGAGTTAAGAGCTAGTGGCTGGCGGTTCTGCTTCTCTGATCTTTCAGCTTTCACCCTGATACCCAGCTCTGGGTTTTTTATTGTAAGACCACTTAAGATTCAAACAACACCAAGAAAATTTTATGAGTCCAAATATAACCAAAAGATTATGGGATTAATGTCAATAGAATAGTCCCTTAATTTTGGCTTCTCTTCTATCCCATATCAGGTGGATCTTCTGACATAAGAGTGAGATTTTGGATTTTCCTTTTAACAAGAATGCTTGGGTTTAGAGGAGAGAGCTACACTCCAAATTGAAAGCCAGCTTTAATTTCTAATTGAACTGGGACTATAAAAAGACTATTTGCATTATGCATCTGTAAAGAACAACAGAAACTAACACTTGGAAATATTTATGAAATTTTATCCTGTTGGAAATGTGATATATCAATAGGTCAATTTGCTCTTTTTCTTGGGACATTTTTTTTCTGGATGATGTGTCCTTTTTCTTCAGATATCTCATTAGTCCAGTGGTCTTCAGATTCCTTGGCTGATTACTTCCATTCTCCTGGAAAGACAAAAACAAAACCCTGCCCTAACCCTGACTTTGGGGATTCTCCCTTTTGGCAAGTTATATCTGATCAAATGAAAAGCATTTGTTAGTCTTATATGTTAGTTTAGATTGAATGGTTATGCTGGTTGATGAACTATCATCTTTTCTAATCAAGAGGTCATTCTTGTTGAAATCTAATCTTTATCAATGTTGATGGTTCCTTTGATAGCATTTCTTCTCCTGGAGAAACAAAAGCAAAACCTCTTCCCCAATGTAATACATATCCTGATTTCCATTCTGAGATCAACACATCTTTAAAGTATATATGCTGATTTAATTCTGTAGTTTTTTTCTATTATTCAATGTCCTTCTGAAGCTGTTATTCCTTTCTCATTACCATCTAGAAAATTAAGTTAATACAGCATTATACAATCTATCTCTGTGAGTCTTTATTAACCCTTTCTGTTTATTTAGCATATCCTTTATAGTTCAATTAGATCTTTCTATAACTGCTTGCCATATAGGATTGTGTGGTATACCTGTAGTATACTTTATGTTGTAATATGCAAAAAACTGTTTCATTTTACTAGAGACCAACGATGGAGCATTGTCAGTGTTAATTTGTACAGGTATACCCATGATGGTCATAACTTCTAACAAATGTGTGATTATAGAATCAGCTTTTCCAGAACTCAAAGCAGGTGTCCATTGAAATCCTGAATATGTATCTATGATGTGGTGAACATATTTTAATTTTTCAAACTCTTCAAAATGAGACACACCTATTCACCAAATTTTATTTCTTTGAGTACCCTTTGGGACACTTCCTGCAAATACTGGGGTTTAGTTATACAAGTACCAAGTAGGGTATTTTTTTTTATAATTTCCTTGTTTTCTTGCCAAGTGATGGAAAAATCCTTTTTCAGGCCTTTGCTATTGACATGGTGCACTCAATGAAATTCTGAGGCCTCCAGCACATTTCCTACTAATAACTGATCAATGTCATTATTACCTTGTGCTAGAGGCCTGGCAGACCTGTGTGGGATCTGATATGTGTCATATATATGGGATGATTCCTATTCCTCACTAGTTCCTGTAATCATATAAATAATGAAGTTAATTCTGATTCATCAGGAAGAAGTTCATCAGTTTTGATTTATAAAACAACTCTTTCTGCATATTGAGAGTTAGTAACTATATTAAGAGGTTCTATAAAATCCATTAATACCATCAGAATAGCATATAATTTTTACTTTTGGACAATATCATAAGGGCTTTGAGCCACTTAAATTTCCTGATTTATAACTGATTTATAACCTGCTTTTCCTGATTTGTTTGCATCAGTATAAAATGTAGGGGCTCCAGAAATTGGTGTTCCCTACACAATGTGAGGGAGGATCTAGTTAGTTCTACTGATAAAGAGGAAATTTCAACATTAACAAAAGGTACTACAATTTCTGCTGGGTCCATTCCTGTCAAGTGACAAAGTTTTAATTTTCCTTTTTGAATCAACTCAAAACCTTTTCCAAATATGTCTTTAACATTTTACTTTGTTTGTGTGATTAAAAAGTATCCATTCTAAGATACTGTCTTCTTGCTGCATTAAAATACCTATAGGGAAATGTATAAAGGGTAAAATAACCAGGATGCAATAAAGTTCCAGATCCACAGGATCCACATGTGCATCCTGTAATTTCTTTTCCACCAAAACCAATTCTCTCTCAGCTTCAGCTGATAATTTTCTTGGAATATTTAAGTGTTTGTCATCTTGTAAAGTTTCAAGCAAATTACTCAGTTCTTGATTTGTTACTCCAATAGTTAGCTGTAAATAGGTAATGTCTCCCCACAATTTTTGAAAGTCATTAAGAGTTCTCAATTGATCTCTCCTGATATGTACCTTTTTTGGATTTAATTTTTGTAAACTTATATCCTAAATAATTAGTAGAATCTCTTCTTTGTATTTTTTCAGGAACAATTTTGTAATCCCCAACAAGGCAAAATTTTCTTTAGTTCTTCAAACATTTTCTCTAAAGTATCTACATTTGAATCAGCTAGTAAGATGTTATCCATATAATGCTAAACTATAGATTGAGGACACTGTACATGAATTATTTCCAATGACTATTGAACAAAATATTGGCACAGGGTAGGGCTGTTTAAAATCTCTTTGGGGAGAACTTTCCATTAATATCTCTTAACAGATTGAGAATCATTTTAAGTAGGCACCAGAATGGCAAATTTTTCTCTGTCCTTTTTCTTGTAAATGTATAGTGAAAAAACAGTGTTTTAAATCAATAACTATAATAGACCATACTTTAGATAACAGAGAAGGCAGGGGAATTCCATGCTGTAAAGAGCCAATTGGCTGAATCACCTTATTAACAGCTCTTAGATCTATTATCATTCTCTATTTTCAAGATTTCTTTTCAATAATACAGGAGAATCCCAAGGAATGTTCAATTCCTCAACATGTTGAGCATTTAGCTGCTCCTGTACCAGTTGTTCTAAGGCCTGTAATTTCTCTGATGTCAAAGGCCATTGTTCCATCCAAGCAGGTCTATCAATCAACTAAAAGTAGGGCTGTTGGTACCTTTGAAAGATCAATGGCTGTTGTGCCCTGTTTTTGTACAACTTGAATGGTCAATGGCTATTCTTTTTAATACCTTCTAACAGTTTCCCCAGAAACATACATTAATTTATGATTTCTTCTCTGTCTTTCTGGCCCTATACATTTGCGTCACACTTTGTTTTACCCAAGATAAAGTTCCAATCCCTAAAAGCTGAACATTTACCTCCTGAAGAGGCCAATTTAGATGCCAAGATTATGTTGCAATTATTATTACATCTGCCCCTATCTACATACCTTCAATTACACTGTCATTTATTCATATTTTTAGCTTTGATCTTTGATCAATTATAGAAATCTGCCAAAATACTTGCATTCTCCTGAAATTTTTGTTTTATCTTCTAAAGCTGTTCTATCATCCAGAGCAGTATGGTTTTTTACAATAGGCATTATATCCTTTACTTGCTCTGAGGAGGAGTTTCCCCCATGGTGATCAGGAATGAGTGAAACAAATTTGACATGGGGGCCTGTGAGAGGCCCCCCAAGGCATTTTCTGACTGCAAAGGGTTATCCTGTCTGTCCCTTATTGATCTGCATTCATTTGTCCAATGTCAGCCTTTGTTGCACCTTCTGCATAATCCAGAAGGGAGGGGCCTTCTCTTTGCATTTTCCCAGAGAAAACATTGTTTCTAGGAATGCCCTGTCTACAATCCCTTTTTAGGTGATCTTGTTTGCCACAATTAAAACACGTGACATTTTGATTTTTCTTCAAGCTTCTGGAAATCATCTCTCCCATTCAAGCATCATCATGGTTATGAGATATTGACTGTATCTCGCATCCATTCCTCTATAGGTACTGATCTTGCCTTTAAAGGCCTTATTACCCTTTTGCATTGTGAATTAGCATTTTCAAAAGCCAAAGATTTCAGTTAGCATTTGTCTAGCTTCCTGATTTGGTATCATTCTATTTACAGCTGAAATCAATCTTTGTAAAAAAAAAAAAAATCAGTGAAGGTTTCTTTTGGGCCCTATATAACTTTAGTAAATGAATCAGTTCTCTTTCTGACTTAAATTCTGTCCCAAGCATTCAAAGCTGCTTCATGGCATAGAGCTAGGGAGTGGTCATTATATAGACTATCTTTATGCATCAACATAATTGCCCTCTCCACAAAGTTGGTCTTGGGAGATTTCAATACCTCTAGCCCTACTTCATGTTTAATAGTCCTAGCCTCATCTTTCCACCAGGTCCTCCACTGGAATTGAGGACAAGGCTCCAATTCTGCTGTAACCAAGTCTTTCCAGTCTTGTGGGACATTTCTGTTACTAGTGGACCATGAATTTAATGCCTGCTTTACAAAAAGGGAATTCATACCATGAGACTATTGTTTCCTTAAATCCAGTCAGCTCTTACACAGCGTTGGGGATATGTTATTTTGCAGTTATTTCTGTAAGGTGACTGGATAAATTAAGGTTGATTGTTAACCTTGGGCTGTTTCTAATTTTTTAATGTAATGTTGTGGTTAGATTTCCTTTAAATTCCTCTGACTGGGCCTGAATATCTCTACGGTCTATTTTAGTAAACTTTTCTAAGACCTATATCTTGGCATTCATTATCAACCAACTTTTTTAGGGATAAACCAAGAATTATCAAACCGAAAATAAGAATTATCAAAATGATAAGTAACACTATGTCCATCTCAGTTGTTTATTCCTTCATTTAATTGTTCCATTTTTAAACCATCTGTAACCATACAGAGACCTAACTTCCTCCATTGTAATAGTGTTTCCCATCTTTTAATGTGGGGGAAAAACTTTTTTAAAACTAGTTTCCTCCTTTAAGAACTCCCAATTCTCTCACCAATTCTGCTGATGACAGTGAAGATGATGGTGAAGTGTGAGGCTGATTGCTGCTGCATAGAACAGTAAAAGCCTGGCCAGGTGTCAAGGCAGCTTCTTAGTGTGGCAGAAGCCTGAGGAGGGGGTCCAGAAAATTCCCACAACCCACCAGGAGAGGGAACTGGCTGTCTGAAAAACGCACAGGGGATGGTGGGAAAGAATCATGTGCAATGGAAGCTGCCTGGAGGCAGAGCTGGCCAGTGGTAAGGGGCTAACTTCAGAGGGATTTGGAGCCCAAGCACCTATAGAGTTTGCTGCAGAGAGCCTGCAACAGAAAAATCCCAAACTTGCTCAGAGGGCTTGGGGAGAAAAAGAAAACCTAGCCCATGAAGCAGTGACTCTGGTGGGAGCCCCTATGTGTAGCTGTGGCTTGTGCCAGTGGCTACAAAGCCATTGGCAAGTGGCTTCTTCATGAATTCATGCCCCAAAAGTTAGACACCAGATGAAGTGTGATCCTGATGCATCTTATCAATAAAAACCAGGAGTCAAATATTGGGGTAATAACCTGAAAGATCAGAGAAGCAAAGGAGAAGCCACTAGTGACTTCTTACCTATCCAGATTGTCAGACAGAATGGGGGCTGAGATCCTGTCTGCACCCACCTTAGACTCCTATCTCTACCTCCTGATTGCTGGGATTAAAGGTGTGAGCCTCCCAATTGCTGGTATTAAAGTGTGACACACCACAGACTGGCCTCTATGGTTAACTTGTGGCTAGCTCTACTCTGATCTCCAGGCAAGCTTTATTTATCAGAACACACACGCATGCACACACACACACACACACACACACACACACACACACACACACATACACACACAAAATCATACAACGTCCTGCTGAAGGAAATATGTAACTGGGGGTATGCTTTCATAATTTACATCTGCACACTTTTTCCAGTTCCCACTCTCTGGTCCATGCTGCGGGTTGAGTATGTGAGATCATAGCCTTCTGCTATAGATGACATGTCTGACACCTGTCGCCATGCCACTTTCATGGTTATCCTGTATCCTTCTGGAACCAAGAGTCAAACTCTTTCATAAGTTGAAGCAGACATTATGTTTTATCACAACAGAAAAGGAACAAATACACATTCATACCTGAATTAGTTATTTCATGTCACTGAAGAGATGTATGAAACCTAAAAGGGTTACTTTATTATTTAAATGTGTAGGGCTTCGTCCATATGAGTTTGCAGGTACAAACAAAATAGAGGCATTATAGTACTTGAATAGATTGTTGACATTGTCAGATTTTTTTTCTCCAGAATACTCTTGTATTATGTAAATGTGTTGGGTAAAGATATTACCAAATCCTTTATAGCCAGATTCCCTTCAGTATGAGTTTTTTTCACATTCTCAAAGACTATTGTGGTATGTACAGGCTTTAACAGAATGATTGCATTTAAAAGAATGCTTTAGAGTAAAACTTTTTTACTCTTGTTTAAAGACTACCATGAAGTGCAAAACCCTACCACACTGACCTCATTCATAGGGTTTCTCTGCAGTTTGATTTTTTTCTCATGATTTCAAAGACTGCAGTAATGTCCAAAGGCTTTAGCAAATTGATTACATTCACATGGTTCAATCCAGAGTAAGTTTTTTTGTGTATTTGGAGTCTACTGTTACATGTAAAGGCTTTCTGACATTGATTACAATCATAGGGTTTCTCTCCTGTATGTGTTCTTTTATGCCTTAGAAGATGACTATGATGTGCAAAGGCTTTACCACATTGATTACATTCATAGGGCTTCTCGCCAGTATGTGTTCTTTTATGCATTAGAACTTGACTGTAACGCGCAAAGGCTTTACCACACTGATTGCACTCATAGGGTTTCTCTCCGGTATGTGTTCTTTTATGCATTAGGAGATGACTATAACGTGCAAAGGCTTTATCACACTGATTACATTCATAGGGTTTCTCTCCAGTATGTGATCTTTTATGTACTCGGAGACTACTATCACATGCAAAGGCTTTACCACACAGATTACATTCATAGGGTTTCTCTCCAGTATGTGTTCTTTTATGCGTTAGAAGATGACCATGACACGCAAAGGCTTTCCCACATTGATTACATTCATAAGGTTTCTCTCCAGTATGAGTTCTTTTATGAATTTGGAGATGGCACTTTTGTGAAAAAGCTTTTCCACATTGATTACATTCATAGGGTTTCTCCCCAGTATGTGTGCTTTTATGTTTTTGGAGACTACTACTAAATGCAAAGGTTTTACCACATTGATTACATTCATAGGGTTTCTCTCCAGTATGTATTCTTTTATGGGTTAGAAGATTACTCTGTCGTGAAAAGGCTTTACCACACTGATTACATTCATAGGGTTTCTCTCCAGTATGTATTCTTTTATGTATTTGGAGATATCTGTGTTGTGAAAAGACTTTACCACATTGATTACATTCATGGGGTTTCTCTCCAGTATGTGTTCTTTTATGGGTTAGAAGATTACTCTGTCGTGAAAAGGCTTTACCACATTGGTTACATTCATAGGGCTTCTCTCCAGTATGTATTCTTGTATGTGTTAGAAGATGATTGTGACGTCCAAAAGCTTTACCACACTGATTACATTCATAGGGTTTCTCTCCAGTATGTGTTCTTTTATGTGTTTGGAGACTACTGTCCTGTAAAAAGACTTTACCATATTGATTACATGCATAGGGTTCCTCTCCGGTATGGATTCTTTCATTTCTTTGAAGATGATTATGATATGCATAGACTTTAACACTTTGAATGTATTCAGAAGGTTTCTCTCCAGTATGACTTCTTTCATGCCTGTAATGATAATTGGCACATGTAAAAGCTATACGACATTTATTACGCTTTTGAATATATCTGTATGAATTAATTCTACAATTTGGTCTAATTGTAAAGAGGAATCACATCTGAAGGTTTTATCACTTTGTTTACACTCATGTTGTTTCCCTTCATTAAGGGTTGTTTTGCATCTTTGAATATGCATGTGATGGTAAGATCCTTTATTACACAGTTCACATTTATAGCACCTTTTTTCTATATGAGATTCTTCACATATTTGAAGAGAACTGGAAAAACTCAGACCTTTACCACACATATTGCATTCACAAATCTTCCTATAATGTGAGTCATACTACATTTGCAAACTGAACCAGGACAAGCAGAAGTATTTACACATTCCTAGTACTCATAAGGCTTTTCTGCAGTGTGAGTTTGTTGATGTATTTCCAATGAAGCTGGAAAAGCAATTACTTGAAACTGGAATCACATTCAACAAGTCTTTTCAAAGTGGGGACTGCCACATATTTTCTAATTGTTCTGAGAGGAAGAGGGGTATGTGGCTTCTTTTGATATCCCTATGTTCTTATGGCTTGTATCCAGAGTGACATATGATATACTTATTAAAGGGAGAACAACAAATAAAAGTTTTCCACATTGCATTCACACAGTTTGACTTTCTGTTCCTCATAGACATATGGTATAGGGATTAAGGTTTTTCCACAACAATCCCCCATTGGCTCTTAACTTTAACTACCCCTCCTCTCACTAAACTTAAGCAAAATTACAAAAAATATATGAGTAACACAAGCTTCACTGTGGACTATTTGCTTATTAGAAGGTTTTGGACATATACTTATCACCTATTCGATGTGCACACCTTTTGTAATATGAGTGGTATGAAACTAAAAGGATTGGCAATTCTACAGCATTATTCTCATGAGATTATAATTCAAATGGTAATATCTGTTAAGGCATTGTTTCCTTATCTTCTTAAAGTAAATCCTTGCAAACACAATTCACCTACTTCACATTGAGGTATACGATTTTGTGAAAAATTAATAATCATCAATGCACTTTAAGCTGTGTATATTTACATGGTTGCTTTCTTTAAAACTTCCAGATACATTAAAATTTCTTCAGAGGCCTATTTGTATTAGCTTGCACATGAAAATTACCTTCCATGTCTTCTAGAACTTTTACAATGTTCTTCAATATTATGATCTTCCCATGTGTACCCTAAAATATAGTACCAGAAAATGTATATTATTGGAAATTGTGCAAAATTTAACTTTTAATTTAATTTAATTTAATTTGTGCAAAAATTATCTTCAGTGAACCTAAGCACCATGCCTGGTTTATTCACATCATCCTTCCTCAGTCTCAATCATAATTACAGAAAAGCATCAATAACCAAGAAACAGTCGCCTATTTATTATCAAATGTGAATGAAAATTCACAGTCTTACCTATAGCAGTGAGGTTCCAATAGGTCTCCAGCATCACATCTTTGTAGAGACTCTTCTGGGAAAGATCCAGCAAAGCCCACTCTTCCCGACTGAAGTCAACATGCACATCATCATAGGTCACTGCATTCTATAATATCCCATGCATGTATACAAAAGAAAGTGATACTGACAACATTGTAAATGTATACTTATTTGAAAATACAGTCATATAATTCTCATGCTTCCCACACTATTCCATGACACAGAAGTTCCAATGTAATACCAAGTCACTTTAGAAGGAAACTGAATAGGAGGGTCAACCCTGTTATTTCTGCACCTGAGAAATGCCTATTAACAGACATAGAGAGACAAGTAAACAGATCAACAGTACTGAGTACACATCAAAGAAATTCTATGAACAATTACTAACTACAAAAAAAAAAGGATGGGCAAGCTAGGTGTACTTGCTAATGCCTCTAATCACAGAACTCAGAAAGCAGGGGCAGGTATGTCTGCCTCTGAGTTGAATGTTAGCCTCATTTATGCAATCAGTTACACACAGCTAGAAGTATATATTAAGAATCTATCTCTCCTGCAAAAATCAATCAAACAAACAAAAAAAGATAGAAAGAACTCAGAAGATTTTTTTTACTGAAATTCCTACCAAGAGTTATGTATTCACTTCAGTTCTATAATTCATATTCCAGAAACCTGAAGTGCCTACCTAAACTGTAACATTAATAAGATCTTCCTAAAAGGTACTGCATGTTTAAACAGGTAAAAATGGACAGATGAAAACATGAGCAATGTAAATACTGATCATAAGTAATCAACATAGGGCAGGAGAAATGGTTCAGCAGTAAAGAGCTCTTGCTGGTCTTGTATATAGGTGGCCTCAATTACCAGTACTTACATGGAGGGTCACAACTATCCATTATTCCAAGCTCAGGGGTTTTGAGACCATCATTTGACTACTGTGAGATCAGGTACCCATGGGGTACAAATCCATGCATACAGACAAAAGATGCATTTTCATTTAAAAAAATTCAAACCAAACAAAATAGGCAAGAAGAATGTCACACACCTGCAATCCAATGACTCAGAATGCTCAGGCAGTATTAGCATCATGAATACATGCCATCCTGGGAAACAGAATGATATTCTCTGCGAAATTTCAAAACTCACAATGTTGGTGAAGCTCAACACATCAGCACATACTCCACATATACAAGAACCTACATTTTGGGCCCATCACCCAATAATATAAGAACAAAACAAAACCCTGGAATGTTGGCTCACCTTTAATCCCACCACTTGGGAGCTAAAGTCAGGTAGAGTCTGAGTTTGAGGCCAGCCTGGTCTACAGAGCTACTTTCAGGATAGCCAAGGCTACATAGACAAACGATGTCTTAAAAAAAAAAAAAAAACCAGCAGGCTGGCAAAATTATATATTTGCTTCTACTGTATTTTATGTGATTTAGGGATAGAGTCTATAATGGTGGTGAAGTTATGATAGCACAAGAACAAAGCTGGCTGATCAGTGTCAACCACAACACAGCAAACACAAAGAACGGGAAATGGGTTGAAGCTATAGACACCCATCTCCCATCCCCAATGAGGAATTTCATCCAAAAAGGTTTCTCCTACTAAAGGTTCTACAGTCACCAAAAGAGACCCACCAAAGAGAGACACATGCTCAAATACATCATCTATTTTGGGAGGTTTTTCATTCAATCAAATAGAACTTGGCCCAAGTCACTATAGGCTCATGGTCATCCATGAAAGACATGCATTTAGTCACTTCAATGATCCTCAAAGTCTACAACAGCCCCTATTGCTGTTCAAATATCCAAAATCTCTTCTGACACTCAAGATGAGCTCTCGACTATGACAGCTTGTAAAATCAGAAAACAAGTCCTATCTTTCCAATATACAATGGCACAAAATACCCATTCCCATTTCAAAAGAGAAGAATGGGTACATAATGAGGGATGATTGGGCTAAGGCGAGACTGAAATCCAGCAGGACAACCATCAAATCCTATAGCTCTGTCTCAGAAACATGGGGATTCAGTTATAGAAGGCTTAGAAAGCCCTATCCCTGCAACTTCTCACACATCTCTCTCTTTGGTTATTTCAACTCCATATACACAGCTCTCCATGGCAGATGTTTCATAGCTTGGCTATCTCAACATTTTTGGTCTCAAAATATAGCCCAGGCTCATCTTAACAGCATCATGCAATGAACTCTCACAATCTCCTCACTGGGACTCTGACTCTGCCATTTACAGATGCCTACAACAGTGCTGAACTGAAACCAACCACAGACTGAGATCCATGACCTGAAATTTTGCATCTTTTTTTGTTTCCAGAATCAGTACAACATTGATGATTCCTCCTAATTTGGCTTCTAAGTTGTGATGAACCCTGTCATGCTTGGACCAGAGTTGCAGCAGGTTTTATATGAAGTTGCTTCCTGGGACTAGGAAACATGTTGCCTAATCCTGCCATTAATTGAGGGCATAGAAGGATGGATTCTTACCTTAAGCTACCTTGCTAGACTTTCAACATAGAGCAGGGTCATCTCTTTAATGGTGATAATCTCCCTGAAAATTCCTGCCTCTGTTTCAGCACTTGGCTGCCATCTGAAACTACCTAATACTGTTTTTCCCTATAACTCACGGATTTTCATTTATTTCTTCTTGTTGCTGCCCCCATCCCCTGTAGTCCTGAATGAGTCATCAATAATAGCCATCTAAGAGATTCAATATTCAGCCCATAATTTTTTTTTTCTTTTTGGTTTTCAAGACAGGGTTTTTCTGTGTAATGGCTCTGGCTGTCCTGGAACTTGCTCTGTAGACCAGGCTGGTCTCAAACTCACAAAGATCCCTCTGCTTTTGCCTCCTGAATGCTGGGATTAAAGTTGTATGCCACCCAGTTCAGTCCATTATTTTTTAATTTTGCCTTACTAATTTTCTCAAGCCATGGACATAAGAAAGGTTTGGGGCCAAAATATCACACAAATTACCTCTAGCTTAATTTATCATGGAGTCTATTTCCCACTGAAATTCTATGACCTGGACCTCCACTGTCTGTCATTACTCTCAACACACATCTTCCAGGTCCTACAAGAGCAGCTAATTAAGCTCTGCATACAGTATTCTATGGCTTTTGCCATCCAATGTTCTGATATCTTCCACATCCCTTTAAAAGATAACATTTTCAGGTTCTACCCAACATCAAAATCACTTTTTGTGCACTATTTTTGTTCCAACTTGCTTCTCTGGTGCTATGATTAAATTCTCTAACCAAAAGCATATCAGGTAGTGAATGGGTTTATTTGGCTGATTCTGTCAGATCACAATCCATCATTGTGGGAGCTTAGGACAGAAACTCAAGTTAGCAACTGAAGGCAAAAAGAATGGGGAAACTTTGTTTCCTGGATTTCTCTCTTACTTGGCCATTGTATCAAGCTATGGTAGCTCTCTTATCCAGCCCAGGCCTACTTTCTTAGGGATATTGCCACCCTCAGTGGAAGGGACTTCACATATCCATTATCAATCAACACAACCTCTCAAAGACATAGCAATCAGCCATTCTGATGGAGGTACATCCTCAATTGATAGTCCATCAGATGACTACAGGGTATGACATGTTGACAGCTGGATCTAACTAGGGCACAGAGACAATAATATATAAGAAAGTTTTAAAGATCTTGCTCCGGACGTCCCTTTTGGAACAGTCGTGAGTACCCTTCCTTGCCCCAGACCCCATCCCTGGGCACCAGCCACTCCAGGGAAGACCTGCCCAACTCGGCCCCAGGTTCTGGCCCACCGGGCAGGTTCCCTGCTAGCCCCACCGGGAAGGATCCCCTTCTCCAAGACCCCTGGCAGACCCTGCAGTCTCCACGCCCTGCCCCCCACGCCCATCCGCCTGAGCCCCAAGCCTCTTCCTGAGACTCAGAGGCCGGCCCCCAGCTCCCATCTTGCTCCGGACGTCCCTTTTGGAATACTGGTGAGTACCCTTCCTTGCCCCAGACCCCATCCCTGGGCACCAGCCACTCCAGGGAAGACCCCTGCCCAACTCGGCCCCAGGTTCTGGCCACCGGGCAGGTTCCCTGCTAGCCGCACCGGGAAGGATCCCCTTCTCCAAGACCCCTGGCAGACCCTGCAGTCTCCACGCCCTGCCCCCATGCCCATCCGCCTGAGCCCCAAGCCTCTTCCTGAGACTTAGAGGCCGGCCCCCAGCTCCCATCTTGCTCCGGACGTCCCTTTTGGAACAATCGTGAGTACCCTTCCTTGCCCCAGACCCCATCCCTGGGCACCAGCCACTCCAGGGAAGACCTGCCCAACTCGGCCCCAGGTTCTGGCCACCGGGCAGGTTCCCTGCTAGCCCCACCGGGAAGGATCCCCTTCTCCAAGACCCCTGGCAGACCCTGCAGTCTCCACGCCCTGCCACCAACGCCCATCCGCCTGAGCCCCAAGCCTCTTCCTGAGACTTAGAGGCCGGCCCCCAGCTCCCATCTTGCTCCAGACTTCCCTTTTGGAACACTGACTTCCCTTTTGGAACACTGGTCTGTCTGAACCAAGTGTGCGGATAAGGCCAAGAACGAACCACAAGGAGATGGGCAGACGTCAAGGCAGAAACATATACAACAAAATGAAAAGCAATACAGCATCACCAGGCCCTAGCCCTCCTCCAACACCTAGACCTGAACATCAGAAATTGGAAGAAGCAGAAGAAAACAGCCTTATGAATGACATCATGAAGAAGCTAGAGGCTTGCGTAGAGGAAAAGACAAAAAAATGTGAAGAACGCTGTAAACAACTAGAGGAAAGGGCAAACAAATTAGAAGAAATCAATAAAGTCCTGGGAAGAAAACAATAAAATACTGAGAGAAAATCAAGAAAAATCAATGAAACAAATGAAGGAAACAGTCCAAGACCTGAAAAGGGAAATAGAAAAAATGAAGAAGACACAAACAGAGGGAATGCTGGAAATAGAAAATCTGAGAAAACGATTGGGAACTTCAGATGCAAGTATAATCAACAGAATGCAAGAGATGGAAGAGAGGATCTCTAGCGTTGAAGATACAGTAGAAGAAATACATTCATCAGTCAAAGAAAACACTAAAACCAACAAAGTCATGAACCAAAATGTCCAAGAAATTTGGGACACCATGAAAAGACCAAACCTAAGAATAATAGGGGTCGAAGAAGGAGAAGAATACCAACTCAAGGGCACAGAAAATATATTCAAC
>NW_026294514.1:36212860-36298079 GCF_007827085.1 Peromyscus californicus insignis
AATCTCTGAGACATGGAAAGAGGCCTCTGAACTGGCTATTTTGAACAAATCCAGCAAGCTTGGGGCATGAGTACTATCCCTGTTGTCTGATATCTGACTATAGAAAAACTATAGTAAAGTAATATAGTATTTGCATCACCTGTCAGACATCAGATAAATGATGGCTGAAATGAACGTGATTTGGTGTAGACTTTCTATGGTTTTAAAAAATAGTAACAGCCTTGGCCGGGAGGGGACAAATCGAATTACCACTAATAATGTTTACTTTGCACTGACCAGTACTGCATGTTTATTTAGTATTTAAACCTTTAGTATTTGTTTGTCCATGGAACAGAGACATTAGTCACCTGAGTCAGACAAATTTCTGAGCTGACTTCCCAAAGGAGAGCACTACCCCTGTGTTCACCCCATATATACCATAACACTTCTGCTCTTAAGTGGCCAGCCATCTTTATTTTACAGATTTGTGTAAGTTTTCTGCACAAATGCAAGACTCCAGTCTGATTTGGCTGTCTTTTTTTCTTTTTCTAAACTTTCTTTTTTTAACTAAGGCAGCATATTGTCCTGATGGGATGCTAATGCACCTTTGTGTCTATTCGAACATGTGTCACATCTTGGGTTGACTCTGTAGTCCCAGTTTCTTCCTGGCAAAGACAATGAGCACAGTGAGCATATTAATAAATGTTACATAATAACAACTATTAAATGTTCCTTTGAAATCTCAAGCAGCTTTTTATCTTTAGCTCCTACTTTGAGATAATTATACACTTCCCTAAAGCTATTTATAGCTCCAATCAGGAAGAACAGCTGAAAAGAAATGTGTATAGAGTCCTGCCAAATCTTTGGTGAAAGTGATTTGAAATCCACAGAGCTATTGGAAGTGTTTTAAAATGGTATGTGGCATATGGATGTCAAACACCATCAATAGAAATCTTTCCCAGCCACATTTTCATGACAGGGGAAGCTACGGTACACATTTTGTCCATAGCACCATTATCATTCATTCACAGAGACACTGAGACCACACAGAACAGAGGCAGCACAGTTCCCATGCTGCCATACCCAGTCCTTGGCACATACAGTCCCTTGGAATGAGCATGCTTCAGTGACATCATGAGTCATGTCGTCCCTCTGTCCTTTGAAAAGCAGGGGTCTTGCACATTTACTCAAGACAACAGACAGTCACAGACCAGCCTTAAAGGAATGGGGACAGAGAGATTCCTCCATGCTATGAACTGGAGATCACAGGGTCAAACCCATGTATACACATGTAGACCATTCTTTCGGTTTTCAGGTCTAGCAAATAAAAATGTAGCAACCATTTCCACTGGGCACACTCATTCCCCACCTTACTTCATACATCAGGGGAAAAAATAAAACAAAATCAACAACCAGTATTACTTTCTCCTCATGTTAAGGAAGCAAGTCAGTAGAATGGATAACTGGACTGCAAGACTTACTACCTGGGTCCTGACTCAGTTCTCATAGCTTAGAGTCTATGACTTTTGCCCAGAGTCTGTTATCAGAAGGTTTGTTTGTAGACTTTGGTGGATACTACTCTGTGTAAGCAGCCATGAAAGAAGTCAGAGAAATAGTGAACAAGCACAGTGCCCCTCCCCACCAGGAATGGTAATATCCAGGAAATTGTGAACTGGAAAAGAAGGGGGAGATATGGCTGAGAGAGCATGTGTTTGTTACTATCAAATACCTGAGACATTACACTTCTGTACTTTATTCAAAGATCTCTATTTGGTTTTACTATGTTTTCATGAGAAGCCATTTGCCTCAGGGAAGATCACGTAGAACCTATTTATTGCCCAGCAATGGTAGTCTTCACATAGAGTAACCTAAAATATTGTGGTTTCTTACAATCTAAGATAATTACAGCTTTTGAGACTATACTGTAGGTGAAGTTGCACAAGAAAAATCTGTCTTTCTCCCTGTTGTGGAAAAATGTTTTCTGTGTCCTTCACAGATGCAAGGCTAATAAGAATGGTCCAGAAAGACGTTAAAGCAGAAAGAAATGCCTGCAGACAGGCAACTTCCCAAGACTCCAGTCCAGGAAGCAAAGGTGATAGCTATGAATTCCAGAACAGGTAGAGGGAGGAGTCTCAGCTTTTGGACTCTCAGGAAGCCCAGGCTGAGATCCTATTACTGGTCCAACCACTGAGAAGCAGTAATTCCTAACCTCACCACATCGGCCTATTTGGTTCTCTATAAACTCATCCTTTTTTTCAGTGTTTAGGCTTGTTTGATTAACATAATGAAATCATAAATAACTTAAAATTCCATTACTCTCCTCCATATCAACAAAAATGACTCCATTAAGGAGGGATAGAGAAATAGGCAGGTTGTAAAGTGTTTACCTTTCAAGAATGAGGACCCAAAGTTCATCCCCAGAACTCACATGGAAGAAAAAACAAAAAACAAAACAAAACAAAACACCACCAACAACAAAAAGAAAGTCAAGCTTAGTGGCATGTTCATGTCATCCTAACAATGGGGAGGAGGGGCAGGTAAATCCTTGGCATGAGTCAATTGAAATTCTTAAAAGCAGGAGCTAAGGCTTCTTCAAGGAAGAAGAAATTCCAGCAGTGGACACTTCCCTTTTGAACCAGTCTGTCTGTCCAGTTCTGCCCTTTGGCTCTGCATAGCCAGCTCTACAATTATGTCTTTTCAATAAATGTCTTAATCTCCTACTGGAGTTCTCTTTCTGGTTAGCTCTGACTCCACACAGCCACGGAACCTGTTTTCATTCTGCAGTAAAGCCAACTGCCTACATTGTGATGTTTCAAGGTAAAAATTGCTAGATCCATTATTTTCACAGATGGGAGTAGGCTTAAATACAACGTTACTCTCTTTTGCTTAAATCTCTCTTACCTATTTCTCTCAGAAGAAAACAGTAACTATACAGTCAATGTAACCTCCCTTGGTAAGTTTGAAGAAGAAATACATAAGCTGCATATGAAAGAGGAAGCCAGGTCCTCACATCAGATAAATACTCTCTGTATTTACCTAAAGGGACTTCTGGAATTGGAGTTGCAGCATGAATCATCTCATCCACATAGCAGCGTTCTCTGCTCCACAAATGTTAATCATTTTAAATGAGTCAGCAGTACATTTTCACAACTCCCCTGGACAGAATTTCCTCACCGTTTCCTAATACTCGTCGTCATCGTCCTTTGCCAGGTTTCATTCCAGGCAGAACTACTCTGAGAACTTCTAAAACTGGAACCCAGTTACACAAACAGACCCAGACTTAAAGTCAAGACTCCAAAGGGAGCGGAATTTGAAATGAAACTTGGATTTCCATTATTTGTAATAAAGTTTTCTAGGATGAAATGAAGTCTTTAAATCAAAAAACAAAAAAAGTCCACTTTAGAAATATTAAACATTTATTCATTTTCTTATGGTAGCTCTTTTCTTGGTTGTAATAAGAATATTAGCAAATAAACATACTTTTGAGATTTAAATGTTATAACCCCAAATTAAAAGTTTTTTATTCATTAAAGCCTAGGTACCATTTTAAAATAAATTAATTTTAATTACAAATGACAAGTACCTATAGATAGCTAAGAAATGTATTAACATTTACTTGCAATAACAAACATGTGCTTTGATATTTTTATTCATTATTATAAAACTGAGTTTTCAATGAAGGCAGTTCATCAAAATTATGGTTATGGAAATAAATTTGACTCTAGTAGTACTTTAAACTCAAATAAAAATAATCACAGAATAAAACAGCAAGCATGTGGAATATTTGTGATATATACATAGATATTTTCATGTAAACAAAGCAAAGATCAAAGAAATTAAGTATCTTTGTCACCAACAAAAGTATGAAGATTAAAAGATTATTTTATTTTACTTCATGCTTCAAGTGAACAACTGCTCTAAGCAGAGAGCTAGGCATTAGATGAGCCTTTACATTCCCCTCACTCTCTTCAGGAAATCACACATGATGAAGAGATGCCCTGTAGAGACATCTGCAGGAAAGAAATACTATACTAATTAGCCTTCTGGAAGTCATGACTTACAATTAGTGAGTCATTCTTGGACCCCTACTGTGAAACCATATGGTTCATCAGACTTTGCCAGTGAAAGGAAAGCTGGTGCTGGCCAAATCCACACCAGCTCACATGGAGACCATGTGCACAAACCATGTAGACTTTATTTCATTGTGGATCACCATTGGCTTCCGACACACGGCTGCTTTAAGATAAAACAGGCAATATTTAAATGATACACTTATTTTCTACAGGATGGTTTCATGGAACTATGCCCCAGCGACCATCTGAACCAGAATCAGACAAAACACTCAATATAATAAAAATAAACATTCTTGTGCCCAACCACTGACCCAGAGGCCCAGGAATTTGTATTGTTGACCTTCCCTGGGGGATATTCAAATGCCTACTAAAGTTTAAAAATCACTACTGCCAACTATTTGAAATTTCTCTTTACTCTTTTTTTTGACAACAAATATTTTCTTATATCTTTCATGCATCACATTAGCTAGGAGGAAAAATAAATAATTTCTGATTATGTCAGCCAGCAATGGTTAATAGTGGTATTTCCCCATCAAAAAAAACATGGAATAATTGGCAACATGCCTAAATTCCTTGATGGTGCACCATATTTTCTCCTAAAGCTTTCAAAAAGTACAAAAATATTTAAAGTGATCTGTAAACTGTCATCTGAACAGATTAGCCAGTGTAAAGAGAGCTGCTGATCAACGTCTCCTTCCCCATGGCTTCCCATGTTGGCTCAGCAGTCTCTGCAGAGCACTGGCCAAGTGTAGCTGCCTCCAAACCAGAAGAGAGTACCTTCAACTGTACATGAACAAGAATAGAGAATGTGAAACTCCATTCAACTACAGTCCCAAAAGGGTCTCAAGAGTTACCAGTATGCATCAATATACACAGTGGTGTCTTTCTTGAAAGTTGCATTTTCAGCATCTGTATTAATATCTGCTTCTAATCCAGTTTATATTGACAATGGAAAGCAAAAATGCATTTCAATGTGCTGCTAAACATCTACTACAGTGTTTAAGTCCTATATGATCCCAATGGACAAAGTCGTATTTACCTGTGATAAATATAAATTAGAAATTAAAGAGGTAGGCGGCTCTCATATGCAATGATCTCAACATAATGTGATAAATAGTGTACCCTAGTCCCTAATGCTGATGAAACAGACAGGAGATTTCCAACATGATTGCAATCGCCTCAAGAGCAGGACTTCCCAGGTCTTTGGTGCTGTCAACGAAGCGCCAACATCCCAATTCCTGATGACCATGCCAGAGCTCTTTAGACACCATATAAGAAAGAGCTAACAAAGCAAATGTAAAGTAATACTGGAGACCAGACAATAGTCCTGAAGTAGGCCGGGCTCTTCCAACTATGTTCACATATGGAAAGCAAAACAAAAACAAAAAACCCTCAGGGTTGGATAAGATATCAACAATTCCTGTAATCCAGCTTGGGTTTTTATAGTTGAGGAAGCACAGGCTTATTTTTCCCAATGGCTCACAAAGCAGGAAAATTCTGAAAAGGTGCTATACATCCATGGTAAGTGCTCCCTTAGCCCAGAGTGCAGTTAGAGGGCTACTTTTCAGCCCTGGTGGTTTTAATCTGCAGCTCCACCCTGCTGGCTATTTTATAAGGTGTACCACTAGTAACAGAGGGAAGCTGACCAAGGTCCTGGAGGTACCAGGACAGGCAGATACCTAAAGAAAAAGAATGAAAACTCCAAAACCTGACCTAGTAAAGTTAATCTACGCTCAGCACAGGGTTTATCTTCCCTTCTCTTGGGAAGACACACCTCTGAAGTTCACAAACTTCAGCTCTACTAAGGCAAGCACTGAGGCAAAATGTCCCACTACAGACCACATTAGAGTGTGCTAGACAGTTGGAAACCTCCAAAGCTGCCAGGGCAAGATCCACCCCCAGCTGTACTAAGCACTCAGTAACTGTCAGTCGCTTGTTCTATAGGTTGAAAAATCACATTATTTTCATATTTATATTGATCTTCAGACCCTAGCCAAAGTCATTTGCTTCCTTTAGAAACTCCAAGTCAGACACAGCAACTTCAAACCTTGCTTGGTCTTCATGGTAGCCCTGTCTCAAAAAGAGAAGAGAAGAGAAGAGAGGAGAGGAGAGGAGAGGAGAGGAGAGGAGAGGAGAGGAGAGGAGAGGAGAGGAGAGGAGAGGAGAGGAGAGGAGAGGAGAGGAGAGGAGAGGAGAGGAGAGGAGAGGAGAGGAGAGGAGAGAAGAAAGAATATGTAACATCCCCCTTGACTACGACAGGTTCAAAATGAATGAGGAGTCTATGTGGCACAATGGAGCAGCTGTATCTGCATCTCAAATGTTTGGAGCCCAGCTCTACCAAAACCTCTGGGCAGGATTTCTGTCCCTCGGAAACTTGTATTTCTTTAATCTTAAAAAGGAAACAAGCGATACCTACCTCACAGAAAGCCACCAGGGCAGAGCACTGCACAACACCTTGAATACAGCACCACTGCATAGTGGTGGCCTCTTCTCTCTGAACTTGGTGAGAATGTGCGAATCAGCAAGATGGCCACAAGTTGGACCAGCCACCCTCTCATTCTGCTCCTCTTTCCCTGAAATTTGCTATAGTGCTGTGCCTCCTCGGTGGTTCCCTGGTGCTCTGAAAACTCACTAGTGCTTAGAAAAACCCCTATGTATTTGTGTTCCTTTTAAAATTGTACATGCAGCTAAAACATTGTTTAATAAAAATAACCTACCTAGAGATCATAAGCACATGTCTCCCAAAGCACAATATGTCATATATAAAAACAATTCTAAGAACACAACTGAATTCATTTGTACATTGTCTCTTAAAGTGCACCAAAGTAAGTTGTAATAACCTTTAAAATGTCACCAACCTCCTTGGGTTTTGTTTTTAAATAAAACTAAGTATCTACCAACTGAGATGCCTAGGGATTTGATTCCAATATTATGGCAAAGAGCAGCAGTGTCTTGTAGGAAAGGAAAAGGAACTAATTAACTCAACCAAGCTTGCCTCAGCAGCATAAAAACAAAACAACAACAAAAAAACAAAAACAAAAACAACAAGAACAAAAAAACCACCTACAATTCAAGTTAACTGCAGGTTCCATGAAGCACAATCTTGATTCATGCTGCAAAAATAAAACCAGTCAACTAAACAAACACATCCCCGCAAAGCTTTCTTAATCTAGAGGTAACATAATGTGACCACTTTCCACTTTCTTACAGTGTACCCTTGGTTTCAGGATCAAAGTATTTACCATTCTTTTTTTACAAAACACACACACACACACACACACACACACACACACTATAAAAAAAAAACCCCAAAGTTTAGAAGCCATATGAAAAAATTTCAGTCAGTAAAGACCCATAATGACTCCAAATGTCTCAGAGTTACAGTATTCACAACACCGTCCGATGCTCCCCACACACATAGACAGCACTAGGGCGTATCCGTCGCCTTGTGTGACCAGGGAGACGTGGCAAGAACTTGAAGGACTTGGGCATCATGTCCAAGCAGGCATCATGAAACTTCTTAATCCTCCAGTAGTATATCAGTGGGTTCAACGCAGACTTGAGGTAGCAGAGCCAAAGTAGCCAGGTGCTAATCTCAAAGAAGTTGTGCCGATAGTAGAAGTGCTTACTGAAGGTTGCCACGAGGCTGTATGTGGTGAATGGGGCCCAGCAGACAATGAACACAGCAAAGAGGATCAAGATGGTGGTGAAGGCACGTGTTTTAAAGCCCATGTCGATGTTCATTTGGAAGGGTCTCTGTAGACTCATGAGACCAAGTTGCTGGCCTGGCTGAGGCATATTCCTTCTGGGTAGCTATGAATCCTCAAGGCATTGTGCCGAAGGGTGTTGAGGATGCCCATAAATGAATACAGTATCACCAGGAAAGGTATAAAGAAAGAAATTAGTGAGATCAAAATCACATAAGCCTGGTATCCAGAATTAGTTGTGTACCCAAACACACACTGTGGGGCTCGGGAAGGTATTTGCAAATCAGGATTTCCCACAGCCAAAGGAAAAGCTATGGAAAAAGAAGTAGCCCAGGAGACTGCAATAAGGACCTTAGCCCTGTATGGATTTAGCTTATCTTGCCTCTGAACTATAATCAGGAACCTATCAATGCTAATAATGAGCAGGATAGCAACTCCCTCTATCACAAACAACCAGAAAAACATAGCAGACAACCTGCAGAAGAATTTCCCAAATATCCATCTGGTGGTAAGAATAGTTACCAGGGCAAAGGGCATGTTCAGCACGGCAAGCAGCATGTCTGCAAAAGCCAGGCTGGCCAGAAGGATGTTAATGGCAGAGCGCATGGCAGCTTTTTGGTAAACCATGAGGCAAACAACCAAGTTTCCAAGGAAAGACACAAACAGAATAAATATCATTATAGCCGAAAGGATGATCTGAAGAGCTAAGTTTAGGCTCTTAAAAACTGCTGGTGTCGGGGTCATGGCTGTGCTGTTCACTGCTAAGGAACTAAGTCCCGTGCTGGTCATGGTTTCCAGGCTATATCTAAGCAGTGGACCAGGACTAGGATGTTGCAATGGTGGAGACACCGTAATATTCACATGGGAGTTTTCATAGACTACAAATGTTGTGTTGGATGTCCCAGTATGGGATGCAGTCAACACCGCTGAGACAATCATGATTTTAGAAGGACAGAAGGTTCAGGCAGAAATGTGGGTCCTCTTCAGGCATTTCGATACAGCACTGTAGGGTCAGGTTCCACTGATGGCCTCGGATACACATTCGGGAAAACGGACAGAGTTCCATCTTCCACAAAAATCCTTCTGCCTGAAAATAAGCCAAAACAGAACATGAGATCAGATTAGTAAATACATTTTACTCTGTTGTTTCACAACATCTAAGTACTAGCAAAGACTGTTCATCTCTGCTTAGCTTCTGAGGTCAGACGAGGCTAAGTATGTTCAGGACAGTATGGCTGTAGACACATTTGACATTTTTAATCTTTTATCATATAGGATCACTCTTTTTTCCTTCTAAACCTCTAAAATTGTGTTCCCTAACCTAGTCATCATTAAAATGCCACTGTTATATTGTTTTAACGAAATATAATGAAAATTTTATAGTATTTGTAGAGAAAGAAAGGTGGATCTTGAAATATATTAAGGAACCAAGGACAAAGGTCAAAACCTATAGTTGGTGCTTTTTAAAAGATTGCAGCAGCCCTCTCTAAGGCTCAGACCATTGAGGAAGAAGGGGCAGAAAGACTGTAAGAGTCATAGGTTGGTGGGGACCTGAGAAAAACTGTCCTTTTGGGCTCGGCAGGCCCACTGCACTCGTGAACTCACAGTGGCTATAGATGCCTGCCCAAGACCTGTACAAGATAAAGCCAGTCAGCGTTCTATCGGGAAGGGAGTGGGAGTGGGCTCCAGAGACCCCATTCCTAACTGAAGAGCTATGGAGAACTGATAGCCTTTGTTGGAGGGAAAACAGTGTTCTTTAAGTGTTCCATGATCTAGTGCCCTACATCCAGAAATAAATGGACAGCACAAGCTGGACCCAATGGGTTATTGAATCAAATAAAAAAGACACGAAGTTTGGGGTACAGGGAAGCGGTGCTGGATCTTAGAGCATTGACAAAAGGAGTTGAGGTAAATATAATCAAAATACATTGTATGAAAGTCTGCAAGAATTAATAAAAATATTAAAAAATAAACCTCAAAAAATGGCAGCAGTATCATAGCTTTCTACGGTCACTATTAATAAACATTTCACTAATTCTCTTGGGAGAACAGACTTCAGCAGTTCTTTCCTATGGGTTCTTATTCCATCTTTACATTAGCATAAGGCTTGACGGCAAAAACAACCGAACCTCAATTCCCAGCTTATCATGTGGTAATAACACACTTTGACAGCCCTTAAAAGTAAGAACGGGGTTATTTTCAACTAAGATCTGAAACTCATCTTAGTTTTCTTCCTCCCTTCCTCCCTCCTGCCTCTTCCTTGTTTCCCCTTTCTCTCCCTCCCCCACCATTTTCCCTCTCTCTCTTCCCCCTTGAGATCTTTTCTCATAGCAATCCCCCCTCCAGAAATTCCCCACCAAACACACTAGAAAAAAGCCATTCAGATAAAGGAGTCATTTTTCCTACGCTCTTTCTCATATTCCCTTTTCTTCTAAACCTGTCTTTTTTTTTTTTTACTTTTATTGGTTCTTTGTGGATTTCACATCATGCATTCTGATCCCACTTATCTCTCTGTCCCCTCACATCTGCCATCTGCCCTTGCAACCTCCCCCCAAAAACAAAACAAAATTTAAAAGGAAAACCAAAAACTAAACAAAACAAAATAAAAATAAAAACAAAAAAAATTAGAAGAATCTCACTGTGGAGGCTGTAGTGTGTCCTGTTGAGTCACACAATTTACCCTTTAGTCCATCCATCTTTACTTGCAAGAGTCATTGGTCTGGCTCAAGGCCTCTGGCTTCCTACACCACCTGTCATGGCTCTCACCGGGGCTCCTCTTGGATATCCTGTTGTTGTCCTGTGTCATGGAGATTCTGCTGTTTTGGATCTGTAGGTTGGTCCCCTTCACATGTTCCAGTAGTTCATAGATGAGGCAGAGGTTAGGTGAGCAAACTCCTAGCCCCGGTTGGTAACCGGGTTGGTCAGCTCCCTAACTTTCCCTCATCCCTACCCTGGTGAGCTCTCCAGCACTGCCTAGGCTAGTTTACCCAATGCAGCCTACAGCAAGGAGTGGGGCCAGTTCTCCTGCTTTGGGGCCTTCAGATCTGGGTCTCCCCTCACTCTTAATCGCCAGGGTCCGCTCTACTGTTTTGCCCAGGCAAGATGCAGGGCCCTCTCTCCTGATTGTTGTAGGGGGCATATGAGGCTCCCCTGCTCTCATGCCCTCAGGGCTGGCTCACCTGTAACCTGACAACAGGGTCAGCTCTAGTGGCAGGTAGGAGGACAGCATCTTTTCCTCACCTATGCCACTACACAGCAGATGGGAGGGTGGGCGTGGGTCAGCTCTAGTGTGCTGCCCAGACGGGAAGCAGAGGCTACTTCCTTGTGCACTGCAGCTAGTGAGGGTCAGGGCTAGCTCTACCACTCTTGGCACCCCAGGGCCAGCTCTCTCACCTGCCGCAGGTGGTAATGGGAGTGAGGAGGGCATCTGTCCCTCACCCATGCCACCACACAGCAAATGAGGGGGGACAGCTTCAGCTCTCACGCCCTCAGGCTCGGCTCTGCCTGCATCCTCAAGCACAGGGTCAGCTCTGGGTGCTTCCCAGGGGAGGTGAATGCCTATGGTGAGGGGTGGGGCCATCTTTCCCCAGTGCAGGGGGCAAACTCTTCTTCCCTGAGGGGTAGGCCCAGCTTGCCTGCAATAATATCCAGCAAAGGGCAGGGCCAGTGAAGGGTGGGGCAGGCTCACCACAGCATGGTTCCAATGATCCCTGTGCTAATACAGGCCATGGATACCACCACAGACCCCAGCTGCAGCAGGACCATGGGACCCAGACATGCCCTCAGTAGCAGCTAGGCCAGATGCCACCATGGCTCCAGTGGCAGCACAGACCCCTCAGATCATCATGACCGCGGTGAAAGCATGGTCCCAGGTGCCTGGCCATTCACCAGGCATCTACAGAGCCCTCGGTGGCAACTGGAGCCACGGACATCACCCTGGACTCTGGCCTTGGCAGGACCACTGACCTAGACATGGTCCTAGACCACCGCCCATGCCCAGATGTCTCCATGGCCCCAGGTGAAGTGTAGTCCTCGGACACTGCATGGTCCGAGGTCACCAACCAGACCCCAGTCATCAGCATGGCCCTCGGTGACAACAGGAGCCCGGGGCATCAACTCAGACCCTGGTTGCTGTAGGGCCACAGACTCAGACATAGCCCGCTACGGCAGCCCTGGCTCAAAATGACACCATGGCCCAGGATGACAGTGCAGGCCACTCAGATCAGGATGTTCCTGGTGGCAGCATGGCCCTCCAACACCCTTATGACCACAGGTTGCTGCCCAGGCCCCGGGCATTTATGTGGCCTTTGGTGGCAACATGGGACATGGACATCAATACAGACCCTGGCTATGGTAGGGCCACTGACCTAGTCATGGTCCTAGGCAGCAGTCCAGGCTGGGATGTCACCATTGTCTCAGGTAGCAGTGCAGGCTACCTGAACCAGCATGGCCCCTGCAGCAGCATGGCCCTCAGACACCAACATGGCCCCAGGTGGCAGCCTAGACTCCAGGGCATTCGTATGGTCTTCAATGGTCTCAGGAGCCACAGACATCAACAGAGACCCTGGATAGGGCAGGGCCATGTACCTAGACATAGCCCTCAGCCACAGTCCTGGTCCTGACAATACCACGGCCCCAGATGATAGCCCTGGCCACCCAACTCAGCCTGGTCCCGGCAGTGGCACAGCCCTCAAACAGCAAAGTGGTCACAGGTTGCAGTCTAGACCCCAGGCATCCACATGGGGCCAGGACAGCAACATGGGTTGGATTTTTGTCAATATAGTTATACAATAAACTAAAAAGAATACGATACATAAATGTAATGTCCATTAATAAAGAATGGGCCAGGGACAGCAACACAGACTCTAGCCACAAGCCTGTCCATTTTCATCATTTCTTTCTGATATGCAGACTTCTATTTCTTCTCTCCAAAGACTGAATTGATACTGTTAGCAATTTGACAGGAGACGCTAACCAAATAATAAAGATGATATTAAGGAAGATAGGGAGAAAAGTGCCTGAATATTCAGAACATATTCAGAATATTTACAAAGATTTGGTTATCTTGTCCCAAAAACTTGCTTACCTTTTACTTAGCCTTATTGCCAATCTCTCACCAATTTATGAAGCCCTCAATCTTACATAAGAGCTTTCTCTAATCTACAACCCTATCAACCCACATTCTGACATGGCTTCTCCCTTCTGCTGTTCTTAACTAGGGGATAATCTCTTCAGTTACAAAGGGACTGGATTTCTGGACAGATTCCGTCGACAAACCCTTAAAAGGTTAGAAAAATTAATACACAGAAAATCAAAACAAAACTACAATTCACACATTGTATGGCCTTAGAATTAGTCATTGATGTTTAAGGGTAAATGTCAACATTTTGTTTATCCATTTCTTAGGGTGTGAAGGGAAGAGACAGGATCTCATTTGTGAGAGCTAAGATAGAGCCCTATAGCCAGATCATGCTTTTTCTACTAACTTTGCATCTATAATCCACTGTCCTATGTAGGACTGCTTTTATAAATAAGAAGAATAGCACTTACATAAAATACTGATTCTACTATTTCCTCTCACTTTATAGTTTAATTTTTGTCGTTACCTACTAGATTTTATACAACGTCACATATTTCCTCTAAAATGCAAATAAACCTTGACAACATGTTACATTAAATTAGTGACTATCAAAGTCTATAATCACAAAAGGGCAGTTGGAAAGGAACAAAGATTATTATAGTTTTGCACCATAATCTTGTCAGGCTATTCAGAGAGACCCCAGTATGCAGTGTTGATATTATGTGTAGTATAAGATCAGTGTTGGTACAGACCTACCTCCAGAGAAAACTCTACATAGACAAATAGGTATTTTAATCCTAAAATAACAACTTAAATCATGTTTGGCCAACTGTGTTAAAACTGCATTTCAGAGATGGCAAGATGGCTCAGTGAGTAACGGCGCTTCCACCAAGCCTGGCAATGTGAATGTGACCTTTAGGACCATGTGGTAGGAGAGAACTGACTCCCACAAGTTGTCCACTGACCTGCACAGGTGTTGTGTGGCATATACATACTCCCCCACATACATGCATACATTCATACATACATACATACGTACAATAATTAAATAAGCAAATGCAATACAAAATTTTAAATTCTATTTCAACAAACATCTAGTGAATCTGCAGTAAGTTTGAAATACTTAATGTCCTTAAGGCTGGAAGTATAGTGCTAGAGCCTCGCATGCAAGAGGCCCTAGATTCAACTCCCCAACCAACAAAATTAACTGACTGAAAACAATTAAATTAGATTTAGCTTGGGTTTTTTTTTGAAGATGAAGAACAACAATTAAAAATAGAAAGAAACGAGAGGCTGGCCCCCAGCTCCCATCTTGCTCCGGACGTCCCTTTTGGAACAGTCGTGAGTACCCTTCCTTGCCCCAGACCCCATCCCTGGGCACCAGCCACTCCAGGGAAGACCTGCCCAACTCGGCCCCAGGTTCTGGCCACCGGGCAGGTTCCCTGCTAGCCCCACCGGGAAGGATCCCCTTCTCCAAGACCCCTGGCAGACCCTGCAGTCTCCACGCCCTGCCCCCACGCCCATTCCGCCTGAGCCCCAAGCCTCTTCCTGAGACTCAGAGGCCGGCCCCCCAGCTCCCATCTTGCTCCGGACGTCCCTTTTGGAATACTGGTGAGTACCCCTTCCTTGCCCCAGACCCCATCCCTGGGCACCAGCCACTCCAGGGAAGACCTGCCCAACTCGGCCCCAGGTTCTGGCCACCGGGCAGGTTCCCTGCTAGCCGCACCGGGAAGGATCCCCTTCTCCAAGACCCCTGGCAGACCCTGCAGTCTCCACGCCCTGCCCCCATGCCCATCCGCCTGAGCCCCAAGCCTCTTCCTGAGACTTAGAGGGCCGGCCCCCAGCTCCCATCTTGCTCCGGACGTCCCTTTTGGAACAATCGTGAGTACCCTTCCTTGCCCCAGACCCCATCCCTGGGCACCAGCCACTCCAGGGAAGACCTGCCCAACTCGGCCCCAGGTTCTGGCCACCGGGCAGGTTCCTGCTAGCCCCACCGGGAAGGATCCCCTTCTCCAAGACCCCTGGCAGACCCTGCAGTCTCCACGCCCTGCCACCACGCCCATCCGCCTGAGCCCCAAGCCTCTTCCTGAGACTTAGAGGCCGGCCCCCAGCTCCCATCTTGCTCCAGACTTCCCTTTTGGAACACTGACTTCCCTTTTGGAACACTGGTCTGTCTGAACCAAGTGTGCGGATAAGGCCAAGAACGAACCACAAGGAGATGGGCAGACGTCAAGGCAGAAACATATACAACAAAATGAAAAGCAATACAGCATCACCAGGCCCTAGCCCTCCTCCAACACCTAGACCTGAATATCAGAAATTGGAAGAAGCAGAAGAAAACAGCCTTATGAATGACATCATGAAGAAGCTAGAGGCTTGCGTAGAGGAAAAGACAAAAAAATGTGAAGAACGCTGTAAACAACTAGAGGAAAGGGCAAACAAATTAGAAGAAATCAATAAAGTCCTGGAAGAAAACAATAAAATACTGAGAGAAAATCAAGAAAAATCAATGAAACAAATGAAGGAAACAGTCCAAGACCTGAAAAGGGAAATAGAAAAAATGAAGAAGACACAAACAGAGGGAATGCTGGAAATAGAAAATCTGAGAAAACGATTGGGAACTTCAGATGCAAGTATAATCAACAGAATGCAAGAGATGGAAGAGAGGATCTCTAGCGTTGAAGATACAGTAGAAGAAATACATTCATCAGTCAAAGAAAACACTAAAACCAACAAAGTCATGAACCAAAATGTCCAAGAAATTTGGGGACACCATGAAAAGACCAAACCTAAGAATAATAGGGGTCGAAGAAGGAGAAGAATACCAACTCAAGGGCACAGAAAATATATTCAACAAGATCATAGAAGAAAACTTTCCCAACTTAAAGAAGGAAATGCCTATGAAGATACAAGAAGCTTATAGAACACCAAACAGACTAGACCCCCAAAAAAAGTCCCCTCGCCACATAATAGTTAAACAACTAAACGTACAGAATAAAGAAAGAATATTAAGAGCAGCAAAGGAAAAAGGCCAAGTGACATATAAAGGCAAACCCATCAGAATAACACCCGATTTCTCAATGGAGACTTTGAAAGCCAGAAGAACCTGGACAGATGTAATGCAGACACTAAGAGACCATGGATGTCAACCTAGACTAATATACCCAGCAAAACTTTCAATCACCATAGATGGAGTAAACAAGACATTCCATGACAAAGCCAGATTTAAACAATACTTATCCACAAACCCAGCCCTACAGAAAGCACTAGAAGGAAAATTCCAACCTAAGGAAGTCAGATACACCCTCGAAAACACAGGCAACAGATAAAGCCACAGCAGTAAACCCCAACGTATAGAAGTACCCACACATCACCACCAAAAAATAACAGGAATGAACAATCACTGGTCATTAATTTCCCTCAATATCAATGGACTTAATTCACCTATAAAAAGACATAGGCTTACAGAATGGATACGAAAGCAGGACCCATCTTTCTGCTGCATACAAGAAACACATCTCAAATTCGAAGATAGACACTACCTAAAAATAAAAGGCTGGGAAAAGACTTTCCAATCAAACGGTCTTAAGAAACAAGCGGGTGTAGCCATCCTGATATCCAGCAAAATAGACTTCAAACTAAAATCAATCAAAAGAGATCAAGAAGGGCATTACATACTCATCACAGGAAAGATCCACCAAGATGAAGTCTCAATTCTGAATATTTATGCCCCAAACACAAGGGCACCCACATATGTAAAAGAAACATTACTAAAGCTTAAATCACATATAAAACCCCACACGTTAATAGTGGGAGACCTCAACACCCCACTTTCACCACTGGACAGATCTCCCAAATTGAAACTTAACAGAGAAATAAAGGACTTAACTGATGTCATGACTCAAATGGACTTAATCGATATATACAGAACATTCCATCCTAACAAAAAAGAATATACCTTCTTCTCAGCACCCCATGGAACCTTCTCTAAAATTGACCACATACTTGGCCACAAAACAAATCTAAACAGATACAAAACAATTGGAATAATCTCCTGTGTTCTATCAGACCACCATGGTCTAAAGTTGGATTTCAACAACAACAAAAACTACAGAAAACCTGCAATCTCATGGAAACTGAATAATACCCTACTGAATCACCAATGGGTTAAGGAAGAAATAAAGAAAGAAATTAAAGACTTCCTAGAGATCAATGAAAATGAAGACACCACATATCCAAATTTATGGGACACTATGAAAGCAGTACTAAGAGGGAAATTCATAGCACTAAATGCCCACATAAATAAGTTGGAGAAATCTCACACTAGAGACTTAACAGCATACCTGAAAGCTCTAGAACAAGAAGAAGCACAGTCTCCCAGGAAAAATAGACGCCAGGAAATTATCAAAGTGAGAGCTGAAATCAATAAAATAGAAACAAAGAGAACAATACAAAAAATTAATGAAACAAAGAGTTGGTTCTTTGAGAAAATCAACAAGATAGACAAGCCCTTATCCAAACTAACCAAAAGACAGAGAGAGAGCATCCAAATCAACAAAATCAGAAATGAAAAGGGGGACATAACAACAGACATTGAGGAAATCCAGAGAATCATCAGGTCATACTTCAAAAACCTCTATTCGACAAAACTGGAAAACCTAAAAGAAATGGATAACTTTCTGGATAGGTACCACATACCTAAGTTAAATCAAGACCAGATAAACTATTTAAATAGTCCAATAACCCCTAACGAAATAGAAACAGTCATTAAAAGTCTCCCAACCAAAAAAAGCCCAGGACCAGATGGTTTCAGCGCAGAATTCTACCAGATCTTCAAAGAAGAGTTAATACCAATACTCTCTAAATTGTTCCACACAATAGAAACAGAAGGAACATTACCAAACTCCTTCTACGAGGCTACAATTACCCTAATTCCTAAACCAAACAAGGATACAACAAAGAAAGAGAACTACAGACCGATCTCCCTCATGAACATTGATGCAAAAATACTCAATAAAATACTGGCAAACAGACTCCAAGAACACATCAAAGCAATTATCCACCATGATCAAGTAGGATTCATTCCAGGGATGCAAGGGTGGTTCAACATACGAAAGTCCGTCAATGTAATACACCATATAAACAAACTCAAAGAAAAAAACCATATGATCATCTCACTGGATGCAGAAAAGGCATTTGACAAAATCCAACACCCCTTCATGATAAAGGTATTGGAGCGATCAGGAATACAGGGAACATACCTAAACATAATAAAGGCAATTTACAGCAAGCCAACAGCCAACATCAAATTAAATGGAGAGAAACTCAAAGCAATTCCACTAAAATCAGGAACGAGGCAAGGCTGTCCACTCTCGCCATACTTATTCAATATAGTACTTGAAGTTCTAGCCAGAGCAATAAGACAACATAAGGAGATTAAGGGGATACAAATTGGAAAGGAAGAAGTCAAGCTTTCCCTATTTGCAGATGACATGATAGTATACTTGAGCGACCCCAAAGTTTCCACCAAGGAACTGATACAGCTTATAAACACCTTCAGCAACATAGCAGGATACAAGATCAACTCAAAAAAATCAGTAGCCCTCCTATATACAATGGACAAAGAAGCGGAGAAGGAAATCAGAGATACATCACCCTTTACTATAGCCACAAACGACATAAAATACCTTGGGGTAACACTAACCAAGCAAGTGAAGGACCTATATGACAAGAACTTTAAGTCCCTGAAAAAAGAAATTGAAGAAGATGTCAGAAAATGGAAAGATCTCCCATGCTCATGGATAGGCAGGACTAACATAGTAAAAATGGCAATCTTACCAAAAGCAATCTACAGATTCAATGCAATCCCCATCAAAATACCAACACAATTCTTCACAGACCTGGAAAAAATAATACTCAACTTCATATGGAAAAACAAAAAACCCAGGATAGCCAAAGGAATCCTGTACAATAACACAACTTCTGGAGGCATCACGATCCCTGACTTCAAGCTCTACTATAGAGCTACAGTAATAAAAACAGCTTGGTACTGGCATAAAAACCGACATGTGGACCAATGGAATCGAATTGAAGACCCTGACATTAATCCGCACACCTATGAACATATAATTTTTGACAAAGAAGCCAAAAGCGCACAATGGAAAAAAGAAAGCATCTTCAACAAATGGTGCTGGCAAAACTGGATATCAACATGTAGAAGGCTGCAAATAGATCCATATCTATCACCGTGCACAAAACTTAAGTCCAAGTGGATCAAGGACCTCAACATAAATCCAGCTACTCTGAACCTGCTAGAAGAGAAAGTAGGAAGTAGTCTTGAACGCATTGGCATAGGAGACTACTTCCTAAATAGAACACCAGTAGCACAGACTCTGAGACAAACAATCAATCAATGGGACCTCTTGAAACTGAGAAGCTTTTGTAGAGCAAAGGATACGGTCAACAAGGCAAAGCGACAGCCTACAGAATGGGAAAAGATCTTCACCAACCCCACATCTGACAGAGGACTGATATCCAGAATATATAGGGAACTCAAGAAATTAGACATCAAAATGCCCAACAGTCCAATTAAGAAATGGGCTATAGAACTAAACAGAGAATTCTCAACAGAGGAAACTCAAATGGCTGAAAGACATTTAAGGAACTGCTCAACATCCCTAATCATCAGGGAAATGCAAATCAAAACAACTCTGAGATACCACCTTACGCCTGTCAGAATGGCTAAGATCAAAAACACTGAAGACACCTTATGCTGGAGAGGATGTGGAGCTAGGGGAACTCTCCTCCACTGCTGGTGGGAATGCAAGCTTGTACAACCACTTTGGAAATCAATATGGCGCTTTCTTAGAAAATTGGGAATCAATCTCCCCCAAGATCCAGCTATACCACTCTTGGGCATATACCCAAGAAATGCTCAACCACACCATAAGAGCACTTGTTCAGTTATGTTCATATCAGCATTGTTTGTAATAGCCAGAACATGGAAACAACCCAGATGCCCTTCAACTGAAGAATGGATAAACAAAATGTGGTACATATACACAATGGAATACTACTCAGCAGAGAAAAACAATGGCATCATGAGGTTTGCAGACAAATGGATGGATCTAGAAAAAATCATCCTGAGTGAGGTAACCCAGACTCAGAAAGACAAACATGGTATGTACTCACTCATAGCAGGATACTAGACATGAAACAAGGATGACTTGTCTGCTACTCACATCACCAGGGAGGCTACCTGGAAAACAGGACCCCAAGAAAGACACAGGGATCACTCAATGACAGAGAAATGGAATGAGATCTACATGAACAGCCTGGACATGAGTGGGGGTAATGAAAGGCGAGGGTTGAGGGAAAGAGAGCTTGGGGGAGCGGGAGATCCCAGCTGGATCAACAACAGAGAGGGAGAACAAGGAATAGGAGACCATGGTAAATGAAGACCACATGAGAACAGGAAGAAGCAAAGTGCTAGAGAGGCCCACAGAAATCCACAAAGATACCCACACAACAGACTGCTGGCAGAGGTCGAGAGACAGCCTGAACTGACCTACTCTGGTGATGGGATGGCCAAACACCCTAATTGTTGTGCTAGAAACCCCATCCAACTACTGAGGGATCTGGATGCAGAGATCCATGACTAGGCCCCGGGTGGATCTCTGGGAGTCCAATTAGCGAGAATGAGGAGGGTTTATATGAGCGAGAGTTGTTGAGACCAAGGTTGGATAAAGCACAGGGACAAATGGCCAAATGAATGGAAACACATGAACTATGAACCAATGGCTGAGGGGTCCCCACTGGATCAGGCCCTCTGAATGGATGAGACAGTTGATTGGCTTGATCTGTTTGGGAGGCACCCAGGCAGTGGGACCAGATCTTGTGCTCATTGCATGAGTTGGCTGTTTGAAACCTGGGGCCTATGCAGGATTGTTTGGCTCGGCCTGGGAGGAGGGGACTAGACCTACCTGGACTGAGTCTACCAGGTTGACCTCAGTCTGTGGGGAAGGCTTTGCCCTGGAGGAGATGGGAATGGGGGGGGGGTGTTGAGGGGAAGGTGAGGGGGACGGGAGGGGGGAGAACAAGGGAATCCGTGGCTGATATGTAGAACTGAATTGTATTGCAAAATAAATTAATAAAAAAAAAAAAAAAAAGAAATGAAAGTTAGTAGTTAGACATTACAATAGAAGTTGTAGTCATATTAGATATGTTTTAAAAATTGAGCAGATATATTTTAGACAGGTCATCTTCAAACCCTTCAGAGATCTACAGAATATGGCATTTAAAATGTTTTAATAACTTAGAAAATTTTTCTTTTTTGTTATGATTATGAGACATGTCGGCTCCTGGCAGTACCAATCTACTTCAGAGAAAATATGGGCATTGAAGAAACTGCATATGGAGTTAACTTTCATTGTGGCAAAAGTTAGCCACTGGACAACAAAGTATCCTTGAATCAACTGCTGACAAAATGGACAGACAGGACATGAAACAAAGGACTACTGATTCTTGCCAAAACGAGTGTGGTTATGGCTTTATCAAAAGGCATCTTCTGAGGCCAGGACAATATGGCACCATCCCTGAAGTGGCCTTCGCAATTTGGAAAAGGTACAGTGCCCTTTTCTTCGAAGGCAGCTGAATAGGCAGTGGGCCGATGGCTTCTGATGTGCAATGGAACAGCAGCTGAAACAGTTATTCTTGAAGAGTAACTAAGCTCACGCCTCGCAATAGTAAACTGGCATTTGACAGAGGGATGTGGAGAAGAACGGGATGTTAAGATGAAGCCATATATACACAGCCAAGAATGGACAGCTGAATTAAAAAATCAACAACAATTTCCAGAATTTAAAATCCTGAGTCATGACATGACACTAGTGGAATTCAGGTGTTTCTGGTACATGGACTGCTCTCACCCAATGTGAGGTTGAACTGTCGACCTTGTGTACATCCTACTTCACAAATGAGTCTGTCAGATATGCTAAGCCTATAGGCTGAAGATGATGCCCCAACACTGTGGAGAAACCTCAGGTGACTGTCCAGGCAGCTGGCTGTTTCTGTCAACTCACAAATTTTTTGGAAGTTGCTTGCATGCACTTTCTGTTTTTATTTTTGTTAGCTAATATTATTTCCTTCTTGGGTCTCTGAGGGAGTTGAAGATTAGTTAGTTATAGTTGAAGGTTAGTTAGTTATAGTTGAAGATTAATTAGGATAGAAAGTGAATTAGATACATTTTGGACTTAACAAAATAGGATAGATAATGAAATTATTTTCTCTGAATTTGTCAAATACAAATGGACTAGACATTGTTTAGACATTTATTACTTGTATATATTGTATATAGTCATTGTACTTTTGTATATAATTTTTCTTTTGTTAGTTATAACCTTTTTCTTTTTTTTCCTTTTTATTAAAATAGAAAAGGGGAAAAAAAAAATAAATTTTAAGATTGAAAAAAAAAAAAAAAAAAAAAAAAAACAAAATAAAAAAAAAAAAAAAAAAAAAAAAAAAAAAAAAAAAAGAAAGTTTTAAAAACCTAAAACTAATGTACTAGCCACATCAATAATTTAAATAGCAAAAATACAAATATTGATGATAGGAACAACTGGAAAACAAAGATATGCCAAGAAATGAGGAGAGGCAAGCCTCTGAGATCAAGAAGAGAAAATTAAAATTGTTTCTCCCCAAATCAACAAAAACTCAAGGAACTGAAAACATAATATAGTAATTTTTCAGAATACAAAAATAGGTAAAGGCCTACCATTCTCCAGAGAAACATCAATATAGTTAGATTACAACTAATAAAATCAGCAACATAGATGGCACCACTGATTAAAAAGGGACACAAAGACAGACCTACAAATTTAACATGATCCCTTAAACAAGAACTCCAAGACTCTAGTCAAATTCAAAATCAAAAAAAATCACCGACCACCAGTTACCCTGTGCACTCCAGTTTTCTCCTTTACAATAATAGAAAATGGGCTGGGTGAGGAGGGCTGTCCCACCAAAATTGGAGAGATTCACTTGAAACTTTCTGAGGTTTCTACACTGTAGAAAATAGTTTTGACTACTAAAAATATTTCATTCTCTTTTGATAAAGAAAAGAATGTCTGTTAGGATAACTTAGAAATCATTTTCTTTCCTATGACTGAAGATTGGGTGTAAGTCTGCATCAGAGTGAGGAAATTAAAATGTGTTCAAACCAAATGCAAGGTAACATTTCTACATAAACATTGTATGATTTGTATTATGCACCTAAAGCAACTTGTTTTGCTCTCGTTGCTTTTTAAGTCACAAGTACTTTTGAAAACAAGTTTATCCCCATTTTGTGTGTGTGTGTGTGTGTGTGTGTGTGTGTGTGTGTGTGTGTGTGTGTGTGTGTGTAAGGATGTTTTCCACGTGTGTAGAGGTGATGTAACAAAGAAGAGGGTGTCAGATCCCCTGGACCTGGAGTAGCAGGTATTTATGAGCCTCCCTACTTAGGTGTTGGTATATGAACTCAGGTCTACTCAAAGAAGAATACTAGCTGAGTGACATGCCCAGCCAACATAGTACTTTTTATCCAATAAACTATAAGTCTTTCACAGATTAACAACAAAAACCTAAATAAGTAAGTAAATAAATGATCTCTGGGAATCTGATGAATCAGTGTTAAGATGTTGGGTAAGGGACCAAGTAGGCTGCCCATGAACCTTCCCACTCTCTGTTACCCAAGACCCAATACTTTGGGTTGTCCCTAAGGCTGTAACAGAACACCAGCTGCAGCTTCCTCTCCCCCTGTCTATGTCTCCTGTGAATTCTATAGACCATCCCCACATGCCCTTCCCTTCTTGCCTCATCTCTGTATCCCAGCCCCCAACTCAGGCAGACAACACCTGCTCACCTACTTACCACATCTGTGAGAAGACCAGGTAGGCTCTCCAGTCTACTACATTATCTATTACCCCAAACCTAATTTGCACAGCTGCCCTACAGCTGGAATAGAGTGCCAGAGGCAGCTTCCCCTCCCCTCCACACCTTCTGTGGATCCCTAGGATAATCCCCCCTGTCCTCCCATTCCCCTAGCCTCCAACGCCAGCAAGCATTCTCCCTTGAACATACCAGTCAAGAGGGCTAGTAAAAAAGGCAACACTTAGCCAACATACACTCTGAAACTCCAGACAGCAAACAAAAACCCAGGAACAAAACTCCCATCCAACAAAGATGAAGCCAGAAATCAGCACCTAGACCTATAATCACCCAAACCCAGATGCCTAGACACCAGCATAGGAACATAATCCATAACAGACAAGGAAATATGTCACAACCAGAGCCCAACTACTCTATCACAGTAGTTACTGCCTATGCCAACATAGCTGAAACAGAAGAAAAAGACCTTAAAACTAACTATATGGAGATAACAGAGGTCTTTAAATAGAAAAATGAATAAATCCCTTAAATTAATTCAGGAAAACACAAACAATTGGAGGAAATCAATAAATCCCTCAAAGAGAGCCAGGAAAACACAAACAGTTGGGGGATACCAATAAACTCCCAAAATAAAGCCAAGAAAAAAACAGTTAAAGGAAACTATTAAAACTGTTCAAGACCTGAAAATGGAAATAGAAGCAGTAAAGTAAACACAAACTGTAGGAATCCTGGAAATGAAACAAGCCTGGAAGGAGTTTCAGGATTGTCTTCCCAGCACTGGGCAGCAAGGTCAGGATTAGTTATTCAAAGCAATTCTCAAATACATTCTATGAGGCAAGCTTTAGGTACAGGAAACTTTGCTCTAAACTAGTCATTCTCAACCTTCCTAATGCTGCAACCTTTTAATACAGTTTGTAATCCTGAGGTGACTAGCAACTATAAAATCATTTCTATTGCTATTTCATAACCGTAATTTCGCCACTGTAATGAATTATACTATAAACATCTGTGTTTCCTAATGGCCTTAGGCAACCCTTGTGTTAGGGTCTTTGACTCCAGGAGTTGTAAACCACAGGTTAAAAAACACTGCTCTAAACTGATATAGATAATAAATGAAAGAAAGAAAGAAAGAAAGAAAGAAAGAAAGAAAGAAAGAAAGAAAGAAAGAAAGAAAGAAAGAAAGAAAGAAAGAAAGAAAGAAGAAAGAAAGAAAGAAAGAAAGAAAGGAAGGAAGGAAGGAAGGAAGAAAGAAGCAAAGAAAGAAAGAAGTAAAGAAAGAAAGAAGCAAAAAAACAAAGAACACTTAAGAAAAAATGGAATGAAATTCTTAATGACCGGGAAATGTTGGACAACAGAAACAGAGATTAGAGCAGGAACACATTTAAAGAAAATGAAATTTAAAAAGTGATACCAATAACTGACTTGTTAAAGAGATAAAAATAACTGGAAGAACACTCAGCTACACTGACTTTAAGAAAGACTAGGCCCTTCCCTGGTAGAGAGAATGCCAATAATAAGATATTGTATGACTTAGTCCCATGTAAAATGTTACCCACCAACTATGTCTGTCTTCATGCACATGGAAGGAACTAATACATGCTGGGAAATTACACAGAAAACCACTTACCATGCCCCATCAGATCCTTCTTTATAATGGAGACCCATGCAGCTCACTGCCCTAACCTTCAGTCTATGATTTAGCTATTATCTACTCTATTTCCCCATGCACTGTAGATAGTACACTGTTCCTCCTCTTCTGGTCTAAAGGGAGAAGTCATGCTACACACACAAATCCTTTTCCTGTTCTACAATGAACAGTCCACTATGTGACTCAAACTGATAGTTTTAGAACTCTGTGCTGCTGCAGACCTGTAATCCAATAATTTAGGGTGGTTAGTCAAAAGGATAGCAATGCCCTGTAAGGCTACAGACAAACTTGAAGTCCACCTCAATCAACATCAGAGACTTTGACTCAAAACCACTTTTCAAAAAGGCTGGGGATATAGCTGTTGGAGAATTAATATACCTTTATGACACACAGGACTTAATGGTGGTTGTGACCCTATAATGGTCCCTGGAGCAGCATGTTAGAGGCATGTTCTTTGATGGGGAGGGGGCTTTTGGCTGATTATAAATCAAGGTTTTCTCTGTTATGGGAATGTAGCTTAATGGCTGATTAATCCTGGTGAACAAATATTTATATCCTAGCATCCTAACTTCTAATAGGTCTGTTTAGCCTAATACTTTTATCTTTGGGATATTTGGGAGGCAACCCTCTCTGCTAAATTCTACTTTATGTGACTTAATGTCTCCTACAGATTGGAAAATCCTTATACTATCAGTTTTATTACCAACAAGTCTAGTCCTCTACAGCACAGTTTAATGGTGGAGTGCTACTCTACACAGGAGATACTGTTTACAAGCTGAACAAAATTAACCGCAGAGAGATCCTAAACCTAAATGTTAAATGTCAAAAGTGCAGAACTTCTGGAAGATACTAAAGAGACCAAGACTCTCCAAGTTTGGCAAGTCTGCCTTCCGTAGCTACAATATAAGCACTACAGGTGCCTCAGTTTCACAAGTGAGCTCAAGAACAAGGACTATTTCGAAGCACAGTCCCTTCCCAATGCTCTGCACAGATGCAAACCCAGGAATGAAGTTATTCAGAGGGTGCCATCCTGGCCCAAGGAGTTGCAAGGATGATGCAAGGCATGCAGAATCACACAGGACTCTGCCTCTGGCTGCCGGCTCCCACCCAGCCCCAGGGAGGACCAACCAAACCAGCTCTAATGGCTCAGCCAGCTGCTCCTTCCTGTCTGGAGACAGTGGCCCCTTGCTCACCAGGGTATCTGCTGAGCACCTGCACTCTCCCCACAAACATTATAAACAAAGTTCACGGTGTCCAAAGATTGCAAATAGATCCATATCTGTCACCATGCACAAAACTCAAGTCCAAGTGGATCAAAGACTTCAACCTAAATCCAGTTACACTGAACCTGATAAAAAAAAAAAAATGTAGGAAGTGGTCTTGAATGCACTGGCACAGGAGACCACTTCCTAAATATAACACCAGTAGCACAGACACTGAGAGCAACAATTAATAAATGGGACCTCTTGAAACAGAGAAGCTTTTAAAGGGCAAAGGACACTGTCAATAAGACAAAACGACAGCCTACAGTATGGGAAAAGATCTTCACTAATCCCACATCTGACAGAGGGCTGATCTCCATAATATATAAAGAACTCAAGAAATCTGACATCAGAATACCTAACAATCCAATTAAAAAATGGGCTACAGAGCTAAACAGAGAATTCTCAACAGATTAATCTCAAATGGCTGAAAGCTATTTAAGGAGTTACTCAACATCCTTAGTTATCAGGGAAATGTAAATCAAAACGACTCTGAGATACCATCTTACACCTGTCAGAATAGCTAAGATCAAAAACACTGAAGACAGCTTATGCTGGAAAGGATGTGGAGCAAGGGGAACTCTGCTCCACTGTTGGTGGGAATGCAAATTGTACAGCCACTTTGGAAGTCAGTATGGCAGTTTCTCAGAGAACTGGGAATCAACCTTCCTCAAGACCCAGCTATAACACTCTTGGGCATATACCCAAGGAATGCAATCATACCACAAGGACACATGCTCAACTATGTTCATAGCAGCATTATTCATAATAGCCAGAACCTGGAAACAACCTAGATGCCCCTCAACTGAAGAATGGATAAAGAAAATGTGGTACATTTACACAACTGAGTATTACTCAGCAGAGAAAAACAATGACATCATGAAATTTGCGGGCAAATGAATGGAACTAGAAAAAATCATCCTGAGTGAGGTAACTCAGACTCAAAAAGACAAACACAGTATGTACTCAACTTACTAGTGGATATTATCTGTGAAGTAAAGAATAGCCTGGCTACAACTCACAGACCCAGAGAGGCTAGGTAACAAGGAAGGCACAAAGGCGGATACATGGATTTCTCTGAGAAGCGGAAATAGAAGAGATCTCTTAGGTAAACTGGGGGAGGGAGGAGGTGGGAACATGAGGGATCAGGCTGAGCAGATTGGTGAGCACGAAGGAGAAGGGGGTAATAAACAAATGTCTTGAAATGGGGAGGGGGGGCATTGGGGATTAGGGAGAAACCTGGTGCCAGGAAAACTCACAGGAATCCACAAGGATGACCCCAGCTAGGACTCCTAGCCATAGTGGAGAGGGTACCTGAACTGGCCATCTCCTGTAATCAGATTGGTGACTACCCTAATTGTCATCAGAGAACCTTCATCCAGTAACTGATGGAAGCAGATGCAGGGATACATGGCCAAGCACTGGGCTGAGCTCCAGGAATCCTGTTGAAGAGAAGGAGGAAGGATTGTATGAGCTGGGGTAGGGGGAGGAGTGCGTGTGTAAAGGTCATCACAAGAGAACCCACAGAAACAACTAACCTGGGCTCATAGGAGCTCACATCTCTGGACCAACAACTAAGGAGCCTGTATCTGATCTACCTAGGCCCTCTACATATATGTGATAGTTGTGTAGCATGGTCTACTTGTGGGACTCCTAGCAGTAGAATCAGAGCCTGTCCCTAATGTATGAGCTGGCTTTTGGGAACCTATTCCCCATACTGGTCACCTCACCAAGCCTTAATACAATGGAAGGAGCATAGTCCTACCTCCACTTGATATACCATGCTTGGTTGACACCCATTGGAGGTCTGACCCTTTCTGAACAGAAACCGAGGAGGAACAGATGGGAGGAGGGGAGGCAGAGGGAGGGAAAAGGAGGAGAGGAAGGAGAGGAAACTGCAGTTGGGATGTAAAATAAATGAAAAAATAATTAATTAAAAAAACGTAAGTGTTCATGTAGCAGATTGCTTCCAGGGACTCGAGACTAAAACAAGAACATCTGTGTGGTGGATCTAATGTGCTCTGCCACCACTTGTATAGCCGAACCATACAAAAGCTGCATTACATGAGCTGTCACTCAAAGTTCCCTAAAGAAACAAATAACTAATTCCAGCCATGCAGTACAAAGCTGTGTCTTAAGGCCACTAAAGCCAAACCAGGCAGCTCTGCTGTATGTGCCAAAGGTGTGGGGATGGAAAGAAGGACCTCGCACTGCAGTAGTGATGGATCCTTGCCCTAAGTCCCTGGGCCACTGTTGCCCTCCTCCCTTCTCAGACACAACCGTTAGTAACTTAAATTTCAGGATGAAGTTGCATTTGGGCAAACACTCTACCCCAAAAAATGTCCAATGTAAATCTTAAGATCTACCTTAAGACATAAAAGGAAAAAGAATGTAAGGGGAAAGTTATGATGAGTTCCTGCCATTTCTATGACCCTATTCTGAACTATAAAGTGTCTTAGTTGGTAAAAAAGACTAATAATTGAGCTGAATTTAGTACACTATGAATAAATGGAAATATTACAGAAAAATATGGGTCCCCCTTTAGAGCGTGTGTGTGTGTGTGTGTGTGTGTGTGTGTGTGTGTGTGTGTAAGCCAAAAGACAGATCAACTTCTAGTGCTATTACTTGGGAGCCATCCATGGTTTGGGGTATTTTTACTGTTGATGATGATGTCCACACGTGTATTCAAAGTATTTTGCTTATATCTATCCACCACTATCCCCTTCTGACTCCCTGGCGCCATACTATTTTTTGAGTCAGGGTCTCTCCCTGGGACCTGGAGTTTGTAGAGTAGGCTAGGCTGATTGGCCAGTGACTTCCCGGGATTGTGTGAGCTGTGCCTCCCCAGAAATAGGGGGTGCACATTGTCATGCTCAGTTCTTCGTGTGTAGATGATGGACACTACACTCAGGTCTTCATGCTTAAATGGGAAATATTTTACTGTCTAAACTATCTACCCACCTCACCCCATTTCCATTTGGATTCTATTGAAAAGTAGAACTTCTCAAAACTTAGCCACCCTATTATTGTACATGTCTACAAATGATTATTAGTAAATAAATTCTATCTCCTTATCATCTAAAAAAATTAATAATTTATTTAAAGCAACAATGGCTACAATTACTCAAATTCACTATATCCACTGGTCTATGCAGTTGCTAACACCAGTTAGAAACTTCTCTAGTTCCAGATATCAGCAAGATGTCTTTGCCATAGGACAAAGTTGGCAATTTAAGATGGATACAAATGAGATTACCATCTATTGGTACAGCCAGGTGACAGGGAATTCCTTAAACTTTAAAAAATACAGAGTACATCTACTAGCAAATAATCCCTCTAGTCTCTAGTATGAAGATTCCACATGATGCCAAGTTGAGAGTTCCTCCTTCTATGAAACTCTGTAGAGCTGCAGATTACAAATACCTACATTAAACCAGTTTTATTTAAAATTCCATTTTCTAGGTTCCACCTCCTAACTGCTATGATTCAGAGTAACTCAGATGTTGTTGAATAAGATGTAGTAAGCTCTTGTAATCCTGACAAGCAGCCAAATTTGGTTAGCATTACTCCACTGTAGCCGAAGTTTCTCCAGTCCCACCCAGCCCTGTGGTCCCGCAGCCACTTATAAAATAATCTCTCAGAGGCTTATATTAATTATAAACTGTATGGCCAATGGCTTAAGTTTCTTGCCAGCTAGCTCTATCATCTTAAATTAAGCCATTTCTATTAATCTATGTTTTGCCACATGGCTGTGGCATTACCAATCTGCTGGCATGTTCCTCTTTGGGCGGTGGGCTGGCATCTCTCCCGCCTCTGCCTTTCTTCTTTCTGTCTCTCTCTCTTGGATTTCCTGCCTGGCTATAACCTTACTTGCCATAGGCCAGAGCAGCTTCTTTATTAATCAATCATAGCAACACATATTCACAGCATATAGAAAGACCATCCCACAGCACTCCATACTTGTTGAATTTTTGTTTTTAAATCCCCCATATCAACTCTACCCACCCTGCAAATGTGTGAATGGCACAATGGATGTGAACAAATGTCCTCAGTCTCTGTTATATAGCTCTCATTGGCTGAATCACTTTCCTTTCTAACTCTATAAGAAGCAGTAAACCCAGCTCTTTGGATCTGACACTAACTTTTAACTATTCAGAGGAGTACTCAGAAGCTGGGAAGAAAACCACTATGAATCAATGGCCAGCCTAGGCTAGATAACAAAACAACAATAACAAAATTACATTCAGGATAGTAAGAGCAGGCCTAAGAATTTCAAGTCACTGAAAAATTCTTTAATCTCAGAGTGGCATGAGCTGCACAACACTTTAAGTAGATCACTCTGGTTCCTGTATGGGAAATAACTATGTAGCAAAAAGGAAAAAAAAAAAAACCCAAGGGGCTCTTACAGAATCAGTATAGGAGGTGGCAATGAGGATGAAAACCATCTATTCTAGGTACTAGTAAGCATTTGACCTGAAGTATAATCCAAGGGCAGAAATGAAGTTTTATGTACAGGGAATATTCTAGTTTGATACTTTCAACAGCAGTGAACTAAAGATTTTGAATGATTTCACCAGTATACCAGGACAAGCAATAAAGTGATTTCAAAGGTGGCTATGTGAGCAGATGAGAGTGAAAAGGGACTTTGCAAGTATCAGTTGCAACAGAAACCCTTAAAGGAGACTGGATATATAAACTAGAAATACCAGTCCTGTAATGACTGAGAATTAGTGTCACACCACTTGTTGTAGTTTCTCAAAGGTACCAGCTTAGTGTCATCCTCACTCTGGCATCAGTCTGATAGAATATCAGTTATTCTACTCAAACATCACACTGCATACACACACAAGAAGAGTTATGTTTTCAGCAAATACAACAATCATAACTTTCCTGTGACTTATAGAGCAGAAGCCCTTAAGTATATTACACTAATATTTTTTAATCTAGTTAAATAGAAATTAGTTTCAGATTGTCTTAAACAGTCAAAGTAGACCACCCAAATGTTTGTACTACAAAATAGAAATTCAATAAAATTACACTCACTGGCAATTTCTCTAAAAATAAAGCAGAATTATAAAAATAATGACTTGACAGAACCTATAAGACAAATGACTTGTTATAATTGTTCAAATATCAAAATTGACAAGCATACATATTTAGACCATGTGTGTGCCTATGTGTTTTCTAAAATTAAGAAAAAGTACCAGAGTTGAAACATTAAGACACTAAGAATGCAGATTGTAGATATGGTTCCTGCACTTCAAAGCTATGGGCAGGAGGATCAAAATTCAAAGTCAGCATGGGCCACTGTCTCAAAAAGATGAAAAAATAAAAACATTACTGAGCAGCTGGAGAGAAAGCTCAGAGGGTAGAGGTGCTTGCTGCCAAGTCTGCCCTGAGTTTGATTCCCAGGCACCACATGATAGGAGGGAGAGATAACTTCTGACCTGTACACATGCGCCCTCAAACACAAATATGAAACTGCAATTGTTAAAAAAGGAACGAAGTAGGGACAATGAGGCAGGAGGATACTCAGTAAAGCTACTACAATAAAACTCTGTGTCAACAGAAACCAAAACAAAAAAGTCAGACTATTTATATTTCAGCCTCACTCTGTTGATGACAAAATATTTACTATGATTTTTTAACTCAAATGAGAAGGTTTAATGAATGTAATTCTCTGTGTTGTTTTAAAGCATGATATTTTTAAAGAAAGAAAAGTATTTCTGTTTTCACTGGACCAAAAATACTTATTAGTCAATCAAATTATTGAAATACAATTATTAGTATATTAAATTATGTACCAAATTTTCAACAACTTTTGTTAAAATATAATAAAGAAGCTTTATCATAAGAAGGGCAAAGGTTGAAACATCTCTTTAAATAGCAAACACTAGCACGTAACAACTTGGCCTAGAACTATACATGTATACCATACTACAATGTCCACAGTCCTAAATTTGACATAGGTAAAAACTTACCACTGAGGAAAGTTTAATGAAGGTATTATGAAGATCAAAGCCAAGTTTTAAACTAATTTATCCCATAGTAAACACTACCAAACAAGTTTTCAGTTTGTCTCACTTCTGAGTTTAGAACTTAGCACCATAAAGAGAATTTCCAGACTCCCCTATCAATGGTTTTCCATTTTATTTCCTTCTTTGTAAAATTGTAACAATAAATACACTTTTTATGCTACCTTCCAATGTCAACACGAGGGTCAATTGTATCTCAGCAGTTTCTATTGTTAATTCAAAACACTCTTTAAATGTACCTTAATGAGCATGAGACCACACTTAATATCATCTAGTAAAAAAGACTCAGAAATAATTAAATATCTAGAAAACTTAAGCTATTTCCAATGATCAGTAATGAATAATTCTCCAAGATGCTAGTGTATTACACAAGTTTTTAGTACCTTTTGATGTTTGGGGTGTCTCTTTAGACTTCACCAGCTAAGTTTGTATCATCCATAAGGCTTTTCAACATTTTGACAGGATTTCAGATTTTCTGATGAGGCATGCTCAACATACCCATTGAATATATTAGAAGAAAAGAACACATTTCCAGAATGGATGAGATTAAAAAAAAAAAAATCATATATCTAGAAACTTGAAAATCTTTAGAAGCAATACTTACTTTCTAAAACATGCAATTTTCTTATCTCCTAAAAACAATTTTAAGTCTTGAAATATGTAATTTATTGACATTCCACCAATTCAGGAACTAATAAATATTCAATTCAAACATTGTTCAACAAAAAAAAATGGTATTTACCACATACTCCAAAAATACTTATTTACACTAATTCCTGGAGGATGGGAATTAATATTCCAAGACTGAAGTTCTGTGAACAGATTCATGGGATCCCTACAGAGACACCATAGCCTTCTCTCCTATGCTATTTGTACGATTCTTAAGTTTCTTGTTTAAGTTTTCTAAAATTGTAAGGATCCTCTCAAGACTTTCTTTTCTTTTCTGTTTGAACACAATGAAAATAAAAATGGATCCAGAAACTGTGGATCATTCCTCTAATTCCATAACTCAGTAGCCTGAGACAGTAGGGTAGTCACATAGCAAGGCCCTGTCCCAAAGAAAGACAAAGAAAAAGTAGACATTACATGTACATGTATAATGAACTTCAAAGATATACTGAGCTCTAGAATAAAGTGATTCTATGAGAATCAGGTGGGTCTCTGGGGATTTGGGCCAGCCTGGTCTACAATATCAAGATCCATTCCAGCCAGTTCTATACTAAGAACCAAATTCTGAATTTAAAAAAAAAAAAAGATTATTTTATGGTATGTTTCATTCCTGTTATAAAGAATTATGAAGTAATGGAGTTTTGGTATCTGTTACATTCCAGGAGAAGATAGATACATGGTGGAAGTGAATTACAAAGTGAGGAGTAATTTAGCAAATGACTAAGTTTGAAAAATGACTAATGCAAACAGAAGTAATCAACAAGGATACACGTGAAAAGGAAACAAAAGCCAACAAGTACTTACGAGTTCACTTAAGAAGAAAAATAAAAATTTTTAAAAATTACAAAAACATAAGCAACTAAACCACCACTGGGCCCAAGTGTACAGCTCCTTTCTCAGGACAGGCAAACATGTCCAAGATCTCCAGCCTAACCCTCGAACAGAGACATGTTTTTGACTCAGGTACCCTACGTAATAATGAACCTGAAGATGACTTGCTAAAAATGGCTAGGAAGCCATTAAGGACATTTCCACTGTTCTTTCTTTCAAAATGCCACAATTACAATCAATAGATTATGAGATTACTAGGGATACTGAGACCCTGGGAGGACATATAGAGAGAGTTCAACATTTATCAGCTATACCCAAAGAAGACACCATTGCCTATACCCATAAAGTTACCAAGTTTAAAAAACGCTCTTTATTTGATGTGACTGGTAGGATATTTAGATTTGACTATCCTTGCTTCCCACATGGAACTTATTCCACTGGATAAAGGCAAGCACTTGGCATTTTGCATACTTCGTGTTGGTTATTTTAGCATATAATTTCTTTTAGGAGGAATAAGGATAACAAGCGCCAGAGACTATTATCACACCAGAAGGAACAAATCAAATATGCATGATTCCAGCAGACACATCTGTGCAAACTGACTGAAGAAACTTCTTCAGGAAATGTTCCATCTCCATGATGATACCTCAGGCCTGGAATACTGTATTCCAGATTCTTGGTTCATTCAGTCCCATAATGTCATTGCCACTTCTGCCAAAACACAGGGTCTATATAAGAGATGGATGGCTCTAGAGACTCAACAGACTTCCTGATGCTTTATATTTATCATTTGTTTTTTTCAAAATATTAACATACAGAAACCTGAGAAACAACACTGGAAGCTAATTATGAAGATTACTGGACTCTTAGGTGGTTTTTTCATTAATAAAAGAAGAAACACCTCTCCCCTGGCCATGAAGCACATTTTCCTACTTGACGCTGGTCAGGTGAGGATGATGCTATACAATGATTGGCTTAGCTCAAAGTCCAACAGCTCCAACCCTACTATGACCCCATTGACAACATTTTGTTTGAAAGTGATTGTATTTCCTTTTATTTCTGAATGTGTTTTCAACTTGGTGCATACCAAACCTGGAGAAAATATAAATTTGGGAAAATATGTATATGCCACAGGGATCACAACAATTTCCTGTGATCTATACTGTTTCAACCATTTTGCTTAATAAATGTATATTTTAGTGCCTAAGATTTATTTTCCTGCATTTATTTGTCTATGAGTAATTTGAGTATATAATGTATATTTCTCCCTTTCCTTTTGTGGTCTGAATTTGAAAATTGCTGTGAAATTGTTAATTCCTATATGTGGTCCCCATAACTGTGTATGCCTCAAAGGACTAGGTGATGGAATGTAATGAGCATGGGGGGGGGCGCCCCTTTTTGTTTTGCTTTTTATTTTATTAAAAGTTTTTATTTATTTTACATACTGACCACAGTTTCCCCTCTCTCTTCTCCTGTTCTCTCCTCCCACCTCCTATCTATCCCCCATCCACTCCTCCTCCATCTCCATTCAGAAAAAGGCAGGCCTCCCATGGGAGTCAACAAAGTATGGTACATCAAGTTAAGGCAAGACCAAACTCCTCTCCCTGCATCAAGGCTGGACAAGGCAACCTAGCATGGGGAATAGGTTCCAAAAAGCCCAGCTCAAGTGCCAGGGAAATGTCCTGATCTCACTGCTATGAGCCCTACAAATACACCAAGCTATACAGCTATCATACACATGCAGAGAGAGGGCCTAGATCACTCCCATGCAGGCTCCCTAGCAGTAAGTTCAGAGTCTGTGATCTCCTATGAGCCCAGGTCAGCTGTCTCTGTGGGTTCCCCTATCATGACTTTGATCCCTGGCTCCTCCTCCCTGTCTTCAACAGGATTCCCAGAGCTCTACCCAGTGCTTGGCCATGGATCTCTGCATCTGCTTCCATCAGTTTCTGGATGAATGCTCTCTGATGACAATTAGGGTAGTCACTAATCTGATTACAGGAGAAGAAGGCCAGTTTAGGCACCCTCTCCACTATTGCTAGGAGTCTTAGCTGGGGTCATCCTTGTGGATTCCTGTTAGTTTTCCTGGCACCAGGTTCCTCCCTAGTCCCAAAATGGTGCCCACATCAAGATATCTCCTTCTATCCACCCCCAACTTGCTCAACATGATCCCTCATTTTCCCACTCCCCCATTACCCTCAGCACCCCCAGTTTATGCAGGAGATCTCTTCTACTATACCCAGCAAAACTTTCAATCACCATAGATGGAGAAAACAAGATATTTCATAACAAAACAAGATTTAAACAATACCTATCAACAAATCCAGTCCTACAGAAAGTATTAGAAAGAAAACTCCAACCCAAGAAAGTTAGTTGCACCCATGAAAACACGAGCAATAGATAATCTCAAACCAGGAAACCCAAAGAAAAGAAATATACACACACTACTACTACTACTACTAATACTACTACTACTACTACTACTACTACTACTACTTCTACTACTACTACTACCACCACCAAAAACAAAAAAATAACAAGAATTAATAATCACTGGGCATTAATATTTCTTAATATCAATAGACTCAATTTGCCAATAAAAAGACACAGATGAACAGAACAGATACGAAAACAGGATCCATCCTTTTGCTGCATATAAGAAAAACACCTCAACATCAAAGACAGACATTACCTCAGAGTAAAGGGTTGGGAAAAGATTTTCAATCAAATGGACCTAAGAAGCAAGCCAGTGTAGCTATCCTAATATCTAACAAAATAGACTTCAAACTAAAATTAATCAAAAGAGATGGAGGAGGCTATTTCATATTCATCAAAGGAAAAATCCATCTAGATGAAGTGTAAATTCTCAACATCTATGCCCAAATACAAGGGCACCCAACATTTCTAAAAGAAACATTACTAAAACTTAATCACATATCAAACCCCACACATTAACAGTGGGAGACTTCAATACCCTACTCTCACAAATGGACAAATCTGCCAGACAGAAACTTAATACAGAAACAAAGAACTAACAGATATGACTCAAATGGACTTAATAGACATCTACAGAACATTTCACTCAAACACCAAAGAATATACCTTCTTCTTAGCACATCATGGAACCTTCTCTAAAATTGACCACATACTCAGTCACAAAGCAAATCTCAACAGATACAAAAGAATTAGAATAACCCCTGTATGTTATCAGATCATCATGGGTAAAAGTTAGAGTTCAACAACAACACAAACTACAGAATGCCTAAAAACTCATGGAAACTGAACAACTCTCAACTGAAGTACCACTAGGTCAAGGAAAAAAATAAAGAGAGAAATTAAAGATTTCTAGAATTCAATGAAGGGTCTATGGGAGGGCTTGGAGGCAGGAAAGAGTGGAAATGATGAAATTACAATCCCCAAAAATTATGTTAAAAAGTTGAAACAGGCTTTATGGCCATGTCCTCCAGAGACTAGAGACTTGTATTAGAGCACACCAAGTACTGCCCATGCCATTCTCTGGGGCTGTAGATCTTAAACCTGGAAAACACAGTCATATTAGGCAGGGTGACAACATTTTAGCCAGTTCTTCTATTTAGGTTGAACTAGTGTAACTATAGTAATTTGGTTTCACGATAAGTTCAGTTCTTTATCCAGATTCTTGATTGCCTGTCTGTGGATCCAAGCAATGGCCAGCCAGGATATTTATGGAACATCTAACATTGATTCCCTCACTACTCATTGCTAATGTCAACTACTGGCAAAGCACGAAAGTTTCCACCCTCCTTCGTGCCCATCGCTTTCTGTGCTGTGACTACACCTATTTTTTAATTGGTCAGTTACATAGGTCTCATTTCATTTGTAAATTCACAATAAAATCTAGAGAAGTTGAAGGATACTCATTCACTGGTCTGTTTTTCCTTCCCACAGACCAGTCAAGGCCCAGCCTGGAAGGAGTTGCAGAACTGTCTTTCCAGCACTGGGCAGCAGAGGCAGGATTAGGTGTTCAAAGCAATTCTCAATTACATAGTGTGAAGCAAGCCTGAGCTATAGGAAACATTGATCTAAACCAGTGGTTCTCATCCTTCCTAATGCTGTGACTCTTTAATACAGTTCCTCATGATGTGGTGACCCCCCACACACACACACACACCATGAAATTATTTTGACTGCTACTTCACAACTATAATTTTGCTGTTATGAATTGAAATAGAAATATCCGTGGTTTCCTATGATCTTAGACCTGTCCTGTGATAGGGTCATTTGATCCCCCAAAGGGAACTATGACCCCCAAGTTGAGAACCACTGCTCTAAACTGATATAAATCAATAAACAGCACTTAAGAAAAAATGGAATAAAATTCTTAAACTGAAAAACACTGGAAAATAGAAACAAAAAGAGACTAGGGCAGTGATGCATTTAAAGAAAATGAAATTTAAACAATGATACCAATAACTGACTTTTTAAAATAATAAAAAATAATTGGAAGAACACTTAGCTGTATAGACTTTGAAATGGAGTAGGCACTTCCTTGGTATGAGAATGCCATTAATAAGAGACTGTATGACTTTGTCCCATGTAAAACATTAGCCACTGAGTGCTGTAAGCTGACACATGGAACAATGGCCTATGTCTCAAACCTCTCAACTGACTTAACTGTGTCAACAGGATTGCACATACCTGCATAGGAGAGTTTGCTAATTGGAAACTGAATACTTAGTGGTCCAAGCTATCCTTCCTATACTGTATACCCACCAATTCTCTCTGTCTTCATTCACATGGAAGGAATTAATGCATGATGGAAAATTACACAGAAAGTCACTCACAGTGCCCCCATCAGGTCCTCCTTTGTAATGGAGACCCCTGCAACTCATTGCCTTAAACTTCAGTCTGTGATCTAGCTACTGTCTAATCTGTTTCTCCCTGCCGTGTACCCAGTACACTGTTCCTCCTCTTCTGGTCTGAAAGGAGAAGCCATGCTCTGCACACGAATCCTTTTCCTGTTACCTCAAAGTACAGCCCACTATGTGATACAAACTGGTACTTTTAGAACTCTGTGGTGCTACAAACCTGTAATCCAAGAATTGAGGATGGCTAGTCAGAAGAATAGCAAGGGCAATGACCTATGGGGCTCCAGACAGTGTTTAAGTCCACCTCAAACAACATCAGAGACCTTGACTCAAAACCACTTTGCAAAAAGGCTGGAGATGCAGCTGTTCTGGAATTAATATGCCTTCATGGCAGACTGCTGTTCGAATCTTAAATGGTCTTTTAATAAAAAACCCAGAGCCAGATATTAGCGTGAAAGTTGAAAGATCAGAGAAGCAAAACACTAGTTCTTACCTCTATGAAATTCTCAGCCTAAAGAGAGTGAGGTCCTGTTTTCTCACTCCTTATATGCCTTTCTCTGCCCTGCCATATTACTTCCTGGGATTAAAGGCGTGTGTGCTTCCCAAGCAAAGGCATGAGATCTCAAGTGCTGGGATTAAAGGTGTGTGCCACCACACCTGGCTCTGTTTCTCTCTGATACTGGATCAATCTCATATAGCCCATTGTAGCCTTGAACTCACAGAGATCTAGACAGATCTCTGCCTCCCGAGTGCTAGGATTGTATGCCACCACTGCCTGACCTCTATGTCTCATCTAGTGGCTGACTCTGTCCTCTGAACCTCAGGCAAGTTTATTAGGGTACACATATATCACCACAGCAGGCCAGGACTTAATATTGGTTGTGACCCTTTAATTGCCCCTTGAGCAGCATGTTAGAGGCCTTTGATGGGGAGGTGGGCCTTTTGGCTGCTTGTAAATCAAGGCTGTCTCATTTGTTATGGAAATGTAGCTTAATGGCTGATTAATCCTGGTGAACAAACATTTACATCTTATCATACCAATCTCTAACAGGCATGATTAGCATACTACTTATCTTTGAGGTATTTGGGATGCAGCCCTCTCTTACCTAAATTCTACATTGTGTGACTTAATGTCTCATAAGAATTGGTAAATCCTTATACCATCAATTCTACTCTTCTATATCAGTTTAGCAGTGGAGTGCTACTCCACACAGGAAATACTGTTTACAACCTCCACAGAATTAACTCCAGATGGATCCTAAACCTAAACGTTAAATGTTCAAAGTGCAGAACTTCTGGATTCTAGAGAGACCAGTACTCTCCAAGTTTGGCAAATTTGGTGATGTTTCTCCACCTGTGACAATATATGCACTACAGACACCAGCATTTCACAGTGATGTCAACAACAGGGATATTTCTAAGCACAGTTCTGCTCCCAATGCTCTGCGCAGACACAGTCCAGGGAGTGAAGTTGTTCAGAGGCTGCCAGCCTGGCCGAGGGAGTTGCAGGGATCACACAGGACCATGCTGGACTGGGCAGGACCAGTCTGCAACACGCCGAACTCTGTCTGGCCACTGGCTCCCACCCACACCCACCGGCTCAGCCGGTCGCTCCGCCTAGTCTGCGGACAGCGGCCCCTCACTCAGCAGGACCCGTCACTCCTCCCCGCATGAGGACAGCAGCCCCTCGCTCACCATGGTCGGCCACTCCTCCCTGTCTGTGGAAAGCAATGCCTCGCTCACCATGGTGCAGCTGCTGAGCTGATCCGGATCCTCCCCAGAACCCAATGCACAGCACAGGCAACAACTTCCGACTTCCTCAGAAGAGCTAAGACATTAGCCTGGATCCCGGAAGAACCCTCCCATCTGACTGGCGGGTCCGCTGGAGGCTCTGATTGGCTAATGAGGTCTGAGTGACAGACCAGGTGAGCAGAAGGGACACAGCATACTGGTTCCCAACCCTGGCTTCCAATCTAAGGACAAACCTATCCCACACTGGCCGGACATTTGTGCTAAATTCAACAGCAAGTCTCCTGTTAATGTAAATCAATGGGTTCAGTTTTAGAGGAAGCATACAAATTCAGAAGGAGGCTAATCAGCCCATGTTCCATAAGAGGAACACAGGGTAACTCAAGAATATTATAAACAAAATCCATAGTGGCATTGGGACTGATAACCACAGCCCCTTGTGTGGAAAGTGGTGAGTTTTCAGGATCTGAAGCAACACTTTCCCAAAGGCCCCAGCCCCAGACCATTACAAACTCTCCCAAGCATATTCCCAGTATTAGAGATGGAACTCATCAGGGCCTTTGAGAAACCTCCCAAAGCCTAGGCAGGTTGACAGACTCAGAGAGGCCTAGTTTCAAGTATCTTCTAGAAGTTCTGCACTTTGCATTTGATATTTAGATGTAAGATCCATTTGGAGTTAATTTGTGGAGGTTGTAAATGGCATTTCATGTACTGGATAGCACTCTACTTTAAGCTGTGATGTAGAGGAGTAGAATCAGTGCTATAAACGATTTATCAATGCTTAGGAGATAGTAATTCACACAAAGTAGAATTTAGCTAAGGGAGGGCTGCCTCTAAAACACCCAAAAAAATAAGTAGTATATTAATCAGGGCTGTTAGAGATTAAAATGTTACAATGTAAATGCTTATTCACCTTTTATGTTTACTGGTATTGACCACATTCTTGTAGTAAAAACAGCTAATGGGATGCTCATCCATGCAGAGGACAAAGAGACCATCTGTGTAAAAATCTCATTATACTAAGCTGAGGAATCATAGTTTTAAGAGGGATTTCTTAGTTGTGTTGTACTGGATACTGTAAACATCAATTTCATGATGTTTTGTTATGTACTTGCTATTTTTGGTATTGACTATACACATTAAAACCAAAGGCATGGTTAGAGTAGCGATGCTATGTATTTATTATATGAAGACTGTCTTGTGTTTTCTCTAAGGTTTAGTTTAACAGACTGTATCTAGGAAATATTAAATTATTACATTATCTTATACACAGTTTTTATTCAGCTTTTATTTAATTGTTGTTGCTTAGCACTATCTTAAGACAAACAGTTGGTACCTTCCTATGATCAGCTGTGCCTGCTTACAAAGGATGCCCACCACCGTGTTTGCTGACTGTTGATATTCCATAATATAAGAAGGTATCTGTTGTTTGAATCTTTGATGATCTTTTAATTAAAAAAAAAAACCCAGAGCCAGATATCAGGGTAAAAGCTGAAAGATCAGGGAAGCAGAGCAAGCCACAGCCATCCTCACCTCACCAACTCCACAAATCCTCTGACTGAAAGCCTCTGAGTCCTTACCTGAAAGGCTCTCATCTGGACTGCTTTAGTTCCTGTTTCCTCACACCTTGTATATCTTTCTCTGCTCAGCCATGTCACTTCCTGGGATTAAAGGTGTGTGTTCTTCCCATTACTAGGATTAAAGGTGTGTGCCACCACTGCCTGGCTCTGTTTTCAGTGTGACCCTGAACTCACAGAGATCCAAACGGGATCTCTGCCTACCCAGTGATAGGATTAAGGGTGTATGTCACCACTGTCTGGCCTCTGTTTCTAATCTAGTGGCTGGCTCTGTCCTCCAACCGCCAGGCAAGTTTATTAGGGTACACAATATATCACTACAGGTATGTCCTCCTTCTAAGTATACAGTCTCTTTCCCAGGCAACTGTATGTAATTCAGCCCTAATGGCATGTGCCCTTGTGATTTAGAGGAGGAATTAGAACACACAGCCTGAGAAAGACTTGGGATAGGGTGGATTCTGCAAATACACCTATAAAAAAGCCATCTTTTAATGTGGGAATTTACCTTGAGTACCATCAGGCTTACTTCCTATGTTCACTGAGAAATGTAATGTAATGGGGAGTATATAGGCAGTGGAAGAGCAGAGAGAAGGTGAGCTCCACATATGCAGCTATGGGAGAGCCATTGTAAATACTAGGGGGAGACATTCCCGTGTGGCTGCTTTTGGGTATCTTAGAGTTTCTATTGCTGTGAAGAGATACCATAACTACAGCAACACTTATAAAGGAAAACATTTCATTGGGGCTGGCTTTCAGTTTCAGAGAGTTTAGTCCATTATCATCATGGTGGGAAGCATGGCGGCCTGAACACATACATGGTGTTAGAGAAAGAGCTGAGAGTTCACCAGGCAGCAGAAAGCTACTGTGACACACTTCTTCCAACAAGGCCACACCTCCTTTAGTGACATTCTGTATGGGACTTGGGGTGGGGGGCATTTTGATTCAAATAACACATCAAAACCCTTGCAAGTATCTTTTCAACCATGCTCAGCAAGTAAACTCAATAGACTCATTGGTTCCCCAGGGTAGACTTTGGTGAAATTGTACTTTGCAATGTCAATGGGACTGATGGGGATGGAATAGACTTTCCTCCCTCTCCCTTCATCAGGGAGAAAATTCTCACAACAGATCATAAACATATTTGTTAATGTTCCTATGTCTCATGGTATTAGAAAAAGGAAGCAGTACATAAAAGAACATGTTTCTAATATATTCTTCTAAGAATATAAATGTGGAAATGACCTTAGTAATGAAGGACTTAGATATATGAAGATGATAATGACTGGATGGCTCCAGAATAAAGAAGACTGGAAAGGTTTTGCAAGTTATGAAAGTCTGAGTAAGTTGTTTGAGGTACATAAAGAACGAGACTTAGATATCATATATTTATTAAAGTTGGCCCAGGTGGGTGGCCCTCCCCAATGAGGGACTCAGGGAAAGTTTAATAATCAGTATACTAGTGGGAAATAGCTTGCAGGTTCTTTCTGGGATTCTCCTCTACTTCTGCTATAGGGAGTTGTAAGGAAGACCACAAGTCATGCCACGGAGAGTGTGGGGGTGTTCAGGGCAGATCTTCTGAGCTGTCATTTCTGCTGGGACTTAGAGGGACCATGAGCCGGATTGTGGTTCTGTTGGTCCATGCGGTGACCTGGGAAGTGGCCCTTGTCCTCTGAGCTTAACTGTATGGAATTTCCTGGGGAGGGGGAGGTTCTTCAGTCCTGGCATGGGAGGACATGATGCCTGCAATATTGTCCAGCGTGCATACACAGGTTTTGCTGTTTGTGTGAAGTAGGAACACAGTTTGGAAAACTGAAGGCTTGATTTCTAGAAGTTTGAATATTGCATTCCACCTTTAGGTTTATCTTATGAATGTAACAAATAGTTTAGAAACTGGTAGAAAGACAGTGATGTGGATCCTCCTTCCGCAATACATTTAATTAGAATGCTTTTAACTTTCTTCCACCACAAGCCTCAATGGAGCGATTCAGTGAATTTCAGTTCCAGGAGACAAAAGGAGTTTCTGATCTGTAGAGGGTTCTCAGGTGTCCAGGGTATTGGGCAGGCAGATAGGGCAGGTTCCACATCTTGTGCCAAAATCCATGTGGTAGGAAGCAGGGTTTAAATGATTCTTCTATGTTGTCTTGGGATTGGGCATCAATAGGGCTGGGTTTATCAGAAACCACAAGGAGGCATGAGGGGCTGCAGAGCCATAGCAGATCACCTCCATTTGCATAGAGACTTCTAGAGTATGGGGCTTCTCTTCAGCAGAAATATCAGTAGCTGAAGGGTCAGAAACACAACAATTTAAGGGTCCTTTTGAGTTAATTTTGTGGAAGTTGTAAATCTGTGTTTATTTAATTTCTATACACATAGAATCATAGGCCACTGGATAACATTGGTCAAGACCACACTTTCCTTGGCTAAGGTTCCTTTGGTCTTTTGATTAAAAGTTGACTATTTTTCTGCCTTGCTCTTGGCTTTTTCTCTCCATCCCCATTATTCTTTCACAAATATTGTACACATTCTTGATTATTATAGTTTTCTGGTAAGTATAGAAGTCATATTGTGTCAATCTGTGTACTATTTTTTCATGATCCCATTGAGCATTCTGAATGTTTCCATTGTAAAGATAACTTTGTAATCAGCTTTCCTGTTATAAATTGTTGGGCATTGCTATTGGATTATATTCAGTTTATGGTATAAATTTACCATACACAACATCTTAATACTGATGCATCATGTTCCCAAGGATCATTTATTTACATTTTATTTATTTAGGTTTTGTTGTTGTTTTTAATCTGTGCAAGACTTCTAGTTTATTGGATAAAAACTACTATGGGTCTTGGCAGGTGGCTCAGCTCATATTCTTCTTGGGGAAGACCTGAGTTCAGATACCAACATTGAAGTTGAGAGGCTCATAACCATCTACCACTCCAGATCCAGGATATCTGATACTCTCTTTTTTGTTTGTCACCTGTATACATATAGAAGACATTCTCTATCATGCACAAACATGCACACAAAACAGCAATAAACTTGTTTTCAAAAGTGATTGTGATTTATAAAGCAATTAGAGCAAAACAAGTTGCTTTAGGTATACAGAGTTTCCTTAAATATCTGTCATCTTGCATTTTGTTTTAAAAATTTTTATTTCCTCATGGTGTCCTGATGCAAACTTATAGGCAATCATGGTGTCTAAGTGATCCTAACAGACATCCTTTTCTTTATAAGAGAATAAGATCCCTTTTCTACAAAATTAAAACATCAGAAGGCTTCAAGCGAATCTCTTCAATTTTGGTGGAAGATTGTCTTCTCACAACCAATTTTTTATTATTGGCAATGGAGAGAACTAGGGTGCACAGGGTAAGTACTAGCTACTGATTTCTTGGAGTTTGATTTTTATTAGAATCTTGTAGTTCTTGTTTAAGGGACCATGATATATTTTTGTAGGTCTGTCTTTGTGTCTTGTTTTGCAAGTGGTGCCATCTATGTTGTTGATTTTATTATCCTCTAATTATATTGTTCATTTTCTGGAAAATTATGCACCTTCACCAATTTTTATATCCAGAAATTTTATTATATGATGAGTTCTTTTAGTTTTTGTTGGCTTGGGAAGTTTCTGTAGAGAGACAGTTTTAATTTTCTCTTCTTGATGTTAGATATTTGCCTCTTTCCATTTCCTGGCATATCTGTTTTGCTACCTTCTTGTTTGGGTTTTTGTTGCTTAAGTGATTGATAAGGTTAATACATTAACTTTGCATCTTTAAAATGTATTCATGTATTATTGTCTCTTTTTCCCAATTAGCCTCAGCTGTCAACATGACATAGCTTAGAATCATTTGAAAGAACATCAATTGAGGGCATGTCTAGATCAGAATATCTGATCTCTGTGTCTGAGAGAGATTGGGTTGATTGATGATTGATGTGGGAAGGCTTTCCCACTGAGTTGTCAATATCTCTAAGCAAGTGGACCTAGGCTGGACAAGAGACTAGCTGAGCACAAGACAGTGACAAAGCAAGAGAGAAGCCAGGAAGCAATGTTTCCCCATGGTTTGCTTTCAGTTATTAGTTTGAGTTTCTATCCTAAGCTCCTCAACGATGGACTGTGACCTAGGGGCATAAACCAAATAAACCTGTTCATTATCTGAGTTGCTTTTGGTGAGAGAATTTAATCACAGCAACAGACAAGAAATTTAGAACAAAAAGTGGTACCTCAAAAGTGATTTTGTTGCTACAAAGAACCTGGGAATGTTCACTTTTGGCAGAATGTTGAAGATATCAGAACTTTAGGTGCCAAAAGCCATGAAAAGCTGGACACAAAGCTTAATTGGCTGTTTTTGTAGGACCTAGAAGATGGAAGTGTTGAGAGTAATGGAAGGCAGTGGAGGTCAAGGTCATAGGATTTTAGTGGGAAATAGTCTCTTCAGGGAACCTTGGAGTTGGCCTGGCCTACCTCCCTTGAGAGACATGTGTCATAGATTTTTCAGGTTAGAGTCCATGGCTCCTGGGGAACAATGTGTCTTCCAGTTTCTGAGAGATTGATGCACTCCCTCAGGCAGTGAAGTATTCAGACTATTTTGTGTTTCTCTAAATGTTTCCTTAGAAATCAAGGAAACATGGAGGCTTAACAGGACAATTGGTCTTAATTTCTTCATGCTGGGGTTATATGCCATGTACTCCTCTGAAGAGTTAAAAATTAGTGTCAGATCTGAAGAGCTGGGTTTACTGCTTCTTGTAGAGTTATAAAGGAAAGTGGTTGAGCCAATGGGAGCTATATAGCAGAGGCTTCAAAGATTGAGGGAATTTTTTTCACATCCATTGCGCCATTCACACATTTGTGGGGGTTGATTTAAAACAAAACTCAACAAGTGTGAAGTAATGGTAACCAAATTTAGCTGCTTGTCAGGATTGCAAGAAGAGCTTACTCCAGCTTACTCAACTCAGAGTTACTGAGTTACTCTGAATCATAGCAGTTAGGTGATGGAACCTAGAAAGTGGAATTTTAAATCAAATTGGTTTGATGTAGGTATTTGTAATCTGTAGCTCTAGAGTTTCACATAAGAGGGAACTCTCAACTTGGCATCATATGGAATCTTCACACTAAAGAGATTATTTGCTAGTACATGTATTCTGTATTTTTTAAAAGTTTAATGACTTTCCTGTCACCTGCCTATACTAATGGATAGTATTATAATTTGTATGCATCTTAAATTGCCAACTTTGTCCAGTGGAAAAGGCATCTAGCTAATGTATAGCACTACAGAAGTTTCAAACTGGTATTAACAACTGCATAGACCAGTGGATATAGTGGATTTGAGTAATTGTAACCACTGTTGCTTTAGATAAAATTGTTTGAAGCACTAAAACCTTCCCATTCATGAAGTTGACCTAAGATGGTTTAGTAATGAACTTGAGTTAGTTCAAGGCTGCTTCCCACTTTCTCTTCTATCAGGTTCAGTGTCACTGGCTTTATGTTGAGGTCTTTGATCCAGTTGGACTTGAGTTTTATGCAGGGCACTAGATATGCATCTATTTGCATTCTTCTATATGTCAACATCCAGTTATGCCAGCACCATTTGTTGAAGACACGTTCTTTTTCCCAATGTATAATTTTGGCTTCGTTGTTAAAAAGAAATCAGGTGTTTATATGTATATGGGTTTATGTCAGGGTCTTCGATTCAATTCCACTGATCCACATATTTATGCCAATACCAAGCTGTTTTTATTATTATAGCTCTATAGTAGAGCTTGAAGTCAGGGACGGTGCTACCTCTGGAAGTTCCTTTATTGTACAGGATTGTTTCAGATATCCTAGCTATTTTGTTTTTCTGTATGAAGTTGAGTATTGTTTTTTGAAGTCTGTGAAGAATGTGTTGGCATTTTGATGGGGATTGCATTGAATCGGTAGATTGCTTTCGGTAAGATTGAAATTTTTACTATGTGAAACCTACCAATCCATGAACATGGCAGATCTTTCCATTTTCTGACATTTTCTTCAATTTCTTTCTTTAGAGACTTAAAGTTTTTGTCATATAGGCCTTTCACTTGTTTGGTTAGACTTACTCCAAGACATTTTACATTATTTGTGGCTATTATAATAGGGTGTTGCTTCTCTGATTTTTTTCTCGGTTCTTTCATCATTTGTATATAGGAGAGATACTGATTTATAAAATAAAGCCAGGTGTAGAGGTGCACACCTTTAATCCCATCACTTGGCAGGCAGAGGCTGATGTAATTCTGTGAGCCGGAGGTAGGTCTGGTCTAGGTAATGATTTCCAGGGCTGTGTACAAAGACATTACCCACTCTTACCCCTATCTCAATTAAATAAATGAATAGAAAAATAATGCCTAGCAGTAGTGGTGGTGGTGCATGCCTTTGATTCCAGCATTCAGGAGGCAGAGCCTACCTTACAGAGTGAGTTGCAGGATGGCCAAGGCTACACAGAGAAATCCTGTCTCCAAAAACAAAAACAAACAAACAAAAAAAAGGAGGAAGAAGAAGAGGAGGAAGAGGAGGAGAAAGAAAAAGAATAGGAATTAATTATGATTAACTTGAAATAAAACAAAGAAACAAGGGAAGACAGTGCTGGAGGGGTCTGACTTATAGGGGAGGGGTTTGATGGAATAAAAATGAAAGCCTCATCCTCTTATGACTTTGCCTGCTCTGCCTTCACAGGCTCCTCCTGACTCCTCCTGCCCAGACAGCCCTCTTCCTTTGGTCTTCCAAAGATTCAGCCAGCCATCAGACACAGTGGTAGGAGCTACATAATCCCTATTATGTAGTATGGATTCAGCTGTCATTGATAAAGGTCAGTCCATTAGAACCAAGGGTCCTGGTGGAGGATTAAGCCAAGACATAAGGCATATTGGAGTTATTGCCTCTTTGAATGAATTGACTCTTTCTTGCTGTATATTTTCTTGCTGCAGAAGCCATAGCTTTTCCCATCTGTTACAAATTTAGAAATTATTTCCCACAGTTTAGTAGTGTTCTGATCATTTATTGGGTCCAATTTCCCCTATGCATTTAGGGTATTTGGATAACATCCCCCAGTTTTGTGTGAAATCAGTCACACAGTCAAAACCTGTATCCCACAATCAGGTTTGTTGTCCCTTTCTCTATTGTAAATATAGAGATCTGCCTTCCTGTAATTATCTTTATTGACAGGCATTTGGTCAGTGTTAGTGTCCAGGCAAAAGTATCTCATTTGAGACATTTTCAGACACACCAAGGATATAGATTTACTACATGTCTGAAATTATTAATTCATAGCCACTTAGATAGATAGAAAATAAGCATGATCTTGTTTTACCTTGCCTGCAAATACGAGAAGTGATGAACTAAACTAACCTCACAATAAAAGATCCTTAACTCCTTGTACTTACTTTCACCTCTGTTTAATAACACAAGATTTTAGTTTAGGGATTTATTGCTTGTGTTTACCCTAAGAAAATAATGGCAAAGGTAATCAGTCATTTGCTCATTCCCAGAAGAAAGTAAACTTTTCCACAAGCTTGCTGAAGACCTGTGCCACCAGAGGCCAGAGTAGCTGGAAGATGCCAGGTTCTTTTTCTTGTACAAATTAATCTTAAGTCCTCTCTTTGCTCTACAGCCTTAAGCAATAGGTGGAATCCTTAGATCCAAAAAGTTCCTTTTAAGCAACTGACTACAGCAAAAGTGTAACAGCAGACCAAAAGCTGCACGTATTCCTCTATTGCTTATGAAGGTTGCCTAGTAACCAAGGACTCACCCCACCCACTGGAAATGTGGCACTGGAGCCACTTGGATTGGCACAGGGAGAAAAAGGCAATTTTTACCTTATTTGTGACTTTTACTGATTATGGGCATTTAGCTTATGACCTAGACACACTTAGGAATGTAGTTTAAGCACACAAATTCCCCTCTTAGATTCCATTGTTAATTGACCTCATCGGGGAGCCTCCACTAATCACTCTTATTTTGTGCTGTAAATGAAAGCTGACCGTTATTGCTCTGTGTGTAAATCTTATCTGCCTTGGTGACCCCGAGAAACTCAAGCCTCACATTGTATTGCGAAAAGAATTACTGTTGTAAATGTATATAAGCTGGTACCCTTGCTGTACAGAGGACTTGTTGTAGAACAATAAAGAGACATGGATAGAAAGAATGTGCTGTGAGGGCATTCATTTACTTTGCCCTCAGATAGTCAGATTTTTCCCTCACTTATTGTAGCATCGCCTTTGGAACCTGAGAGGAGTTCTTTAAGGCAGGCCCTTAAAAGCCTTTGTTAACACAGTGAGCTAGAAAATTGGGCACCTGCTGCTGGTGATTCTCACCTGAGGCCTGGCCCCTTGTTGAAAAGCAGAGAGGTAAAGGACACAGAGGAGCTGCAATGTCCACAGTGGTGATAGCACATCCTGTTGCCCTTGCAGACTGTTTGTTCCTGGCTTGGGGATTGCCAGATCAGTCAACCTGATGTCCATGAGCAGGAGAGCAGCAAGGGAAAGAGAGATCCTGAACTGTCTCCGAAAGCCCAGAAGACTTGGGCAAAGGAGCTTAGAGCCTGTGAGACAGTGTACAAGTGTTATGGGGAGGGTTCTGGTTTCCTCTGCTCAATACCCAGCAGAGATGTGGGTTCTTGTGCTCTTTAGTCCCACCCCACTGTAAGAGTGTCATTGGCCTATCATAAAGAATGAGGGCACTACATGCGCACATGCGTGTTACCACATACATACCATGTTTGCATGCCTGCTAGCCTGCCTGCCCACCTATCTGTAAAACATGCAAGTGCCTGGTGCCTTTGGAAGTCAGAAGTGGGGGTGGGTCTGCTGAAATTAGAGTTGTGGATGGCTATCAGCTGCTTGTTGGATGTCATACAGGTGGTGGGACATGAACCCACCAAAGACAGGGACATGACAGACAGGTGGGAAGAGAAACAGGCTATTACATTTTAGTGTTTCAAGTTACGTCTGAGGAGCCTCCTAGTTACATGAAACAAAAACAAATCCTTTCAAATGTCTGTGTTCTCTGAGGGGAATCAAATGGTTGGAAAAAAAGAAAGTTTTTTTTTTTTTTTTTTTTTTTTTTTTTTAGGAGTTCCTAAATCCTCAAGGACACCCAGACCAAATTAACCCTTAAATGGGGTGTGGAGAACAGCAAGAGTTCACTGGGCACCTGTCTCCTAATGAACTGCTTCAAGTTTTTTTTTCAATTTATGATTATGTTGGCTATAAGATTCTCAGCTTTATGATGATTTAAGATTCCAGCTTTTATTTAATAGACACCATGTAGTGGGTAGCTGTTCTAGCTATGGCCTTGAAGCACTGCCCCTAGTGAGGTGAGGCAGCAGGTAACTGCTACACCTGCCTATGACCCATTACTCTGATAATGGCTGCAGAATCTATAGCTAGTCCTATTGAGACCTAACTATCTGAGATTTTTTACAGAACCCCATAGAGATACCATTACCCCCTAAATAGCAGGAAATAATTCTAAAAAATCTCCCAAAGATTTCAAATTTTCTCAGGGTTATGGATAAATGGTTATAGGACTGGGGGTGGAAAACAAAAAGTTAGTATCAATATTCTCCTTAAAAAAAGAAAAAAGGGAATGAATAGGTATAGCATATTAAGATAGATTATTATATCTACTAGTAAACTAATCTAGCAAATTTTCAGCCTTGGATAATTTGCACTGATATGGATGCTTGTATATTGATACAAATGTAAACTATTTTTAAATTCCTATTTAAAATAAATTGTATATTGATACAAATACAAAACTATATTTGTCATATGTGTCATATTATACACATATTTCTACTGTTTGAAATATTTTGCATATTGATACAAATGTAAAATTATATTTGTCATACTGTACATATGTTCTACCTCTGCTTAGGATATTTTGTATATTGATACATATCAAGGATTATTGTCATTGCATATTTCACTATACATTTCTACCTCTGTTTAAGATATTTTAAGTATTGTCACAATTTTGAGGTCATTGTCCTTTCACTGTACATCTATTTATAGACTGTTTACCCTGTTTATATGAAGACTTAGTCCTTAGGTTATTTAGGTAGATAAGACTTACAGAATTAGTCACCTATGTTTGTCATATCTATAGTTCTATTAGTTAGATTGTCCAGATTTACAGATACATAGGTCAGATGGATAGGTAATCTTCAAACACTTCATAGACCTAGAGTCTATGGCGTTTAAATGTTTTGATAACTTAGAATTCTGTTGACATGAGACACAATCACTCCTGGCAGCACCAATCTAATCCCTAGAGGATGTTGAAGGCACTCCACTGGGCAGTTTATCTTTTTGTTGGCACAAAATGGCCTGCTGGGCAAAGAACTGCCCTTGCCTTGACTGCTGACATTATGAACATGTCCTTTCTGGATGAGCAGGACACAAGGAAAAGTGACTACTAACCCTGCCAAGACAGGGTAACATGGTCTTTCAAAATTCCTGCTTCTGAAAATGATCTGTCAGATATTCTAGGTCTATAGTCAAATAGGATGCCCCAACAATGCTGAGAAACTTCAGGTGGCTCTCCAGGCTGCCAGCTGTCTCTGTCTGTTCTCACAAGATTTCCAAAGGTTGCTTGCATGCTTTCCCCATTTTCTCAGTTATTATATTCCTTCTCAGGACTTTGATGGGGTTGAAGATGAACAGTTACAGTTATAATGTTGTATCTTAGCTAAAACATATTAAATACTAGATTTAGATTCTTCAGGATAGGACAGCTTTTGGAATAATCTCTGTAACATGCTATTTACCTGTGTTCTGGACATCTCTGAATTTTAGTGTGTGTCTCTTGTTTAATGTTGTTCTTGTTGGTTGTAGTTTCATTTTGTTTGGGTCATTACCCTTTATTTCTCCTGGATAATCATTCCTATTGTATATAGTTTTATGTTAGGTTAGAATTTTCTTATACAGACAAAAGGGGGAGACATAGTGGGTAGCTGTTCTAGCTATGGCCTTGAAACACCACCCCTAGTGAGGCAGCAGGTAACTGCTATACCTGTCTATTACCTTGTAGTACCTGCCTCTGGTGTATGGCCACCAGGAACCCTTAAGACCTGGGATGCATGTACACAGATCTCTGTCTTTGCTCCCTTGTGTTTTTAGATACTGAGATCTTGGACAAGGCAGATCAGTGTGGGACTTGGCTGTGCTTTCCCGGACCCTATGATAAATCTCCTGTGGTTGTGAGTTAACCCCTAATAAATTTCTTTGCTCATTAAATAGACTCCATGGATTTCTTGCATTAGATACCTGGTCCCTCTAGTCTCATTGGCTGTACAACTTTGATCACAAAGGCATGTTGGATTTCATCAAAGAATTTCTCTGCATTTTATATTTTAATTTCCATTGTTATTACTAGTGGATTCCTGATTGATTTGTATTTTTCCTAATTCTCGAACATTGTACCAAAGGCATTTCTTTCTAGTGAGTTTGTGTTTAATTTGTTTATATTTTTCATAATTTTTTTAAAGATTTATTTATTTATTATATATACAATGTAATGTCTGCATGTATCCTTGCAGGCCAGAAGAGGGCACCAGATCTCAATTGTGTGCTGACGTCAATTATTTGAGCTCTTAGATTTTTTTTTAAGATGGGCAATTAGAGCTATAAATTTACTCATAAGACTGATTTTACTATGTGCCAGGAATTGTGTAGTGTTGCGTTTTCATTTCCTTGAGAGAATCTCTCTCTCTCTCTCTCTCTCTCTCTCTCTCTGTCTCTCTCTCTCTCTCTCTCTCTCTCTCTCTCTCTCTCTCTCTCTCTCTCTCTCTTTCAATCTAGGTTTCTGTTTTGTCCTATTCCTCATGCAGCAATGAACGAGTTGTTGGATCTCCAGTCCCATGGGCCCTGATGTCCACATCTGTCCTCTGAGGGCATGTGGTAGGAGCATGATACACAGTCTTACAGGCAAGAAAAGTTTAAGATCATATCCCTTCCTAACCCCTTGACCTTGTGCCAGAAACTATAGGAAAGAAACAGTAAAAAATGAGGACTACTTAGATATGCATATCTCTTGCCTTCCAGTTAAACATTAACTTCTTAGAGATGGGGAAGCCTTAATTGCTGATTTGAGTTCAGTCATTTTCAGGTTTCTGAAGAAAAACTCTTATTTGGTTTACTTCACATTTTAACTTTTATTTTTGAGACAAGGCCTGCTGTGGGATGTTCTGTATGGCAAATGTGTTGCTGATTAGTCAATAAATAAAACACTGATTGGCCATTGGCTAGGCAGGACAAGGAGGAGAATAAAGCTGGCAAGTGGAAGGCTGAGTCAGAGAGACCCTGACAGCCGCCATGATGAGAAACAGCATGTGAAGATGCTGGTAAGCCACGAGCCATATGGCAAGGTATAGATTAATGGAAATGGATTAATTTAAGCTGTAAGAACAGTTAGCAAGAAGCCTGCCATGGCCATACAGTTTGTAACCAATATAAGTCTCTGTGTTTACTTGGTTGGGTTTGAGCGGCTGTGGGACTGGCAGGTGAGAGAGATTTGTCCTGACTGTGGGCCAGGCAGGAAAACTCTAGCAACAAAGGCCTGTCTCTTTATTTGTACTCTAGACAAATTATCTCACTGCATGGCCCATGACTTCTTTCTGAGCACTGCCATGAAAGTAGTGAGCTACTCCAAATTATTTTAAATATACTAATGCTGCTGCTGTTATTATATAGCACAAACATGGAGACATGCATAAAAATCCTGCCTTGTCAAAGAGCAAAGGGGACTTCTTTGGCAGGGAGGCTTTATATAGATTGGTGCTGAGTCTCTTGTGTGTGTAAATTTGGACTTATTGTGCATTTTTAAACTATAGAAGGTTGTGAGTCACTATGTGGTTGCTGGGAATTGAATTCAAGACCTCTGGTAAAGGAGCCAGTGTTCTTAACCACTGAGCCATCTCTCCAGCCCTTTATTGTGCATTTTTAAACTGTTATTACTATTGTGGTAGTGCTGCAGTGACTTATTCCAGTGATCTGAACCCCAGTCCCTGGGTGTGTGCAATAACTGATGTTGGGTCTGTAAGTAAATTGGTTGCAACAGCTCTGGGTTTGGTCCCAGATTTTGGCACCAAAACATGAGTTTTGCAACTCTGAGGAAAGGTGTCTTAACTACCTGGGGAGTCAGGCAACCCCTTGAGCTGCTTAGGACAGCTCTGATGGCTGAACTGCAAGGAGACAGTTCAGCCCTGGAGGGCAAGGTATCCTGGACACCTCGAGCTGCTGAGAACAACAGCTCTGTCCTGAAGGTGTCCCAGACACCTGGAGCTGTTTAGCACAGCTCTGATGACTGGAACTACAAAAAAGCAGCCCAACCCTAGAAGGGAAATTTTTCTGACTTCTTGGGAAAGTCAGGCCTGGAACTGCTTCAACAGGGAAGGGTATTCTGACTGTTTGGGAAAGTCAGGGTATACCTGGTATGATGGGGGATGGTCTCCCCATAGGATGTAGCAAGGGATTGGGGTTCAGATCTCAGTTGCTGACAGTTACTGTCCAACCTGGACCAGCAGAACACAAAAAAGGTCAATGCCAGACTTTGCCAAGACAGGAAAGTCTGTCAGACATGCTAGGCCTATAGGCCAAAGATAAATGTCCCAACATTGCAGAATTTTGGATGACTGTCCAGGCAGCCTGATGTCCCTGTCATTAGGTAACACTTCACCCTTCTGGGATCTTTGATGGAGTTGAAGACTAGATAGTTACAATTATAGTTTTCTTTAGTTATGATAAAAGATAAATTAGGTACAAAACTTTAGACTCACAAAGATAAGATAGATAATAGGGTATTTTCTTTAATTTTGCCAAATACAACTGGACTGGATTTTGTAACTGTAATTCTTACTTGATAACTGTTTTGTTGTTTATAATCTTACTATGTTAAAGTTAAAACCTTCCTTTTTAATTAGACAAAGGGGAAAATGCTGTGGAATAATCATTTTGTACACTGTAAAGATATGTCACTTGAATTGGTTTAATAAAAATGCTGGTTGGTCAGTAGCCAGGCAGGAAGCATAGGTGGGGTGACCAAACTAAAGATGAAGGGAAGGAGAAGAGCAGAGTCAGAGGGTTGCTGGCAAACACAGAGAAGCCAGATGAGAATGTGCCAAGTCACATGGCTAAACATAGGTAAGAATTATGGGTTAGTGTAAATGTAAGAGTTAGCTAATAATAAGCCTTGTTCTGTTACTTTTATTGTACATTGACTTCATTAAGATGGAAGCAAACACGTGATGGCAGCTATCTTGTCTGTTGACCTCTCCAAGATGGAGGCAAACATGTGACTCCACCTTCATTTTGGTTGATTGTAACCTGGTAACAGGCACCAGAAGATAAACCCTGTTTAGAAATACCAAAAAAAAAAAAGAAAAGAAAAGAAAAAAGAAAAGAAAAGAAAGAAAGAAGAGAAAAAGAAAAGAAAAAAGAAAGAAATAGAAAAAGGAAGACAGACAGACAGACTTTACAATCAGTACCCGGGCTTCTTCTCATCCTACCCCCACTCCCAACAACGACCAAAACTGGCTTTCTTCTGTCTTCTGTGGCAACACACCAGATTACGCACTGCTGTGAGTAGACGCCAGTGCTCAGGGCACTGTTGTAGGAATTCATTCAGTTTAACCAATGACCTTTGGGCTATCTGACCCAATGGAAATGGCCCTTTCTGGGTAGTGACCAGTTAAAACTGAGGAGAGCATGTGATTGCGCTCTCTCTTAGGTGGTCAGAGACCGGATGGGCAGAATGGAGGACAATGATGGCTATTTATTTTGTTCTGTATCCATGAGTGTATTATCCCCATTTACTATCTTAATAAATTCTTGATGTCCTTCAACAGACTCTCGTGGGTTCGCATTACAAGTGATCAGAGCCCAGTGGTCCCCAGCTAGTCCCCATTAAGGCTCCCCGCCCCCACCCCCTACCCCGGACCGCCCCCAGCCTCCATGGCTGCTGGCGTTTCCCACGCCCCACTGGTCCTGCAAACCCTGAGTGGTCCTGCCAAGCCCCAAGCATTCCCAGGTCAGTTGCCTGGGCATGCATGCCCCACAACACCATCAGTCCTGCTAGGCATGTACACGGGCAGAAGCAGGTTCCCATTTCATCGCCCATTTGCGCTGTGTGCCACTATGCCCCAACACACACCCAAACTCCATCTTTTGAAATACCCTCTCTGAGGCCCCCTCCCGACCTGCAACTTACCACGCTCTGCCGCCAGAGCTCCCAGCTCCTAGCTCCCAGTTCCCAGAAGATCTCACCCTGGTCCAAGCAGCTCCACTCTGTGCATGTCCGTCTGCCACCAGCCCTGCTTGTGCCAGCGCTTCACCAGTGATGAAGCACAATTCCACCCTGCTCTCAGCTGCCTGTAGGTGTCCTGGCCCAGGCTGCTCCAAGCTCCGGACCTCAGCTCATGCCAGACGCTCGCACCTGTGCTCCATGGCTGGGCCACATGGTCCAGCGGTCCGCTCCAGCCAGCCATTTTTGCTCAGAAAACAGATTCTGCTCTGCTTCAGCATGCGGGCAGAAGCTGAGACTTCTCAGTTGCTTTCTCTAGCCAAATCTGTTCGGTGTCGTTCCTTTAAGTTTTGCTTAGAACTCACAGGTCAGTCAAACTCAAGAGCTCCAAGCTAGAGCAGAGCTAAAGCATCCCAGGACCTGCTTTGGTGGCACAGCTGCGACACCTGCTGGCCAAATATCGTTATTACATCCTAAAAAATCATGGCATAAAATAAACTATCCGAATCTACCTGGTCAATTAAGAGCTTTACACCTAGGACAATCTTCCAAGGATTTTATCTGAGATAAATTACTTGATAATTTTGAACTTTAAACTGATAAACAAACAAATAAATAAATCTTTCTTTACAAATTTGTAAACTTTTTTTTAAACCAATGGCAGGTAACATCAATGCAGATTAGACATTTGCATATGTCTGTTATGGATGGTATACTAGGAGAGATAAACAACCTACATGGGATATACACATTTTTAGCTATAATTGTTATTAGTCTGGCAATTCATATCATATCTTTAAAAAATTGTTTGATAAAAGTGCCAAAAATGAGAAACTGACTGAAATGATGCAGACTTTGCAAAGTGGTAATGAGAAATTAGCCAAAAAAAAAAAAAAAAATACATTCCATGGAGAATCGTTATGAGAAATTGGTGGATAGAACATTGGTTTTGGGAGGGAATATGCATGCCCTATAGATAATCACTATGGATGACAAAGTAGCCTTGGTGGATAAGATAAAATCTTTGGAATTATGTACGAATCATGAGAACAAGAAACTGACTGATTTAATGAAGGCTTTGGAAGCACTCACTGTTCAGGAGGTTCAGACCCTACAGAAGTCAGTTACAAAGAGATCCCAAGCCTTAGAAGAATTTGTTAAAAACTGATTTTAAAAAAAGAGCATTAAGGCACAGGTAAAAGAAGTTAGAGGGGAATTAACCTCACCAGTACCTGACAGAGATAGAGATGAGCTGCCTATGGTGGTCAGCAAACCTGCTGTTATTTATCCTGTTACTGTTTGTGAAAGGCCAGCAAATAACACTTATCCTGAAGGATGTGCAGATTGCAAATGGGGACCTATACATATGAGAGATTTAAAAGATATTAAAGAAGCAATAGTTTCCTATGGAATGCATTCAGCATACGTGAGGCAGATATTAAATACATGGTCCTCTGGGAATAGAATTACTCCAAATGACTGGACTCAGTTAGTCTTTGCAGTATTAGAATATTGTTCTCAGTTACAATGGAAAAGCTGGTTGAGAGAAGGTAAGGGCTTTGAGCAGTAAGGTTGGGTTAGAGTTTTTGAGATTTCTCAAGATCAAATTCTTGGAGAGGGCTTGTTATGCTGATGTAAATAACTAGGCTACTTTCAATGAATACATCTTGTCCCTATGCTGTACAACAGCCTTAAATGCTTGTGACAAGATTCAAGAATCAGGAAAAAGAATTGATTCATATACTAAAGTTATACAGGGTTCAAAAGAAACCTTCACTGACTTTTTGCATAGATTGACTAAAGCTGTAAATAGAATAATATCAGATCAAGAAGTTAGATGAGTACTAGTTCAATCTTTGGCTTTTGAAAATACTAAATTATAATGCAAAAAGATAATTGCACCTTTAAAGGTAAGATCAGCACTCACAGAAGAATAGACTCAACACAGTCAATATTGAGTCTCATAACTATAGTGATGAGGCTTGGATAGGAGAGGTGATTTTTAAAGGCCTGAACAGACATCAAAGGCTCAAATGTTTTAATTGTGATAAACCAGGCCATCTAAGATGAAACTGTACACAGGGTATTCCTAGAAACAATGTTTCTCCTAGGAATGACCCAAAGAGAAGGCCTCAACCTTCGGGATTATGCAGAAGATGTGGCAAAGGATGACATTGGATCAATGAATGAAAATCAACAAGAGATAAACAAGGCAACCCTTTACCATTGGAAAATGCCTTGGGGGTGGCTCTCGCAGGCCCCCAAGTTGAATGTGGTCTGGTCATTCACAGTCACTGTAGAGGAAACTCCACTCCATAACAATTCAAGGATCCAGTGCCTATTGGAAAAAACCATACTGCTTTGGACGATAGAATAGCTTTAGAAGATGAACAAAAAATTACAGGAGGAACCATAAAATGATTATTTTGGCAGACTCCTATAAATGACCAAAGACTAAAGCTAAGGGCATTAATAAATGATATTGTAATTGAGGGCTTATTGGACACAGAGATGGAATGTGACTATAATTACACTAGAATCATGGCATCAAAATTGGTCTCTTCAGGAGGTAGATATTCAGTTCCTAGGGATTGGATCCTATCCCAGGTAAAACAAAGCTTAAGATGGGTTTAATGTATAGGACCAGAAGGACAGAGAGGAAATTTGAGGCCATGTGTTTAAAGACATGCCATTAATATAGTAACATAGATATATGAAGTCATAATGTTCCTGAACATTTTTATTCCATAAATTATCCACTACTATAAGTAATATCTGAGTGATCATCAAATGTTTTACCTCTTTTTTTTATTTTCACTTTTTGAGGGTGGGGTAATATGTGTCATGGCACACATGGACAGACAACTTGCAGGAGTTGTTTCTTTCCTACTACCATGTAGGCTCTGGGCACTAAACTCAGATCATCAGGATTAGCAGAAGGTGCCCTTGCCCACTAGGCTCCTCCCCATTTACTGCACTTCCAGGTCTCTAGGGCAAGACTAATATTATTCACTGCTCAAATATAGATACCTGCTAAGTGCCAAGCACTGTTTAAGTGTTCCATGCCTTACACTTGGTCCCCACAACAACCTTCTGATACAGTTTCAACTGTATGGTTGAGTTAAATGAGGCATGTGTTATCAAAACAATGTCCTGTTCTTTGTAGTTCTCAAGTGTGATTCTAACAGTTGTTTCTAGATTTTTCCCAAGTAACACAAACAATAATAGGTCCAGCCTATATTGTTTGCTCCCAGGGTCTGTGGAAGAATCCAACAACCAGGTGAGGATTCTAATCTGAGGGATATTCAATGAATCTAAGCACACTGAGCTTGTTAGTCCATTCACTTAATTCTTCTAACTCAGTTCTATCTACACAAATTCTTTTCTGCTCTCTTCCCTAGCTCTTCTCAGTCCCTTCTGCTGTTCTCTCTAGTTCTTTCCATCTCCGTCCTCATCTTTGTTCTTCTCCATCAATTCTTTTTTTTTTTTTTTTTTTGCTGTTCTCTCATATCTATCTAGGTCTTTTCCTTCTTTTTTTCTTTGTTCCCCCAAACACACACACACACACACACACACACACACATATTCATTAACAACTTGTTAGTAAAAACTACAAAGTAAACTCTCAGGGACAAGTATTCTGATAAGAGTCACATTTGGCAAAGACTTGGTCAGCTTAATTGGTGATTGACAACAGCTGTAGGTTGTAAAAAGTTCTGGCTGTCTCTTAAAGGGATAGCTACAAGGGTTACAAGGGAAGAAATTAAACCAATCAGAGATTTAAGGAAAAGGCAAAGGAAATGTGTACTATTTTGTGATTAATAATGTCCAGATATGGTTAGTCAGTTAACAGCCTTTTTCTGTTAGTCACGTGAATCTCAGGACCTGTATATAATTAGTATACTGAGCCTAAAATCTTGCATTAAAAACTGGTGTAGAAATAAATACAAAGTGTTAATTGTTCTTTGAATCAGAGTGTGAAGGTGCTGGTGGAGGATGCTTAGGGGAACATAGGTGCTATTGATCTCTTGAAGGACTAAGATATACCAAGGCCAGACACCTGCACTATCACGTCTGGTTCACTATAATTCTTCTGAAGAGTTTTGATCTAACAAGGCCAGGCATCTGCAATCCCACTATGTGAAAGTTCTACGAAGACACTTTGTCTGGCCAATATTTACCTTGTCAGTGGCTAAGGATAGAGAGTAAGACCTCTAAGTGTCTACAGTCCACAAAGAACGATAGATCTAATATGAAGTATATTTTATTATGCTTCTATTCATAAAAATGGTACAGTTAAATAAGAAACCATCTTCTAGACTATCCACAATTATGTGTGCCCATAAGATTAAGATGCAATTTTGAGATTATATGTACACATAACATGGAAATGCACTGTAAATGGGGAGAATCATAACTGTTATTGCACAAGAAGTTTACAACAAGAGGCAGCCAATTCATTCAAAAGGCAGTAATTCCATAACCCTTGTATGATGGTTTCCTCTAACAGAACCCTTGGTTCTAATAGGTTGACTTTCTGAACTCTAGTTGTCACTGCTGTATACTCCATGGACTTTTGCTACCAGTGGCTCTCAATACCCAAGATACCAAGAACTTCGTCTTCTGAAACTCAAATACCAAATTTCCTATAGTATAAAATGGCAAATGCCTGTGAGTACCTGGTGTTGACTGAAAGAAACAGATTAAACTGGAGAAAAAAATCAACTTCTATATTACAACTACGGGAATATTCAGCGAGGGTGAGGCAGAGGACTTTTTTTAAAATAGTAGTGCTAGGAACTGAACTTTACAACCTCACACAGTCAGACAATGGTTTTACACTCCGCTATATTCCCAGTAAAGGACATTTTTAAATGCAAAGTAAGGGTTACATTGGGTATTTTGAAACAATAATTCTTGACCACAATATCAACCCAGGGTTGAACAGACAGTTGCTGGGCAGATGGGTTGTTTATGCAACTTTGCAGTGGCCATTCTGCAAGCTTGTGGGCTTAGCAGTCTTTTGTGACAGTTTCTACCAGGTAAACATGCATAAGGACTCTTCCTTCCTAAGCTCTCAGCTTACTCTTGTGCTTGAATTGATACAAACCACTTCATTTTGATTTTTTGACAACTTTTAGAATACACCCACAGGATGTACATGTTGGAAGCACATGGGTCCTTGCACTCACAAAAACAGGAATGATAAACATGCAGGGTCCTCTTTTCCAGGAGAAATATCTATAACCTGTTTTTACACCCAGAAGGTTCATTGGAATAGAAGTGACTAATAGTCTGGTGATCTGCATTATCCTTAGAGCCAGGCCATACCGAGCTCCCACAAACAGGACTGGGGGTGGCTAATAGTCTAGGTGACCTTTGCATTATCTGTATGATCAAGAGCTCCCCCAAGTTCCCACACCACACCAGATCCTTCCCTAGGCCCTTAAGGTAATACATGTAAGCTGGGCAGTGGTAGCATAAGCCTTTAAGCCCAGCACTTGGGAGGCAGAGGCAGAGGCAAGTGGATCTCTGGATCTCAGAGTTTGTGGTCAGTCTGGTCTACAGAGCGAGTTCCAGGACAGCCAGGGCAACACATAGAAACTCTGTCTGAAAAACCGGAAAAAAAAAAAAGATAATACCTGTAGCCTATCTGTAGAACCAATATTCTTCTAAGAAGTGACATTTACTTTGAGTTGAGTATGGTGATATTTTATTTGTATTAAAATATTATTTGTATGTTAATAAATAAAGTTGCCTGGGGGTCAGAGCTATTAGCAAGCCATAGGAAAGCAGGGCAGTGGTGGCGTACTCTTGTAACCCTGCACTTGGTAGGCAGAGCTGGGTAAGTCTCTGTGTGTTCAGGGATACAGCCATTATTGGATACACATGCCTTTAATCAATAACAATCATAGAAAACCTGGAGGCCTATACAGACAGGCCATGAGGAGGCGGTCATGTGGTTGGGTTTACAACCAATGAGAAGGCAGAACAGGAACTCTATATAAAGACTTTAACACAGGGGTAGCTCTGGTTCGGAGAGGTAGGACCACCGCAGGAGGAAGGGTAAGGTTTTAGCTTTTAGCTCTGACCTCTTGGCTTTCTTCTTTGCATTGGTTCTGTGTTTCTTATTTAATAAGAAGGTTGGTTACATCTACAGTTGAGTTTCCATGTAATTATGCCTCTTTGTGCACAGGGGATTGTATTACGCCAGGAAACTTTTTTCCAAATTGTACTGTGCTTAAATATGCTTACAATAAACTGCTCAGGGTCTGACTTTAGAAATATGAATCAGTACCAGCTAAGCCATGTTGAACCAGGTTTCCTTCTTGCCTCTCAAACATTGTTCGTCTGCTGACCAGAGCATTTGCAGGGACCCCCAAAACACATCATGAAACAGAATGAATGAAACAGAAAATTAAAACAGATCCTGAATCTTTTTTGGGTCACGGACTTTCCAAAATATCTGAAGATTGGTATCTCCTCCCTAGAAAGGAAGATCTTTGTACAAACAAAACAATTTTGGATATAATATTAAAAGTTATTAACTGGTCTCAGAAATCAAAACACATATTATTTATCAGTGGTATTTCCAGGTAAAGTTCTAATTTATGTAAAAGGAAAGGGGAGTGAGTAAACCACAGCAGGTTTAAATTAAATGAGACACTAAAGTGATGCAATAATGATATTACAGGTAATAATTATGAAGGATTTTGAGGCCTGGCATGATGATAAATATATGTAATCCCAGAACTTGGGAGGCTAAGGAAGGAGAGTCACATGTTCCAGGCCAGGTATTAAAATAAATTAATAGACTAAAACCTACAGCTCTACCCACTTGCTATATGTATTCTAAGATATGTATTTACTCATTTATGATTAACCATGATCATTCAAGTTAAACACTACCACCAGCGCTAATGTATAGAAGAGACAGTCTATTTGTTAGGCACAGAGAAGACACACAAGTCACTACACTTGATCATTACATTTTCTTCATAAAGGACTTCCTTAAAGGGGAAGATTTCCTGGAAAGAGCTGTGTTTACCTCAGAGCACACTTTCTCCCAATCATGAGGAGAGGTTCACTCTCTGCTGTATCCAATGCCCAACATTCTCTCAGGTCTCTGTATCCAGAGAGGTTTTATGTCTAATTTTTCATAAGTTGTTAATACCAACATCTTAAGAATAATCCTAATCAAATCAAAGCCTCAAATAACTTAGAATTGACAGTAAGGTTTGCAAGCAGGTAATCCTCATGCTTCAGAATAGAGACTAAGGTAGCATTTTGAATTTTTATATCTTAAGTTATTTCAATTTTTATATCTTAAGTTATCCCTCACTCATGCTAGGGATATAGCTCAATGATAGTTTGTTTAGCATGCTCACGGCTCTGGGTTCAATCTCTAGCATCACACAAAATAAAATCCACACTCAAAATATTACCATCTAACAAATAAGGTTTTGTCCATTTATCTAGATACTTTCTATTCTTTCTGCTCAATGTTTGACCATATGCAAGTCTATTTCAAATGATTACTGGCAGTGTAAAATAACTTTCTTCGTTTTGCATTATAGGCATTCTACTTGTTACTAGCCAAAATGTTTATGTAAGATGTATAAAACATGCTAAACTCTGTTAAGTGTTCCAGAAGATAAGTGAAATTAAGTTGACAATGGTGTACAAACTTGTTGGAATATTACTTCCCATCACTTGGTGCGATAACTGTTAATTTATTTTTTGTTATCAGAAACAACTCTTCACTCATTTATTTGTTTCTGAAGGGAATAATGAAGCTGTATCATTTCTCAACTTCTTTAAGCCTTCTTAGTTCTAAGGCTTGGTCAAGAATGCTCCCAGGATAATTCATTTAGTAGGAATTTTACAAAGAACAAAACCTGATTTGTATATTGGAATGAAATTTGTATATTCCCTCCCCCCATCCAGGACCCAGTCTGTGGAATGCAACGGAGTGCTAATAAGGTTGGAAGCGTTTCTACAAGATCTAATTTGCACAGCTTCTCTTCAGCCATTCAACTCATGGTGAAAGGGGCTCTGAATTGCATTAGTAGGAGTGTTCTCTGGCATGATGTGCCTGGTTAGCAGTCCTGCCCCACACTGGTGACATCGGAAGAGCTGCTCTCAGTTTGAGCTATCTGATGGATCATTCATGGAGAGTGCTGGCTGAAGATAATGTCACTCTGGCTAAACTTACAAGCCTCCTGTCCAGTGTGAACTCACTGGTGCTTAATGAGATCATTCTTCCCGATAAAGGCCTTCCAAACTGACAACATTTCATGTGGTTCCTCTCAAGTAAGAATTCCCTGATGTACAATGAGGGCATAACACTGGCAGAAGGACTTTCCACAATCAGTACATTCATACAGTTTCTCTCCAGTGTGGGTTCTTTGTTGTGGGAAAAGATGAGAGCTTTGACTGAAGCATTTTCCACAGTCATTACACCTGTCTCTGATTCGTAAGTGCTGGGAGGTAAGGTGTGTGTTACCAAGCCCAGCTCTCTCCTCAGCATTTTAGATATTGCTGTCAATAATTTCCATCTAAGATCCTCCATACTATATAGAATAGGAGTGGGAGCTAGAGGCAAAGCCCAATGCTGCCACCTGAAGCAGCCTGAGGAGTTCTTTTCAGAGATCTCTACTTAGATGGAGCTGGGGCCCTTGACTTTGACACAGGAAAGAATTCTAAGATGAGTCAGTATAAACCACACTTATGGCTTACTTTAAAAGACTTTAACATAGATTTTAACACAGGTATTAAGGAAGATAGACAGCCCCTTTAACACACACACACACACACACACACACACACACACACACACACACACACACACGGGGAAAGGATAGTATTCATCCAGGTGTGGGTGTTGGTTTCATGTGGGGTCTCTGCAAACATCATGGCCAGCAAAGTGTTGATCTGTGTGAGGAAAGAAGGAAGTCTGGTTCTACATGACTCAGTAACCTGTGTTGGTTCAAACTTCCAGAGTCTAAAAGTCTATTTTAGGCATATTTAAGTAGAGTACAATTTGGAAAAAGTTTCCTGGTGTAGCATAATCCCATGTGCACAATAAAGCTTAAGGTATAATTAAATAGAAACTCTGAAAAGTTCTATAGATAGACTTCGTGTGTTATCTTAAGAGCCTGGGGGAGCTCATGTGGTCTTAGTCATGTAGATAGCACAGAGGCCACTACATTATTAAACACCTCCGTTCCTGTTTGTAGGTGTCTTATGGGGCCAGATGTGGCCTGGCTCCACAGATAGTGCAGAGGTCACCTAGGCTATTAATCACCTTCATTCCCAGTCTTCTAGAAAACAGGTCAAACACCTCTTCCTTTGAAGAGACAACCTTGTGTGTTTAACATTCCTATTAATGTTTTATTCAGCTCTGTTTTATCTGCAGTACACTGGTTGCTAAGTTTCTGAATTTGTCATCTATGTTCTCTTGGCACAATAAAGTTTGATCTGACACTCTGAAAAAAAAAGCTGTGTTGCTATATTTATACAGTTGAGAACTGATTTATGTAAAGAAGCCATAGGTGAAAGAAAACACAAGTAGAGATGCAAGAAATGATTCTATGCTAAAAAGAGTGGTATACTATACTAGAGCTCAACTAGAAAAGAATAGGAACAGGGTAATGAAAAGGCAAGTCAATAGAAAGACAATTCTAAGAAGGCAGTAAGACACTTTTCCTCTATGTGACTGGTGATGGACATTAGGTAGGTAGCCATAGTGCTCATATAGATGAGGACCCCATTTCAGAGGCTACAATCTCTTGCAAGCCACATGGCCCATGGCCTATGACAGCTCCCATCTGATCCTCACATGGAGAAGCCTTGTGGTGAATCCCTCTCTCTACCGTTGCAGGGTCTGAAATCTACTCAACATTTCAAAGAAACAAACTGCTAACTCATGCATCTGACAAATCTCAAATTAGCTGAGCATTGTCAAAGAAGTTATAGCCAACATATTACATAATTCCATCCATGTGACATTTGAGACAGGCAAAGTCCATGGATAGAGAAAAATCAGTGAGGTCAAGGGCTGTGGGAGACAAGGAAGTACTGGCTAGCACATCACTATGTTCGAGGGTGCTGGGTCTGTTCTCTACCTTTTTAGTTTTTTGTTGTTTTCTAAATACAAAGTCTTATGTAGCCCAGGCTAGCCTGGAGCTCCTGCTTCTATGTCCAAAGTGCTGGTATAAAAGGTGTACACTATCATGCTCAATTAATTCTACAGATCGAAGGAGGTAGTGGTAACGCAACTATTCACATTTGCCAACAATCATACACCTGTACATCAAAATGGAAAGATCTGGCTATAAAATGTAAAAATCAATACAAAACACTTTATTATTTTAGTAATTATTTTTAGAGGACTGGAGGTGTAACCCAGGGATTAATAAATATTATGCAAGAAATGATCTGTGGAGTCTCCCTCTTCCTTGTGGTCTGTTGCCCACCAGGCCACGAGGACAAAGGGAGCAGAGGCAGCGAGTGAGGCTTTGTCTGGCCTGTGAGCACAACAGAAATAGCCTTCCGGGAGACAGCTTCAGTGTTCCAGCTCAACTTTACTCCAGAGTGAGAGGAGATATGAAGGATGAGAACAGTGACTGGGGCATCACCTAATTTGCATTTGGCAGCATGCTCCTATCATAAGGATGTCTAGTTAATCCTATGTGGCAGCACAGCCCTATTGTATAGTTACCATATGTGGTAGCAGGGAGAGAGAGAGCATTTGCAGGGAACTGTGTCAAAGGTCTCCATTAAGTTGTCAGGCATCCAGTCTCAGGGACAGTCTCCAAATAAGGTCAGGCAGAGAGCAGGAAACCCATGCTGCGTCTCTTGCCCTGAGCTCAGAGAGGGCTGTCCTGACATGGTGGGCTGCAATCTTTAACCAGCAAGGCCTCCCAACACTGTACCACTGAGCTGTGTTTCCAATCCAACATAAACCATTTTAAAGGAATGTTCAGTGAAGTTTTGTACGCTGGGTATCTTCTTTCCCTTCTAGATCCCTTTATCTGCTATTCTGGAATTAGCTGAAATAAAGGCCTCAAAATTAACAAATTAATGTGTAGTAAACATGTTATCACAAAATACCCACTCTTAGACATGACTACATTCTGATGAATGATGAGAGGTCACGACCATCATGGAGGCAAAGCTGAGAGGCTAGAGAAGGGAATGTGGATCTCACCATTTGTTCATGACATCTGAGTTTAACATGCTGATTATATCACTGACAAGTCATGGCCTCCCACAATAGTAGCATGACAGTAAATTTTAAGTTATTAGTTTGTATGTCATAAAAATGGTTTATATTACTTCTGAAAACATTCTTAATTAATAGAAATTTTAGAAGTAATGTCAAGCTATAAAATAAAAATAAAACAGAGCAAAATACTGGGCTGCTTGTCTAAGGGCAAGGTGTACTAAGAAGGCCTCTCCTTCCTACAGTGATGGGCAGTGTGCCCTGCTGAACAGCACAGGGTAGGTGCTGAAGTCACCACTCCCCATACCCTGGTCATTTTGTAAAGCTCAATTACAAGATTCTTCCCCCACTTCATGAGACCATAAGCCAATATCATAATAATGCAACTGAGTGTAAGTAAAAAAGTAACATTTCTCTTTAAAAACCAATAGTAAAATAAAATTACTATGCTATATAAAAAAACACTCTATTTTTAAACTCAGAATCTGAAATTCGATACATGGGAAAAGTTACTAATTTCTCTTAAAATGTCTAAATTTTAAAAACTTAATTTGTTTGTATAAATTTTATCCAAAATATAGGAGAATTAATATATTAGGTGAAAGTACTATTTCTCTCTACAAAACCACACATCTTCCATTCCAATGGTTGAGCTAATATTTTGTCCAAGTTTTTAACTTTGTCCTAGAACATGCACACAGAGGAGTGTGCACAAAATGGGCATCTGTAAGGTAAACTGATACAATGATTTGGCTTGGTTTTAGACAACTCTTCATTTCTTTGCACCAAGCATCTTCCCACTTACGGAAAGTTTACTTGAATTCATGCAGTTGTTACTAGCAAAATACAAATGACATGTTCTCTTCTGTAAATAGATCATGATTAAATCTCTAAATTCAATAAATACTCTTTAATAATCTGAAATCCTCTCAAATATTTCTTACCTGTGAAGTCTCCGTCTTTCTTCTTGTCTAATACATCCTTGGGCTCTTGCACAGCAGGCACTCGAGATCCTCCATGGATGGACTCCTGCTCTTTGCTCTCTTCTATCTGGTCCTGGTTTTCCCTCTCCCTTTTGGGTACTTCATGCCGCTCTTCTACATACCCTCCCTCTGTGTCAGCTGTGTAGATTCCATGGCACATGATGCTGATGACACCTAGTGGCAGGCTGCAGAGAAAGCAGCCCGTAAGTGGAGAGCTCTTGCATATAGCCTGTGGGGAGAGAAGTCAGTTGCAGCTGAACGGAATTCTGACATAAAAATCATGATGTAAATTTAACACAACTGATTTCCACTCACTGCTACTGAACTGAGTTTCAATGAATACATGTCAATACCTACCATGTTAAAGACACTTGAGATAAAGACGCTATATTTATACATGCACATGTGAGTGTACATGTGTATAGAACTGGCTGTTTGAACAGAAAAAGGAACCAAATAGCCCGAGTATGTAATAAAGACCGTTCTTTTTCTCACATTACCCTTGAAGATCTCTTAGATGATTACTGTCATGTCTGAACTCTAGGAAGTGCTTGTGGGTTCTTTCTGATAGAGAGTTCATATACATGCTTTTATAGTTTTTTTTTTAAAGGATTTTATTTAATGTGTGTGTGTAGGTGCCTGGAGGCCAGAGGTATCAGATCCCCTGTGGCTGGAGTTATAGGAGGTTGTGAGCTGGGAACTGAATTTGAGTCCTCCCTAAAAGGTACTGGCTCTTAACTATTTATAGCCCTGTGTGTATTCTCTTCACATGACATTTTAACATATGAGTCATCTGGTTATTAGTAAAACCACATTAACTTGCTACTTCCTTTTATGGTATGTGCTATTTCCTCAGCTCTCAGAAAAAAAAAATAATTTTACTAAATCGGGTTTACCACTAAGACATATTTCATGGGTTGTGTCTGTTACTTTTAAGAAGAGTCCAGAACAAAAAGAAAATCATTTTTGGATTGACTCACAGAATAAGAGGTGGAAATGTAAGGGTGAGTGAGAAAGAGGCAGAGCCAGGTAACATGTGACCACTAGCAATTATCCCTGGAAAGCCTCAGGAATATTTAAAAGCCAGCAATGAAAGTATTTCAGATGGGTGGGGTCTTCTGGTGTGTATTGCTGGAAAAGGAAAGCGCTCAGAGCTGCTGGCTGTTGTGACACTGTGTAGTAGTATGAAGAACGGATTGAGGACTGGTGAGAGGAAGTGTGGACATGAGTGAAACCGAGGGCAGCCGGCAGACAAAACAAAGAGGAGCCCAATGTGACTGGAAAAGCAGAAGGCTGCCGGGTATGGGATAATTCAGATTACTCAGTTTTACTCCTTACCAATAAAGAAGGCTAGCTACATTTTCATGGTGGTCTAGGCCTAACCCTAACTCCTAACCCCTAACCAGATGATCATTCCAGTTGCACACTCCCCTGTCAGATAACTCCTCCCCCACTGCCTTGGCTCCCATTCTATGAACAAAAAATGAAGTGAAATAAGCAATGAAACTGAACAAAAGCAAAATGCACAGGCAGCAGGGTGAACCCCACTTTGATGTCCCAGACTAACCGCACCCCGGGATTCAAGTGGAACGGAACATGCAGCCACTGATGCTGCATTAGGTCATATGTCCGGGGAAGAGCTCAGGGTTGGCTCCATGCTCTGTGATCGAGTGCTCCTTCTCACCCTGAACTGCCATTCCATATGCATCTGTCTGTCTCTTCACCGAATAACACCCTTCTTTCACTAAACTCTGAACATTGGCCCAATTTGTGTCCTGGATTTGTTTCTAAACTTTATTCCCACATTTCTTATCAGTCTTCTTTCTAAAAGTGATGTTGTTCCTCGGCCTTGGAAGACGCACTCACTGCCTCTCAAGCAGGGCCAGCTTCAGGCACCTGCCACTTGCATCCTTCCCTCAATGCTCTGCTATTGCCATCTTGAAATTCTTAGTATTTTTTAGACACTGGGGCCTCATTGTCATTTTGTTCTGGGACATTCAAATTATGTGGCTGGATCAGCATTCAGTGATCATTATTAGGAATCCATCAGAGAGTCATTCCCTGGTCTCTCCCAACGCAAGCCCCACATGGTAAATTACCTGCTATCAAATTCCTTGATAAAGCATGGTGTGGTGATATTTTATTGGTGTTTAAATGTGGTGATATTTTATTTGTGCTCTAATAAATAAATCTTGCCTGGAGATCAGAGGAATAGGAACAGCCATTATAAGTAAACAAAGAAGTCAGGCAATGGTAGCATATGCCTTTAATCCTATCACTTGGCAGGCAGGAATCTGTCTGGATCTCTGTGAGTTCAAGGCCACACTGGAAACAAAGCCAGGTGTGGTGGCACATGCCTTAAATTCCAACACTAGTTAACCATAGAGGTCTGGAGGTCTGTACAGACAGGAAATGACAGAGCTGGGCAGGAAAAGGAAGTGATGTAGCTGGACAGAGAGAGCAAATCAGATGACAGAACAGCAAGGTATATAGGCGTGGGTAGACAGAAAGTATCTCGCATTTGGAAGCTACAGAGTTGGTGAGGTAAGGTTAGCTGTGGCTTTCCCTATTTCCCTGATCTCTCTTAGGCTTTCACCCCTATATCTGGCTCCGTGTTTTTTATTTAATAAGACCATTTAGAAATTTGTCTACAATTGGCACCCAACATGGGATGTCAAATGTAACATGAATCTTAAAAGTCTTATTAAATAAAGAACCTAGTCAGATATTGGGGTGAATTCTGAAAGATCAGAGAAGAAAAACAGGCCACAGCTAATCTCACCTCACCAACTTCTCAGCCGATCCTGTTTCCTCAAACTGGAAGCCTCTGAGTCCTCATCCAAATGGATCTCAGCTGAACTGCTGCTAAAAGCCTAAAAGCTTAAAAGCCTCTAGTTCCTTGTCCTCACACCTTAAATACCTTTCTGCTTCATGACATCACTTCCTGGGATTAAAGGTGTGTGTCACCATGCCTGGCTGTTTCCAATGTGGCCTTGAACTCACAGAAATCTGGATGGATCTCTGCTTGGCAAGTGATAGGATTAAAGGCGTGTGTGCCACCATTTTCTGGCCTCTACGTCTTTCTAGTGGCTGTTCTGTTCTCTGACCCCAGATAAGTTTATTAGGGTGCACAATATATTGAGGGATGCAATATCACCACAGCATGGGCATGTAAAAGCAGAATCCATCTTATCCTAATATTGGAACCTAACAGAAGTTTGCTGAACAACCTATAACAAGAGCTGAATTGGTTAGAGGCTCTGCTGAGCGCAGTGGAAATTTTGAAAAATATTTTGATATATTGATATGCTTCTGAATAATTACATTAATGTCATACTGGCCTAAGCAGGTTAGGTTCAGCTTCATGATGAACCTCATAAAAGTTACCTGGGAGATAATTTCCTCAGTGAAAGACCCGGACTCAAAAATAAAGTGGAGAGTAATTGAGAAAAAACACTGACCTCCTGTCTAACCTCCACATTCACACAAAAACACATATACCATATGTACATGTGTCTAAATGTGTCTGTAGTGTTAGTTACGTTGCTATTGAACTATGGTACTTTAAAAAGAATAAAACATATTTTTTCTTTAGTCTTGAGAATTTATACCACTTTATAGTCCAAATAACAAACAAGGTAAGCAACCAGACCACACAGTGGCTCAGGCCTGTAATCCCTGCACTTGGGAGATGGAAGCTGGAGAGTTGAGAGGAATCAGAATTCAAGGTCATCTCTGGCTACTTATGATTTCATGGAGACTCTGGCTCAAAAAATGTCAAACAATAAAACCATATTTGTTGTCTGTCGTGACGGTACAATGCATTTAATCCCAGCACTGTAGAGACAGAAGCTGGTCAGTCTCTATGAGTCTGAGGCCAGCCTAGTTCACAATGGGAGTTCCAGGACAGCCAAGGCTACCTAGTGAGACTATCTCAAAAAACAAAACACGAACTCATCCACATTTGTGTGAAGTAGGGAAGGTCATTGTTGCTGATGATGTGCTTAGCCTGCCCTCTAGTGTTGCATTTTAGGTACTACCACATTTTAAACAGCCTTAATCTCAAAAGATCTGTTTAATAGGATTAAGAACTGTGTCCTCTGACGAACAGAACAAGGCTAAATCTCTGACACAGATGAAAGCCACATCAGAGAAAAGTGGAGGCCCTTCCAGAAGTTAATGGCAATTTCTCTGGAGAGAGCTACAATATCAATGGTAAATATACAGTATTCCAAGTTTTGTTTGTTAAGTGGGGCATAAGCAGAAAGAAAACAGTTCAAATGTCATATAAAATGTGGCCACTATGTTATTACTGATGTAGCTGTTGTTTTATTAGTATGTGAAAAAGATTCAAATGTGGATTAGTGAAGTTTTAATGTAACAGATATGCATAAAGTAGATAAACATCCCTTTTGATCCCTTTTGAGGGAAATTAAGATAATGTGCCATATTTTACAGGTTTAATTTCATTAAAATATGCAGTTGTGCCAGGCAGTGGTGGTGCGCATGCCTTTAATCCTAGCACTTGGGAGGCAGAGGCAGGTAGGTCTCTATGAGCTTGAGGCCAGCCTAGGCTACAGAGGGAATTCCAGGACATCCAGGGCTACACAGAGGAACCCTGTCTTGATAAAGTTTAAATTATTTTTAGGATATTTATAACTAATGTAAATCAAATTACATTAAAAAGAGAGTCATTAATCTCAGAAAAAATTTAACTGCATATCATATATGGTAATAGGTTTTGTAAGAAGTATGAGAATAATCCAGCATGTCTGCAATCCCAGCATACTAGAAATGGAGGCAGGAAGGCTGAGAATTTTGGACATAGAAAGTCTTCCTGGCATACTGTAAGATTGCCTTTGGACACGTTTACTGTTGATAAGAAAATCGAATGAAGTTTTGACTCTATAGCTCTATGATCGATATTATTCATTGGCTTGGCTTTCAAGTACTGCAGCAGATGACATTACCATTGATGTGCTTATTGAGGCAGGGTCTTGCTATGTAGTCCAGGTGGACATGGAACTTTCAACCATATTGCCCCCGTGTCTATGTTCATCAAGCTGGACATGGTAGTACACAGTTAACTGTCAAGAAGAATGTAAACAAAAATAGACTGAATAGAGTTGGTTTGGCTTTTGAACTCATAGTTTATGCTTCTTAATATGCCAGACATTTTAACATGAATGATCTAAAGTCATAAAGAGAAACTGACAGAGAAGTGCTTAGGAGCACCATGTGTTTTCAATTGCTATGCAAGAGGGTAGCTTCAAGGAAGGCATTAAAGCAGCTTGATTTTCCCTTCATAGGAACACTGGACCATGAAGTCACCACTCTTGGTGCTTTCTGTATATCTGCTGTGGTTGAAATATTGTCACAGTGCACCTACTTGGAAGGACGTAGCTGCTACGGATGGAAACCTGAATAGTATGCCCTGTTTGCTTGTTCGCCCGTCCTGCTGGTGTTTACAGGGATTTGCAGTTCAGAGATAACTGTATCCATTACATTTTATAGTGAAGTGTTTTCCAGGCACTTAAACCAAGTCTCATTGATGTCAAAAATTTGGATAAAAATAGAAAATTCCAATAAGTCTCCATGAGCCAACATTCACATATCCAGATGTTTGCAATCATGCAGATAAAGCTTGCCAAATTTTTGCCTACATTTTCTTTTGTATTATCCAAATGTTTGATGTCCTCTTCACATATGTTCAATGAACAGCAAAATGTTTTCCTAGCTCTTAAAAAATTTAAACTACTAGAATAATCTCTGTAATTATTTTTATATTAGTCAAAGGGTAGGCTGTCATGACAGTGAATCTCATTGTTCTGTGCCCATTAACTTTGTTTGGTGATACAGATTTGGGGCATTTAACATTTAGTAAAATAAACTAGCTAAAATGGAGCTCATTTGGAGTCTGCAATTAAATTCAGAGGTAAGAATAGCATCATCAGGATGCCACACTGGCTAAAGAGAAGATAGAATGACAGTGAATTTATACCCACAAAGGGACAGTTAATGGTGCAAAAAGAGATTTCTACCAAGTTACTATGTATGTGTTATATGACATACATTCTTAGTCTGATGGCAGGTAATTAAAACTGAAAAAGGGGAACTGTTCACTGTGTTTGAAGTCTTCTGCTGAGTGCTTCATATAAACTGTAAAAAAAAAAATTCAGATTTTTCTCTAACACAACCATACCTGAGTCTCCAGTGATAGAAAAAAAAAGTGGATAAAGGAAAACAGGGCTTGTGGAAAATGACAAGACTAAGATCAATAAGCTCAGATTTGTCCAGGAGCTCCCATGTAAGAAACAGAAGGCAGGTCAAAGCGGCAGTCGATAGCTAATTCATCATGAAGTGCTTTAGACTGAAAGGTTGTGCAAGAACGACCAAGCTGCTATTTAGAGGGCACCAAACACTGGTGAAGTTACTGTTTTCTAATCAAGTTAAAAGAAACGCCAAACATGTCTTCTAGGTCCTTTGGAGGTGGGGGAAACAGATATAGGAGGAGAGGTGAAGAAGGCTTTGATTGGCATTAAACAGATGAAAGTCATGATGGAAAAGAGAGAGGAGGAGCACGCAAAACTGATGAAAACCTTGAGGAAATGCAAAGAAGAAAAGCAGGTACCGTCACTGAAAACTGTCTGTTTTTTAAGCACATCTGGGCTATAAAAATTGCAACAATAAATATGTGCAATTAATGAGTGACTTCCTTCAGTATGTCACATTTTCTGGAGAGCATTTTAAATTGGAGAAGTGGGAGGAAGCTTTACATTTTTCTTGTCTAATCATCTTTCACAGGACCTTGAACACAAAGATTTGGGGGTTGAAACTTAGTTAAGAAGGCTGCTTTCTCAAAATGCTTCACTTTTAGTCTCATTTAAGATAATTGAGTCAAAAGTGTCTGGAGAGGTTTTGACTAGATCAGTGGTTTCTAGTCCCTGTTACTAAAAATAAATAAATAAATAGTTTAAACTCTACTCCTAAATAAATTTAGGGTAAGAATGGTTAAGAATTCCATATTTCACCGGGCAGTGGTGGTGCATGCCTTTAATCCCAGCACTTGGGAGGCAGAGCCAGGTGAATCTCTGTGAATTCAAGGCCAGCCTGGTCTACAGAATGAGATCCAGGATAGTCACCAAAACTACACAGGGAAACCCTGTCTTAAAAAAAAAAACAAACACACACACACACACACAAAAGAATTTCATATTTCTTTTTCTTTATTTTATTATTTATAAATTTTATTATTTATTAAATATTATTTATAAATTTTATTTATTTATTTTGAGTCGGGGTCTCATGTAACACAGGCTGTAACTGAGGCTGGCCTTGAACTCCTGACCTTTCCACTTCCTAAGTGCTAGAATTATGTGTTTGTATCATCATACCCAGCTTCGAACTCTACATTTTAAGTAGTCTTCTGGCTGTTTGAAAATATCATCGGATTTGCCACATCTGATTAGATCTCTAGTCTTACCCTGTCACATGGCCAATAATGAGCTTACAATGAAGGACTGACAGTCTGCCCTACTTCTTGACTACCGCACTTAAATCACCCATGGACTTTACCTCGCTAGATTACTTTCTCCCCTCCAAAATCTTTCAAAGCCCCCTAGCCTTTCTTTTTTAAAGAGTTAGTTTAACTGCAGGTCAGCAAGATGGCTCAGTGGATAAAAGCACTTGCCACCAAGCCTGATGACCTGAGTTTAATCCTTGGAACCCACCCAGTGGAAAGAGAATGGACGTTCACAAGCAATCCTTTAACTTCCACATGCACGCCATGGCAACCTGTACCACACATACACACAAATGCGCGCACACACACACACACACACACACACACACACACAAGTAAATAAATAAATGTGAAAAAATGGTGAATCAGTTTAGTTGCAACTATATAAAAATTCACTAGTCCACTTGAGTCCTCTGAGAAGGTACCTCATTATTACAATCAGAAGGCAAGTAAACCAAGAACTGCAGGGGAGGAGGGGGCTGGCCAATACCTATAAAATGAAGGGACCCCTTCCTCGGGGGCCTCATGCAGTTGGCAGGTGGAATGTCTGACGGCATTCTAGCAGACACCAGAGAATATGAAATAACATACCGGCCTAGCCCATTTTGTTACATTTATTTTCAGCATTGTCAGTGATTGTAACAGGGGCCTCTACTACTGAGCTACATCCCAGCCCCGTTTTATTTTTCTAGTTTCAGTTTTTGAGATGCTAGGGATAGAATACATGCTGGGCTCCACCCCAAGCTACACTCCCTAATCTATTTTTAAAAATCAAACAACTTCAAATATGGTTATGGTCCAAATATGTATGTTTCTAATAGAGAATAAATGTTATATTCAAATGTCCTTGGAAGATGTGAAAGTTATTCCTAAACTCTTGTATAGGACTATAGACACTACATACTTCATAGTTTAATAATATTAACAAATAATACAACACTCAAAACAAATACTTTCCAGAGGTTATATTTCAATGCTACCTTTAATCAACACAGAAATAAAAACTATAACAGAATAATTTGGAAAATCTGGGTAGGTGGTTTAGGCCTGTAAACCCAGTATTCAGAGTCTGAGGCAGGAGGATTGCCACAAGTTTAAGGCCGACTACATATTCAGTTCCAGGCCAGTTTGGGCTAAATAAGTAAATAAATAAATAAAATTAGAAAAATATTTTAAATGTTAATGTTGATAATTACATCTTACTTTTTTTCTTTTTTTAATCTTTTGGGGGTGCTGAGGATAAAATTTAGGGCCTCACACATTATAACGGAGCTCGCTCCCACCTCCATCTTTTCATTGCTGAGGGTACAGTTTAGTAGTGTTAACTACACTCAGAACACTTTGCATCGCTGCCAGACTCGTCCTCGTTTTGCAAATGCTGAAATCCGTGCCAGCAAACAACACCTTATTTCTCCTCCATCCAACCTCCCCTGTGTTTAATTATTTACTAAAAGGTACAGATGGGGGGCTGGAGAGAGAGCTCAGTTGGTAAAGTGCCTGACGCTCACACACGGAGATCTGAGTTCAGAGCACCTACCTGAGAGTATAGCAGTATTCAACTGAAACTCTAGCACTGGAGGAAGACCTTTGACATTGACTTCTGGACTCTATACACATTAATTAAGAAAAAATACCAGTGGAGTTCCAACGCACAACTGTTATCTTTACCTACGTTCTTATAAAGTTGGAGCCAATGGATTCCGGACAGTTTCTAGAATCTTATCATTCTTGAGCCTGGACCTCTGGGAGTCCATAAGGCAGTGAGGGTGGAATCTGCCAAGCTGACCCCAAAGCTGTGTAATGGTCACTTACCAGGCAGGAAGGAGATGACCCAGCCGGCAGCTGCTAGCCCTCCCCTCTTTTGGCAGCGATCAAGATGGTGAGGAAATCTAAAATAGCTCCTCATTAGGACAACGTGGAAGGCCCCATGCTGGTTCTTCCTTGGTGGGCTTATAGTCTGGCCATCTGGGAAGAGTGACACCAAATGTCATTAATACAAAACATCACCTCATGGAATCCTTCAAACGTCTGGGTCAACCACACTTTGATTTTTGCAGCTAAGAAAGCTGAGGTTGGAGCTGTTAATTAACATGTTTCTCCAACACTAGCATGAATGAACCTGGAGGAAGCCAGCAGATGAGCATGTGAGACCCGCTGATTTACTATTGTTCTCATTTTCTTAAGCTGCCTACAAGCTAAGGCTGCAATCCTAGGAAAATAATATTCCCGTGAGGACAAATGGAAGCAAATGTGGGTTTCAGAGCTGGTCCTGAAAAATCCCAGCAACTAGCAGAAATTTTATTCCTAAAATTTTATTCATTGCATTAGATTCTAAATTTGGGTACTCAAACAATTAACTGGGGAAAAAAATAGAAATCTTAAATTTGGGTGGTGGGGGGGCACATCTTTAATCCCAGCACTCGGGAGGCAGAGGCAGGCGGATCTCTGTGAGTTTAGTGAACAAACCCTGTATCAAAAGAGCAATAGCGGAAGACACCCAGCTTCAACCTCTAGCCTCCACACATACATATGCACACATACAGACACATAAACTTGTACACACCATACACACACACACACACACACACACACACACACACACACACACACACACACACAGGAGATCTGTGATAATACCAGTAATGCTAGCACGTAGGAGGCTGAGGCAGGAGGACCAGAGTCAGCCTGGACTACATATTGACTCCCTGTTTCAGAAACAAGCAAACAAGGGTCTATAATAAAATGGTTTCAAGAACAAAAACTTCTCCCTTTCTGTTTTTCACTTGGGAGCTGCCTTGGCTCTGAGGCCTGGTACCGCCCTCATTCTCCTGAACTGCATCTCAGGCAAGAAGTTCACGTGTGCAGTGGGGCCAGGGGTCAAGTCAGGGATACAAGAAAAAAAGTACTTTTTTCATTTGTTTATTATTTATTATTTATTTATCTCTCTATCTATCTATGTATCCACCCACCCATCCATCCATCCATCCATCCATCCATCCATCCATCCATCCATCCATCCATCCATCTATCTATCTATCTATCTATCTATCCATTCATTCATTTATTTTTGCTGTAGAGCTGTGGGGACCTCCAGGGCAGAACTGAGACATTGCAGCTGTCAAACACGGAGTTTTGTGAGTTTACCATTGCCGCTGGCTCCTTACCAGCGCTAACAGGCCCTAGCTAAGTACAGCCAGAACCACAAGGGGGCGCATTTGGAATATGGACAAGAATCACTGTAAATCAATGGTTGTATACAAGAATCGTGCTTTCTTCCAGTATCTAAACACATACCATGATTTAAGGAAGCCTAAATTAAAGAATTAAAATATCGGTTTTCAAAGCCTTAAAGCCCACCTTCCGTATCCCCCATAGGCTAGCCGTGCAGATAATCACCGTGGTTTCCCATAGGGATAATGTCTTTGCTATTGGCTCATCCACATTTAGTGCAACGTTCATCGTACACTAACTAGTCAATAAACACTTGGTGAAAAATGAAAAGACAATGAGATTTCCATGGCCTTCAATAAAGGCTCTTTCAGAAGTCTTTACCAAACAGAAATCACTGAGGCAGATCTCTGAGGCTGCAGTGAGGACGGGGAAGATGAAAAACTGAAGCTGTTTATGAAATGAATGATGAGCAGCGCTGTTGGCGGTGCTGGTTGTTGGCGGGAAGGTCACAGTCACCAGAGAACCTGGTTACTTAGTAGCGGAGAGCTTTATTAGGGGGAAGGGGAGAAGGGATAAAAGGACCAGGCCTGAGGAAGAGAGAGAAAGCTGGTGGGGTGGGGGGGAGAGGGAGCAGAGCAGAGCAGAGAGAGAGGGTGGGGTCTGCGTCTGGCTTTTAAGGGCTCCCCATTCAGCCTTACACTACTGCACACATGTAGCTGTCAGCGCACACCCATGACATAAGACGCAAGACCTTTTGCTTAACTCCTGGACTGTGCGTGTGCGGTCACACAGCTGGAGTAAGGGCAGAATTCTAACAGTTTAGAGGGTCTTAAACTTAATTTCTGTTGAAGCCAGGTCATATGTATTAAAGGATGGTCTTGAAATTACCAGGTAGCCAAGAATAACCTTAACTTCTGATCCTCCTTCTTCCACTTTCTGAGAGCTGAGATTAAAAGTTTGTGCCACCATGCCTGTTTAGGTGGTACCGGGGATTGAATCCAGGGCGTTTCAAATGTAAGGCAAGCACTCTATCAATCGAGCTAATTTGGCAACCCCTAGTGCCAATATACACTTAAAAGGGGGAAACCAACTAAAGTATAGACTCAGGAAATGAAAATGAGACCCGTGCTTGTACCTTTTAACCAGGAGGCCCTGAAACTCATGAATGAAGTTCAAGAGCATTTGGAGGAAGAAGAAAAGTTATGCCAGGCATCTTCAGTGGATTCCTGGGATGGATGCAGGCCATGTCTGGAAAGTAACTGCATGAGATTTTACACAGCTTGCCAACCTGGTTGGTCCTCTGTGAAAAATACGGTAAGAGGGAAAAAAAGCTCATCATTTTAGGATTCTTAAGACATCCAAGCCATCTTGATTTTTAAATTATGTTATTTTTAAAAGCGGAAATGATTGATGTTGTCCTTTTATGATCTAGAACCTAACACCAAAGTTACATATCACCACCTGTGTGTGCACAATTATAGTTTAGAATAACTCTCAGTGTTTATTCCCCTTATAATTACACTCTAACTCCTGTAGAAGTGCCCTGACTTTGCATTGTATTCACTGTCTGTGGACAGGTTCCAAGTAGATAGAAAACTCTTTGATGGCAAGGGTCATATTTTATGTATCTTCCTTTGAGGGGGCTGCCAATAAACATGTCTAGCTGCATTTTCAATTATAGTATTACAGTCTTTTCTTTCAATCTTCAAGCATGTATTTGAATCTTTCCTTCCCTTCCTCCCTCCCTCCCTCTTTCAATTCTACATGTCCTTAAACTCAGTATGTAGCCACATATGACCTTGAACTCCTGAGTCTCATGATTCCACTCCCTACGTTCTGGGATACAAATGTGTGCCGTAACACTTAGGTTTATTGTTCCCTCCCTCCTTCCTTCCCTCCCTCCCTTGATTTATGGTACAAAGTCTCCTCTGAGATGTCTCCTAGATTGACCTTGAGTCCATGATTCCTCTACCTTAGTCCCCCAAGTGCTAGGATTACAGATGTGCGACACCTCATCACCTTTATTTCAATGTGCTTTTCCTCTTATGTATTTGTATGCAAATGTGAATAGCTCCAGGTCTCCTTTTGCCCTCTCCGTGTGTGTGGCTTGCAGGACTGGCATGTTTTCTTTTCATGCCCTTTGGCTATCTTCTAGGCAGAGGAATTCACAGAGGGTGGCGACCCACATAGAATGAGCTCTGCCCCAGTAAATTCTTTGATTGGCCTGGATTTTCCTCCCCGCTTTGAGAAGTGAGCCATGTATGAAGTGGAATGGAATTTTACTCTTTGTATTAGTGTATATATAGTAACTATACTCTGCCTCTGGCTTGACAGTGCCACACTCAATTACAAAAGAGCAGCCACTAGGATAAGGAGTATGCCAAGTTAATTTGGTGACACTGTTGATTGCATCTGCTCCACTTTTACCGCTATGGCCATTCTCTGATGTTCCAGAATTATAATGATGAGTGCTGCTGGAGACAGGAGATTTGGAGGTCATTCTCATTCGGGCCAGACATACAACTTTATGAACTTTTGTTGGGGCTTGTTTATTGTAGTTGTTGTTTTCTGAGACTGGGTCTTGCTATGTTACACAGGGCTATATATCTCAACCCCTTGGCTTTAGTAATGCCCCCTCCCCCTCAGTCCCTGGTGGAGGTAGAACTATAGTCATGTGCCACCTTGTCCAGCTTTAAAGTTTTGTTTCTACGGATGGAATCAGCAACCAAAAGCAGGCAGAGGAGAGGCAGGCAATCTATCCAGATTGTTTTCTTGGAAAGGCATAGGTCTTATACAGATTCCTGGATAATTGTTTGGACAGTAAGAAGCTGATGCTCCAGAAGTAATATTCCATAGCTAGTGACACTCAACATATTCTAGCACTGTGATGTAAAGACAACTGTGGTCTGGCCAGACTTAAATGTCACATAGTATGACAGCTTCTTCCATTGAATGGTACTCAAATTTCTGTGACTCGGGTTTCATTCATTCCTTTGACTACAACAAGCTGGGCATTCTTGATGTTAATTTACGGTTGTCACTAAAGCAACCTAATATATAACCATCCCGATGCTGGCGTCTATGGCTCAGTGTAGATGTGTTCACTTTTTTTTCTTTCCATGAATTAATCTAGTGATAACAAGAGACAAAGTATCAAGATAGTAGCATGCTATTAAATAATCATAAACAACAACAATAACAGTTAGGAGTCAAAAGGTAACAGCATTCTTTATAGTTCTAAGGCAAACTTCACAGTAGCCTATAGTCATGGCCTGCCAGCTGCTGCCAGAAGATCAGGTTATCGTCTGTCTACTATAATTTGATCTTTTTAGCCCTCAGTGAGAAAACCTAAGCCAGGAGGAATTTCAGGTCCCATTTCCGTAGTTAAAGTTAAGGCCTACTATAAGAATTGTAGGATAGGAATTCTGTATGTGTGTGTTTGTGTGTGTGTGTTGGGCATGTGTATATATGTATGTATGTGTGTATATGTGTGAATATGTGTTGTGTGTATATATGTGAGAGTATGAGTTTGGGTGTATGTATATGTGATAGTATGAGTTTATGTGAGTGGTATATGTGTGAATGTATGCTATGTGTGAGTATGATATATGTGTGTATGTCTGAGTGTGCATATGTGTTTGTGTATGGAGAGCTTCTTTGTTTGTTGCAACAGTTTATATATATATATATATGTATACACACACACATATATATATACATACATATATATATATGTAGCAGGAATCTTAGAGAGTCTTATTAATAAAATCAAACCTGAGGCCAGTTATTGGGGTGAATGCTGGATCAGAGATCAGAACAAGCCACAGCTACCTCACCGCGGCAGCTCCTCAGTTAGTCTTTTTTCCTCAGACTGGAAGCCTCTGTGTCCTCATATCCAAATGGATCTCAGCTGAACTGTGCTGCTCAAAACCTAAAAGCTTAACCAGCCAAATGCTTCTAGTTTCTGGTCCTCACGCCTTATATATCTTTCTGCTTTCTGCCATCACTCCCTGGGATTAAAGGCTCACTTTCTGGGATTAAAGGTGTGAGTCACCACACCTGGCTGTTTCCAATGTGGCCTTGAACTCACAGAGATCCAGAGGGATTTCTACCTCTGGAATGCTAGGATTAAAGGTGTGAGTGCCACCATTTTCTAGCCTTTGTATCTAGTGGCTGTTCTGTCTCTGACCCCAGATAAGTTTATTAGGGTGCACAATATTTTGGGGGAACACAATACCAACACACACACACACACACACACACACACACACACACATATTTGTTGTACATTGTTTCATGACCGTTCAAATTTAAGATTTTTGCCAAAAGTTGCTAAAATATTCTGCTTCTAACTAGGGTTTTATTTAAAAAACTTTATATAAAAATTTTGGAACATACACATTTTCCTTGATCTAGAAAAGCATTTGTTATAAAAATAAAATGATGGTTATTATTAGGTAAATAATAAAGAACTAACTGAAAAAAAAGAATGGTAATATCTCATCTCAAAGTCAACCACCTTTTCCTAGTTTGTACAGAACTTAATTTAGAATGCCTATCATAAGATGACTTTAAATTTTGCAGTCCTTAACTTCCTTATTTTCATTCCATGCCCCACTCTGCCCCACAGATGGAGCAATTTCTCAGGAAGATGTACCGATTTCTGTTTCCCCTCAGTGAAGATGTGGAGGATCCCCC